>NC_133756.1:46280365-46880365 GCF_036562045.2 Rhinolophus sinicus | reverse complement strand
AGGCAATTTTATTACAAACGTAACTGAGAGGAAGAAAAAAAAAATTCAAGAGAAATACCATGATCTTTTGCTATGCAGATGTGCTAAGCTCTACTGTTCTGATTTCAGTCAAGGTGTAGCAGTACTGGAGGAGAGGTGGCCGGAAATGAATGTGTTTTGCTATAATTCTTTTTATTCTATAACAGATATTTATATACAAAAAGAGGAATGGTAACATAATCTTTGCCTACAGAGTGGCTACCACATGGAGATGGCAACTAACTGAACATTTACAATTTACTGCCATAAGTGCTAAATAAAGAAGTGCCAGGCAGTACTTCCAGGATGCCGAACTGTCTGAGAATTGATGGCAGAGGATTTCAAGTGGGTTAGAGAAAAGACATTCCACAGAGGAGGAAGCACTTGCTCTGAATCTTAAAAGAAGACACTCAAGGAACTGTAAATAGCTTAGCATAGCTAGAATGCATCCTTCATGTGGAAGTGTGGCAGGAAATTAAGCTGGAGAGGTAGATAGGAAACAGAGTGTGAACAGAGAAAAAATAATGAGAAACTCAGCTAAGGTAGTAGGTAATGGATAGTGGAATTAGCTAATTGGTAGGGCGGATATTTAACTTATTAATTGTATCACCCAAACTGGAGTAATTTTTAGAGTAAAGGAGAGCACAATTCGTAATTATGATGGATAACAGGTACAATGGGAACTGTTTTGGGTAAACTAGGGTGCATAGACAGCCTAGTCAATTTTAAATATATTCAAGAGCTCTTTATTTGACAGAATTAACAGTACATAGTGGCTAATCTCTTCTGAAGGTGGTGAGTACAGACAAAAACCATAGGATCACTCTCAGGCTTCTGATGTAGGCAAGACTGATGGTAATTACTTCACTATGATAAGAAATATGGAAGAAAGATGAGGATTTCAGGGAAAGAACATGAGTTATGTTTCAGATATGTGGAGTTTGAGATGCTTGTAGGGTATTTAAGTAGCCATGTCTATACAAACCTGAAGTGTTTCAACAGAAAGATGGAAATCAACAGAGAGCTGTTCAGTACTAAGATAAAAAAATTGACAATCATTAAAATCAGATGGGAGTTGAAGCTCTAGTGAGAGTTACTTTCGCTTTCTTGTCTCACTATATATAGTGAAAGAAGATAACAAAAGAAAGAATTCTCACAAAAAAAATGTGTCATATGAAAGAAGAGAATCCCATGGAGGAAATTGAAAAAAGTAATCAAAGAGACGGAAAAAACAAACAGTGGTGTAATGGAAGAAGAGGTGAGAGTTATTTCAGGAAGGGTGTTGGATGGGCATCTATAATTTTGCCTATGTACCTTTTCCTTTATCTCGTAACAAAGCTCCTTTCTCTGTGTGAACCCCATCTGTTGTGCTCCCTGTCTGCACACACACACACACACACACACACACACACACACACACACACACACTTCAAGTCAAGGTTGATCATTTGATGCCAGTTATTGCAGCCCATCCTTCTAAGATAGTGACAATCAATTCAAAGGAATTGATTCAAAGGTAGTCACATGACTTACATCTATTTCTTACAGGTATTTTAATGTTTATTGAATTGGCAATGGAAACATGGTGGTGGGAAGTGTTCCAATAACATGGTTCAAAAAATACTGTCCATGACATCCTGACTCAGATCTACGACTCGACCCCAGTTCCTGTACTTCATAAACCCTGTTATTCTCTTTCCTTAGATTCTGTGAGTTAAAATAAACTTCCTTTTTCTAAGTTATCTAGAATTTGTTTCTGTTGTTTGCAATCAAAGAACTGCAAATGATGTTAAAATTGGTGACTGGAAGTAGAGTGTTCATGTAATGGTATCTAACAAATTGTTGGTTGAGTGGAGTGAGGGGTGGAGGACATTTAAGTTTCCTCTTCCAGAAACTATGGCAGACTAGTTAAAATACAGTAAATCCTCCAATTAACATATGCTTATTATTAATTTCGGGTATATGAAACAACATAATGATTAGACATTTACACCCCTTACAAAGTGATAACCCCAACAAGTCTACTACCCATCTGACACAGTAGATAGTTATTACAATACCATTGACTATGTTCCCTATGATTAACATATTATCTGTTGTGTTTTGTGAATCAGACCATGTGCTAATGAAGTTTGATCATTTGTGTACTTGGTATCAAAAATGTCAGAATGTTGAAATGTGTAAGCCTCTTTGTGTAGTCTTCAACGTGGTTCTTTAAAAAAAAAAAAAATTAAGTCTGAGCTGGTTCATGTAGAAGTAGAGAAGTAAGGTTATTCAGCCTGCCCATGGGAGGTCATTCATGACTTTGCCTAGCAGTTCAAGATACTTGAATGTTTGCTAATCATTTCCCTTGTTAAGTGGAAGAGTCAGATTCCTTCCTTTGCTAAAATTAACGTGAACCTAAGCAGGAGCAAGACATGGTGATAGATGCATTTGGGAATGAAAAGGAGCTAAAGAAGGTGGTAGGGCAAACTGATGACCTAGTCTTCTACCACAGACCTCCTGCTGTGAATCTTCTGCCTGATAAATGAAAATTATTATCGCTGATGTAAGAGGGAAAAAAATACACTCATGTATGGAGAAGTGGCAAGTGGGAAGATTAGATTAATGGTGTTTTACAATTGCTGCCTTTTGCTTGGTATCCCCCTGACTCCCCACCCCAGGAAGATAGAACATAGAGCTCAGGCTCATAGAGCTTGACTTATCAAAACTTCTGAGTTTGGTTACTAACCAAGAATTCACCAAAATACAAACAACCCAGCAGTTGTCTAAAATCGTAAGGAAGTTATAGAGCCAAGGAATCCCCAAACCTGGCAAATGGAGACTTATTGTTCACTCAGTGCTTACCATATCTTTTTTTCTAAACCCCAGTCACCTGAAATTGGTCTGCAAAAAACAGATGTCTACAAACAAACAAACAAATGACACATTTCCATTTTCCCTATTTTATGGGGCACTAGAAGGCAATGGATAAGGAGACGCCTCCTATGGAGCTAAACTGCAGCCAGGTCAATCGAGCAAGGAGCTCATTCCTCTGCAGGGCAGAGAGGCTTTGCTTTCCTTGACCTTTAGAACATGCTGTATGTCCTCACCCATTTCCTCAAATACTATACCTCACTATCTCTTTTGCATCTAAACCTTTGTATACTCCATTCCCTTCCCCTGCCTGAATCCTCAGCCATCTCTGTGCTCTGCTGCAGCTAGCGCTCTCCTGTACTTGCATAACATTTTGTTTGTTTGTTTGTTTTGGCTATGTGGGCCTTCTCTTTGTCGTGAAACTATACATCACTTTAGGTCAGAGTAAGTTGCATTGCCCTTTGTTTTTCCAAAGCTTAGTCCAACATCTGCCTTTAAAATTGCATATTATTAATATTATTAAGAGCTCAACAAATGCTCATTGAAAACATGAAGAAATCAATCAGTGTAGGCTACTGCTCAAGAAGCTTTTCTGTGAAAGAAATTAGTGTAAATTAAGGACTCAAAAATTAATGTGAACATTAATTAAGCTCTACGTCTTAGGTACTCCTTTATGGGATTTGTATTTTATTACTTATCGAATTTTCAAAACAATCTTTCTTTAAAGTAACTACAATTACTATTCCTTTTTTTTTTTTTACTGATAAGGAAACTGAAGAATGGAGAAAGGTAAATAACTTACTCTAAATTATACAATAGTGTCAGCGCAGAATTTAGTCCCAGGTAGCCTGACTTCTTCTCTCTCTCTCTCTTTCTCTATGTATATATATATATATATGTATATGTATATGTATATGTATATGTATATGTATATGTATATGTATATGTATATGTATATGTATATGTATGTATATGTATATATATACGTATATATGCATATGTGTATATATACGTATATATGCATATATACATATGTATATGCATGTGTGTATATATATATATGTATTACAATTGACATTCAATATTATTTTATAATAGTTTCAGGTGTACTGCATACTTTACCCACTTCTATTAACCACTACTTTATGCTGTCTTTCTTGAACACAAGGAAACTAGATACAAAGTTAATTTCTTTAAAAATGTTTATTTAAATGTTTGTATGCTATACAGAAAAAAAAAATCAAACCAGCAGGTTGCTTGACTTTATCCAACTTGTTTTTTTTTATACTATCTAGACAACCTATTTATACTAACCCAGTGATTATAATCTATAAGACCAAAAGTGTCTTTTGTATTCTGCCTGACATAAAAGAAAATGTCCAAATAAATCAACTTATATGTCAAGCAAATATTGTCATAAACACTTATGTAAAGTTAATGATTTTTGAATATGTCAGAAGTATTTCAACAGCAATTACATAGACATTTTTTCATGATAATAGCACTGGTGGTTCTTCAGAATTAAGTAAACTTGGCTATGTTAACTTGTTATTGAGTCTTTTGACTGAACTTTTGATTAAGTAATAAAAAAAACAACTAAAGGTTTGTATATTTTCAAAGTAAACCAAATTAATTTGAATTTACTGGTTGGGTTCAACTGACTAGTTAATTACTGTCATTTACTTTCTGATTTTATAGTTCTCTAGAACTTGCCTTACTCTCAGCATCATTTTAAACTAATATTTTTTTGTCTCTTACATTGTAAAAGAATTATGTATCTTCATTGTCGATAACTATAATGTAAATAAGAAGTGACATTTTGCAATGCTTTCTTCCAATTTTTAATTTTGTAAATTTAAAAGTATATGTACATTAATGAGTAAATGTATTTAGATAGACATAATGTAAGTATCTGCTTTTAGACATCTTCAATTTTTGCTTAAAGTAAAAATTCCCCATATTATAAAATACCTTTTACAGCTATCGAGTAGAATATTGTATGGGTTTGTCTTAATTAACTATACCATTCCTCTATTGCTATACATTCATCATATTCAGGATTTATTTTTATAACCAGATAAATGATAAAATCACTATGTATAAAGCTTTGTTCACATTTTTTTATTATTACTTAAAGATTATTTTCTATAAATAGAATTACTGGGTCAAAACATGTAGAGGTTTTAAAGCTTTATTTATAAGTATTTTAAAACTGCTTTTCAGAAAGTTTGTACTAAATTGCTCTCTCACTAAGAGAGTATGTGAATGTCCATTTTATACCGTAGTCTACAATGAGAAATAGAATTTTTAAAAATTGCTAATTTGGAGAGTAAATATTTTATCACACTCATACTTTAATTTACACTTGTTTATTTGTGAGTTGAAATTTTTTACATATTTATTGAACATTTGCATCTTTCCTTTAACTTGTATCTTTTATTCATTTCATTTATGGTGTGCTTTTCATATTGATTTATGTGGGCTCTTTAGGTACTATGGCTATTAACACTTTGTTCATTATTTTTGTGACCACTATTCTTATGACTTATTATTTTAATTTCATGTATATATTTGGTGTTTCCTTTAGTCATCCCGTGCTAAATGTTTTGACTATATTGATATTTAATGAGATAAAGCCCCTGAGTTATGCCACAGAGATTGTGCTAATTATATGCCAAATAAGTTTAAACATTGGCAAATAACTGAACAGATGACTGAATATTTCATTTTTATTAGTAGTAATATCAGCTTCTAAGTTCTCACTTTAATATTTAGAATATAAGTGCTTAGAAAGTGTAAATACTGATTTAAAATTAAAGAAATTGAGCAAGTGTGCTCTTTTCTGACTTTGTATTACAAACATTCTGCTAAATACAGAGACAAAAATAAGATCTGGCCTTCAGTTTTCTGTTCTAATCATTGGCTTTATTCAAAGAATGTCCCAAGGAATTAAAATGCTAGATACAATATAAGCAAATCCTGTGGCTCTGATTTATTTGCTATTCATTTAAGGGTGTGACTTTGCTCTCAAAGAGATTCACACTTGCCAGAACATTTGCAAATCTCTAATGTTCAACCTACAGAAATTACTTTCAAATGTGCAAAATATAGCTGTTTTTGAATATTACAGAGAATTAAGTTTGATTGTATAAGCTCTTAAAATTATATTGTAAACTGGGCAATAATTTAATTAGTCTGTTACAGAGACATTTTAATAAATGACAACACTCACTATATTATAATCTAAGTAAATATTACTTAACTGCCCCAATATTCATATTTGTTGCTCTTACATCTTGTTCTTGTTTATATGTCACATGTATCATGTCATTGTACAATTGAAAAGTTATCTGGTCTAATTTAAATACCTGGTCTAACTTAAATACCTTTAAGTGCCAAGTATTTTTGACTACCTGCTTATTTTCAGTGTATACAAAAGATGTTTGAATCCAAACTTTATATTGTGTTTATCATCTCACCTTTCAGTTAGACTCACATGACAACAATCTTGGAGGAGAATATTGGAAAAGGTGTTGAGAAGGCTTATGAATACTGTCAAACCTTTTTTCACTGGAATGTTAATGTAATGTATGCTACCCTAATAGTAATACACTATGGAATATGAGAGTTGGGCCAGACAAAATACTTCATGTTCTAACAATACAAATAATATAATGTCAACATATAGAATTTGTAAACACATTATATTTATCTACTTACCATAATAATTTTATTGCAATTATGTTTAGAACCAAATGAATATAATCTCTAAAGCAGGAAAAATGCTCAAAGCATGTGCCATGCTGTGCTCAGTACGTAGTTGGTGAACCAGTACACAAACGACACAGTGATGGTATAAATGCTGGAAAGTTGGGGGCTACATTTGTTAGTACTGAACATTTCAGATGTGAGGACAATAGCCTTAATCACCTAAACCTGCTTTTCTTAGGTAATCAGGCTGGTTGGGCTGATACTCATCCCATGTGTTCATACCTCCGAGTCACATTCCCAACGCTGCACCCGTGAAGGCAGTAAATGACCTTCACTTATTCAGCAGAGTTGTTCTTCCTCTAAGATTCATCTTCTCCATTTAAATCAGCACCACTTATCTAGGTCCACGTCTTAGTTGCCCTCACCTAGATTATTGCAGCAGCTTTCTAAATTGTCACTTTATTTCCAATCTCATTTCTACTAAATACCAGATTTGTTGATTTAAAGCACAAATCCAGCCAGAGCACTCTCCAGGAAAAACTGGACTGTCATACATTACTGGTGGGGTTGTAAAATAATGTAGCTACTTTGGAAAATGGCTTGGCAGTTTCTTAAAAAGTTAAACATAAATTTACCATGTGACCCAGGAATTCTCCCCCTGAGTATCTACCCAAGAGAAATGAAAACATATGTCTATATAAAGACTTGGATGTGAATATTTATAGCAGTATTATTCAGAATAACCGAAAAAAACAACACATGCAAAAACGGTAACAATCCAAATGTCCATCAGCTGGTGAATAGATAAACAAATTATGGTATATCCATACCATGGAATACTATTTGACAATACAAAGGAATAAACGATTGACACATGTTACAACATGGGTGAACTTCAAAAACCTTAAGCTAAAGGAAAAAAAGACAGATGCAAATGACTGCATATTGTGTGATTGCATCTATGTGAAAAATCCAGAAATGGCAAGTCTATAAATACAGAAAGCAGACTAATGTTTGTCTGGGTCTGGGGGCAGCAAAGAGGAGTGACTACAAATAGGTATGAGGGATATTTTGTGGTGAGGGAAATTGTCTAAAAATAGGATTATGTTGATGATTGTACAACTCTATAAATTTAGTAAAAATCATTGAATTGTACACTTAAAACAAGTGAAATCTAAAGTATGTAAATTGTACCTTGGCATAACTATTTAAAAACAAACAAGGGGAAGTCTATGCATGTGTGGGAACAGGGGACATGTGGGAATTCTCTTTATATTCTCTTCAATTTTATTCTGAACCTAAACTGCTCTAAAAATAGTCTTAAGTTAAAAGCATAAAATAAAAAGGAATATGGGGAACTTTTTAAAAAAATAAAATAAAAGCAGAGACTCTTGGAGAAAAATTAATAATGGGAAACTGTCTAAACAAACAAATAAAATTCAATAGCAACAAACTTTTCAGGAGCTCCTGACCCCAGGATCCAGCCTGGGCTCCTACATATTATTTACAGGGTGTTCTCCACGCTTATCTCTTGCCTGCCTCTCAACTCATATCTTGTGGGCCCTGACATCACTAAATAAACTTGTGTAGTACTGCTGGTAAGCCCTTGCACATTCTAGGCTGTGTCTTAAATCTATAACTTTACTCATTAACCTGTACATGAAATGTCATTCCCACTATCCCCTGGCCCCAATTCCTTTCCCAAGCATACATTTTTTTTATGCTCTAAGCCTCAGTTCATGCCACATCTCCAAAGAAACTTGCCTTGGTCTTCATGTTTTCCCTCCAGCCACCTAACCTCAGAATGAAATACTCTTCCTAATACTCCCATAATACCTCTAAATACTGAACAATATGCATTTATATAGCTGTTTATTTATGAGTTTGCCTCCTTCTTTAGACTCTAGGTTTATCATTGTTTTTATTTTTAGTGTCTTTTAGAATCTAGTACAGTGCCTAGGACCAGATAAGTGCTCAAGATGTTTGTGGAACAATGAACTCATTTATCTATCTATCTATCTATCTATCTATCTATCTATCTATCTGTCTGTCTGTCTGTCTGTCTGTCTGTCTGTCTGTCTATCTATCTATCTATCGATATAGATATAGATTAGATATGGATATGGATATGGATATAGATATAGATATAGATATAGATATAGATAGATAGATATAGATATAGATTCAGAATCAGTATTTATGGGGCATTCCCATCCAGCCTAACATGAGCTACTTCTTCAACCATCTGGGTTTTTTTGGGGGGAGGCGGGCAGCTGAATTCCAGGAGAGATGACATAGTGACACCTACATGAGATCACAGGTTAAAATATTTCATCTATGAACTCACATCAGTTTATGTTTTCCAAAATGTGAAATGGCAATCGTTTGACCAAATCCATCACTTGCACGTAAGATGGATCAAGTGTGTGCATGTTGTGACTGGTGGCTCACAATGATGATAGATCACACTGCCTCACAGGCTGTCATTTCCTGACATGATTTACAGTTCACAGTAGAGACCACCAGGGGAGATAGATGACCACTTGGGGACCACCTGTTATAGGTGAGGAATGCAGTATCATTTTCAGTCCTTATGAAATCACCTCATCAGGAGGATTTGGGAGCTAGTCAATAGGCAGTAAGTAAACAAATAAGCCAGGTAAACTAAATACCACCAAATGACAGATTTCAGACATGGGAGTTCAGATAAAGCTAGGAGTTTCGCATGGCTTAATTTAGTATTGCTAGAACTATACAGGGAATTTTGACATTACTAAATTCTGCTGTACATTGAAATGAAGCCACAAAAATGAACACTATTTCCTGGAGCAATAATACCAAGCTGATATTCTATACAGTGTAAGTGATTTGTTTGTTTCAATGCTCTAGGGATTATGATTGAGAACAAAACACATAGCAAATGTTCTAATACAAACTGTGAGGAGAGACATGCTATTTATTTATAACCATACAAGAAAATATAATAAAATCTTTTAGAAAAGGGTAGAAGGAACAATGTGCAGCCCTATGAATTTTTGGTGTAGACTCACAGATTGTTGAGAGCAGCATTCCATGCACCCTGTAGGGCTATTTCAGATATGTGGAGAGGACAGTGATGTCTTACTAAAATGGCATGGAATTTCCTAAAAATGCTGAGACAGTCTGGCTACACAAGGAATTGCAGCTTTTATTGGTGGTAGCATGCAAGTTAAATTGTCCTTGCTATACTTTTAACTTTAAAATGTATTAAAGAATACAGGGAGCAATTAAAGAAACCAGAGTAAAAACATTCCTGCCCTGTTCTTTGAAACTAACTTAAAACCAAACCCAGAACAAAGAAACAGAAATGAAAACTTGGAGGTCGGCCAAAGTGTTGTGCAATTTATATTTAGGTGAAATGAGGGAAGCAGCAAGGAGTGTGTGACTCCATGTTTGTAGGAAGCAGGCAGAATTATTCAGACGTAAGTGCATTTTCAGATAGATCAAGTCAGTGACCTCTTCTTTGGAACGAACAACAAGGGCTCAGTTGCTCTGTGGGACGTTGGACCATCACTAACTCTGTAGGGCAGAACAGAATGATAGGAAAGATACAGCTAAGTAAAAAAAAATATAGTAATAAACCAATCAGCCTTGGTGGGTGGAAGGGAAAACATGGGTGGAAGGCAATCTTTTAGTTGATTACTTAGTACACAAAAGTAATACAAACTCCAAATCACTACTCAAAAGCTGGTGGCATACTTTGTGAAATACGGAAAGTGTATGCTAACCCACAAAAGAGTCAAAATCTTACGAGAGGCTTTTGTTGGGAGATATTTCAAGACAAGGGATCTGAATTCAAGCTACCAGAATATCCAACTCACTCTGCTGATGCTCTTTCTAACTTTATCCTGTAATGCATAGTTGGCTTTGGGAAAAACAACAACAAAGATAAACAGAAAGAAAGCACATGAGAGATGCATTAAAATAGAAAAAAGTAAGAACACATCAAAAATATTCTGTCATAAAAGACATGAAAATTATGAGAAAGCTCTTTCCTGATATTTCAAAGATAATTTTAAAATACAGTCTTGTGATATAGAATCAAGGTAACAAGAAACCTAAAAGCAGATTACATGCTTTCCAAATTACAAGACTAAAACATACACATACAAGAAACATAGACATATAGTAAAAATAAGTAAATAAAAAATAACCATTAAACTACAAAGTATAACATGAAATGAAATGTCAAAGCTAATTGTTATATGAGTAAATATAAGTGGGATAAAACCACTTATTAAAAGACCCACAACTGGATCAAAAAAGTAACACAGGTGCTGTATATGATATTCATCTAAAACTGAAATAAGGACTAGATGAAAAGTATAGGTGAACAAGTTCAAACTAAAAGCAAGTAGGGGTCATTTTATTAAAATTATACAAGGTCTAATTTTAGGAAAAACACATTAAACTATCAAAGGGAAGTTACTTAATGAAAAAATCAAAACCCACATTAAGTTTCATTATGACATTTTCATAAACTAAATAGAATAGCATCAAAATTCAAAATGTTAAAGTTTCAGCAAATATAAGCTGTAGTCAGAAATACAATAATAGGAGGAAACTTAATTAACCTTTCTCAACCCTTGACAGATGTACTAAACAAATATTAGGTAATGTTTAAAGGAAATCAATAACATAGCTAAAATAATTATTCTTGATAAAGAACAAAATTTATACCTACAATTAGAATTCAGCCTTTTTCCAATTGCCATTGAAAATTTATGGGTTGATCATGTTTCATGCCACAGAAAGAAAAACCTCAATAAATTCTACTAAGTAGATATTATACACACCACATTCATAAATCATAATAAAATAATGTCAGAAACCTGTAACAAATATATAAAACAAACCCTAAACCTCATAGAAATTAAAATACATATTAAAACAACACTTGGGTAGAGAAATCAATTTTATACTGTAGAATAAGAATACTAATTATAAAACTTTATAACTCTGTAAGATCTTATAAAACAGGTGTAGTTCCAATGCTCCAAGTAAAATATACTGCACTAAATACTCATGTTACTAAAGTAGTAAATAAATGCATTAGAAGTTTAGTATAAATACAATAAAGTCCAATAAAAATACTAAATAAGCAGAAGGAATAAATAAATAAATGAAGGTATATAGGGTAAGACAATAAGCAGGAACTATAATAAATTAATATGTACTATGGTAATATAATAAAATAAAATAAATGCATAAACTAATAGCTGTTTCTTTGGTATGAAAAGCTCATTTTAACAAAATATAGTTATCTATTAGATAAGTTAATTATGCAAGAAAGGAAAAAGCCACATTCTCAAAATATGAGCTAAAAATGAGTATAAAATCACAGATACAGAATTATAAAATAGTAAGTTTCTAAATACATAAATGATTTTTTTAAAACTTGAATGAAATAAATGATCTTCTGGGAAAATATAAATTACCAAATCTGATGCCAGAGGATTTAGAAAGTCTAAAAGGTTGATTATTTTCTAAAAGAACACCAAACTAGAGAGCCTCACAGGCAAATTTTATAAAAAGCATCAAGAAGAAGGAAAGTTATTAGAGGGGAGAGAGTGCTAGCAAGAGCAAGAGGGAGGGAGCATGAAAGGAAAAGAAGTTTCCTAATTCCTTCTGTGAAACCACCATAACCTTGATGCTAAAACTTGGCAAACAAAACACCCACACACCCCAAAACTAACAAATAGCACATATGAATAATGCCTCAAAAATCCTAAAAACTACATTAGCAAATAGAATCCAAAAGCACTTTAGAAGAATCATATATCATTACCAAGAAATGTTTTTTCCCTAGGAATGCAAAATGGTTCAATAGTGGGAAATCTCTATATATAATTTAGGTGTGGGGGAAGTCTGGTTACTTCTATAGATTGTGAAAACATATATAATAAACTTCATTTTCTATTACAAGTTTATTTTTAAAAAATCTTATAATAAAATATTAGTTGATACATGGAAATTTTCTTGACACACAGACACATGCACACACAAAATCACAAACCCATATCATCCTTACTGATGAAATACTAGAAACATTCCATTAAACTTAAGGTAAATGCAGAACCCAGAACCATGAAAAAACAGGTTATTAAATTCAAGTATTCAAATATCATGTGATCATATCAATTTAGGCAGCAAAAGTATTTGACAAAATGCAACACCCATTCATGATCAAAACTCTTAACAGGTTAGCAATAGAAGACACCTACCTTGACTTGATAAAGACCATCTACAAAAACTCTATAACTAATATAATTAACAGTGAAAGACTGAATGCTTTCTTTCTTAGATTAGAGAAATAAGATGAGAGTATCCATTTCCATCTCACAACTCTTATTCAACATGGCACTGGAAGTTCTAAACAGTGCAATTAGGCAAGAAAAATAAACAAAAGGCATACAGATACTAAATTAAAAAACAAACAAACAGTCCTTATTATCATGATTATGTGAAAAGTCAAAAGGAATCTACAAAAACTTTTAAAAATACTTCTAGAATTAAATTGAATTCAGCAAGTTTTCAGAATACAAAACCAAAATGCAAAATTCAACTTTATTTTTATATATTAACAATACATATGTGAAAAAATTAAAAACAATATTATTTACTCCAAATACCATAATATTCCAAAGATAATGAAATATTTAACTAAAAATTTAAAAAAATACGTGCAGAATATGTATGCTGAAAAAAACTAAAATGCTGATGAAAGAAATCAGAGAATTCCTAGAGAGATACATTGTGTCTAAGGATGGGAAGACTTCAACATATTAAATATATTATTTCCCTCCATATTGATATACAGCTTCAGCATAATTACTGTAAAAATCTTTGCAAGTTTTGTAAATGGAGACAAGGTCATTCTAAAATTTATACAGAAATGCAAAGGAACTAAAATAGCCAAAACCATTTTGAAAAAGAAGAATAGCATCGGAGAAATCAGTCTTATTATATAGCTACAATAAACAAGATGTTGTGATGTTGACAAAGGAATAAATACATAGATCAGTGGAACAGAATTGATAACCCTCAATAGAAACATATAAATATGTCCTACTGATCTGTGGAAAAGGTACAAAAACAATTCAATGGAAGAAGGATAACTTTTCAGTGAAGCAAATGTCCTCCACAGGCAAAAATTGAACCTTAATCTAAACCTTACCCCATGTAAAAAAAATTAACTCAAAATGAATAAAAGACTTAAATGTAAAACATAAAACTCATAAAATGTGTAGGAAAAAACGATAGAAGAAAAACCTTCGGAATTTATGCCTTGGCAAAATGTTCTGAAACTTGATCCCAAAAGCATGATTTATAAAAAGAAAAATAGATCAATTAGGTTGAAATTATAATTTTTTGCTCTGTGAAGAGTATGAAAAGACTAGCTGAATATTGGGAGAAAATATTTGACAATATTATAATCAACAAAGGAGTAGTATCTAAAACATAGAAAGAACTCTCAAAATACCACAGTAAGTAAAACGAATTAGAAACAATTAGAAAATGCTCAAAAGATTTGAAGACAATTTTATTGAAGTGGATATAGAGATGGCAATAAGTACATGAACACTTGTTCAAGTTCACTGGCCATAAGGAAGATGCAAATTAAAACCACAATGAGATATTACTGCATACCTATTAATAAAAATAAAACACCACGTGCTGGCAGGTACGCCAAGTAGCTGTTTCACTCAGACATTGCTGATAGGAATGTCATTCTGGAAAAGTGTCCGGTAGTTTCTTACAAAGCTAAGCATGTGCTTACTATATGACTCAGCAATTTGCACTGTTGAGTATTATCCCAGAGAAATGGAGAATTATGTTAGTGCAAAAACCTGGACATAATTGCTCCTATCAGCTTTATTTGTAATAATCCCCAACTGAACACAACCTAAATGTTCCTCAATGAGTGAATGGCTCATAACAAAGCAAAAAACGAAAAAAAAAAACAGACCGAAAAAAAACCCAAAAAATCCTCAAACATCCATACCGTGTAATATTACTCAGCAATACAAAAGAATGAACTGTTCATACACACTTGGAAGGATCTCAAGAGAATTACACTGAATGAGAAAAGGCAATCTCAAAAGATTTCATACTGTATGGTTCCATTTTGAAAATGGCCACATTATGGCGATGAAGAACGGATTTGTGATTTTCAGGGGTTAGGGAAGGGCAGAAGGAGGAAAGCAGCTAGGACTACAAAAGGATAGCAGGAAGATCCTTGAGGTGGAACTATTTTATGTCTTGACTATAGTGGTGTTCACACACATCTACATGTGATAAAATTCCATAGAACCACATGCACACACATACATGTAGAATTGGTGAAATCTGAATAAGGTTGATGAATTATATCAGTGTCAATTTCCTAGTTGTGATATTGTACTATAGTTATGCAAAATGTTACCAGTGAGGAAAACTAGGTGAAGGGCATATGGAATGTCTCTGTATCATTTCATATAACTGAATATGATCTTTTAGTAACCTCAAAATAAAAAGTTTTAAAAAATGTCATCATGGTTAGTAAAACCAAAAATAAAATTGAAAGAAAAATAACACACTGAAAAACCTATAAGACATATGACAAATGGGCTCATTGTTTCTAATGTATTAATTTTAAAAACAGTAGAAAATTGGGCCAAGATTATGGACAGATAATTCATAGAAAGGAAGACACAAAGAACTTTTAAACACATGGAAATATACTCATATTTGCGCATAATAAAACCAATGAAATTCAAACTACAATGAAATATCTCTTTTCATTATTAGATTTGGAAGGTTCAAAAGGTTTGATAATAAATGACATTGGCAGGAGGTATGGGGACTAAAGCACTTTTGTGCACTGTTGGACAGAATATAAATGGATGTATCACTTTGAACGCTATTTGGCAATATCTATCAAAATTAGAAATTTACTTGCGTTTCACAGAAGTTTCTCTTCCAGAAATTTGTCTGAGATACTAACTCATGTATAAAACACACTATATATAAACATTGTATGCAATAAAGAAGAACTGGAAATTGCATAAATGTTCATTAAAGTGATTCAATGAATTATAGGTCAATCATACAATAAAATATTCTATTAAGAAAAATGAGGTAGCTCAGCTCTCTATGTTCTGATATAGAGTAATCTCCAAATTACTGTTGATGTAAAATCACAAGATCATGACTGGTGTATATAATATATCCTTAATTGTGTGAGATTAAAAAATATGTAATATGGGTATGTGTATACAACAACATATATACATATATGTAAATATATATATATATACACACACATACATACATATGCATAAACACACAGAGGCACTTTCATGTACACATGTTTCTGGGAGTTCACAAGTAATAGCGGCTGCCTCCATGAAGGCAGCAGGGATCTCAGTTTGGAGAACTGTGTACATTCTCTTTTAAGCCCATTTATCTGGCTTGACATAGTTAATGTATAAGTCTGTTTTCATTATTGAGGTGTTACCCCAGAGCCTAATACTGGCTTAGTACATTGTAGTTGCTAAATTAACATTTGTTAAGTTGAATTGAACACTTCCTGTGATGTTATTCACTCTAGAGGAGTAACTCTTAACCTTTGTAACCACTGATTACTTCTATTTGTAGAAAGTTCTGTACTTTTCATGAACCTTTACTATTATATGATATTATTTGTTCCTCAAATGTTTTTCAAATTATACAAAGTATCTGTAAGTTTTACCTATGCCCATATTTCAATTACATCTTGCAGTTAAGTCATTGGTAATTCTACAACCATTGTATTCCTTTAATAAACTCTATATTCTTATTTTGTTGCTTTTTCCCATTTGCTTGACAGTTCTCTCTTCTATAATGTGTTTCATGCTTCTGACCAATTCTTCTCTTTACTCTTATACTTTCATGACCTAACACACTCTTTATTACATTTATGATTTATTATTCTTTTTTTCTGCTTTCATTTTATTTACAAAACTCTTTACAAAAAAACCCAGCAACATATTTCAGCTAGTTCTTTGTGTCCTTCAAGTATTCCTTTGAAATCTGTTTAGAAACTGTTTCAGTTGCTCCTTCCCAGCCCCACGCCCACCCAGCTTTCTACAGAGAAACAATTCCTTCTGCAGCCTAAGAATTATTGGCTCAGGCCAGCAGTTTGTCATAAAATATTCTACATGACATCCATGCTTTGTCCTCGCTCTTCTATTTCCTGCAGACTCTTAAAGATCTTTTTTAATATCCTTATTCTCAAATCCATCAATTTCCATGTTATACGGAGAAAAGGCCTTTGCAATTACTCTGTGTAATACTTTCCTGACTTCTTTTTTAAGGACCTCATCCTGTATCCCTCTTTCTACTTCATGTATTCTTAAAAAAAAAAAAAATAGCCTTTTCTTTAGGTCCATTTAATAGTACCACTTACACGACTGTTTCCATTTTCTGGACCTTTAATCTTTCTCCTAAATTCTTTAAAAACCTGGGTACCCCACATCTCCAAAATATGATCATACTGCATCCATTTCCAGGAAAATTCATTTTTCTTGCTTGTTTATGGAAATGAACAACTTTGTACTTTTATCTATTTAATTTTTTTACTTTTGAAATAGTTTCATTAAAAAAAGAAAAACTCAAGAAAACCCAAAAGATCTTTGATCATTTGTGATTTCTCTTTACACATTATCTTGATCTGGCTGTCCATTTTTATCTCTTAGGCTCATTGCTCCAGTTTTCCTAACCACTCTAGGAGGTGTCTAGAAATATTTCAATCTTTCTTCTTCTCTCAGTTCTTTGGGTTTTCAAGGGTTTGTTTACAGTTTTCTCATTGTTTGTTTTCTGTTTCTCTAGTAATTGTTCCTGTTGATATCTCCTCTTTCTTTAGTAATCATGCTCAGATGACATCTCCAAAATTTCTATTTTGAGCTGTGGCAACTAGAATAGGTCTAGCTGCTTTATTGGCTTTGACACTGGATAACAAACCACCTTGACATGTAATGGTTTATAAAAACATGCATTTGTTTTTCTTAGTCTTGTGCCTGTAGGTCAGTGGGGGCATTTCTGCTCTAGGCTGAGTATTGGCTGACCTTGGGCCCAGACTTCAGATTGGCTTTGGGTATGCTCTACACCCCTCATTTTCCTTCACTGACATGCGTCATGTCCTTCTCATGGTGAGGCACGAAGGCCCATGCAAACATGTTTAAAGTCTCTGCTCATGTCCCCTCCTCTTGCTTTCCACTGGCCAAGGCAAATCACAGGTATCTTCTGTTTCCTCTGCTCTACTGTACAGGAGGAGTGAAGATTGAGAACAAGTATGCAATTGACCACAAGTTTATATAGTCTGCTCCTCGGATACCCTATGTCTATGCACTCACTTCTTCCTCTTTGAGCAGTAAAACCCTGATGTCTCCCCTGTAGCCACTGCATCCTGCTCATAGTTCATCTGTCTGAATGACGCGCAGTCTCCTTCATTGGGTTTTGATTTAGCTCCCTACGGTTCAGTTAACTAGATACATTTGCTAGTGTAAAGATGCCAATAATCTCTCTGGTGCACAAATCTTGCTGAGCAGAAATGCTGATGGCTCCCTGCCCTGGCTGTGGAGTGAGCTTGTCAGTTTGTCCGTCTCGTAGCCCCAGGTTCTGCTCTTCAGTAAGAACTCCCTTGTCCATTTTACTTGATGGTACTTGACTGTGACCTTTGGGAGATTCTTCTTTCTCCATTAACCTGTGGCCCCATGTGAAGTGGTCCTTCAGGAACACGTCTTTCCTAAGGATCACACATCTAGAGCAAATCACTTCCTGATAGTATGAGTTCAGGATCCAGTGAATTATTTTTGAACAATAAATTATCCTTAAGAAAATAGCAGGCTTTTAGCATAGTTGCTTTTTGGTCATTTCCAAGTGTGAGTAAACACAGCCAAAGATCTTGGATAAATGGAATTTTTAAACTTGAGGACTCTGGTCTTTTATTTATAGACCCCTGTGCTCTGCCCATCCAAATAATTCTCAGCTTGCTGTCTGCTGCATTGAAGACATGTGAAATAATGCGCTATTTTTGCCAGTAGGCTCACAACCTTGTATAGTGGGACACCAGTCATATTTATGGCTAAAATTGTAATTTACAGGCACTTCTTTTAACTGCTTCAATTTGGGGTATAAACAGTTGGCTTTATAATTTGAAAACCTGAAAGTTTTCAAATTACCAGACTTTCAGTCAGCTGAGATTGCTGGTTGTAGGCAGAATGCCTCTCTTAGCAAAGATTCATGTCTTTCCATTTCAACTCTCAAACCGGCCAACTAGTTCCATTTTGAATTCATCATTCTTTTGGGATTTTGCTGACAACGCATGCCAACATTCTGCACGAACTGTACTATTTCTCCTAATACTATATATAGCCTTTATCAGCATATGGTTGGCTTTCTAATGTGTGATAGGTGAGGATTTGACTAAATACTTTGTCGATGTATAATAGTGGTCCAGACATTTTCAGCTTTCATTAGTACCTGCCCAACTCTGCTTCTGATCCAGTGCCACATTTTAGTTTCTATTACTTGAAACACATCACTTCAGGTACTAAATTAGTTGGACGAAGTTTCAAAGACGTGTAATTTGAAAAAGAACTAACAGTGAAAATGACAGGCTTAATCAACGCAGAAATTTATTTCTCTCTCATGTAAAAGAGAAGTTTATAATAAAAGGCTGCTTTGGGGGATCCCATGGTGTTACCAGGGACTAGCCTGTTTTTTTCCTGCTACTCTATTTTTAGCATAGGGCTTCCTTCTTTGAGGGCAACTCATAGTCTAAAATGGCTACTGTTGCTCTAGTCATCACTCCTGTGGTAGCAGAATGCGATGGAGAAGGGTAAAACAGTATCTCTCTAGTTTGAATACATTAACTCCCTTTAAGCAACCTCCTGAGAAGACCATATAAAATCCTAGGTTTACATCTCATTAGCCAGGACTTAGACATAAAATCTCATGTTGCTACAAGGGCTGATGGGAAGTACAGTATTTTATTTAACTAAAAAAATGAGATTTGGTTATTAAGGAAGAAGATGATCATAGGTATTGGGATTCTCCAATTAATAGTCTGTACCAGAGAATTTGCCTTCAAATTTTTATTTTTGTGTTTTTTTTTTAAACAGGTTCTGTTAAGCTTTGACATCTTGAACAGACAGAAAATATTTCCTCTTCTTTATCATCTTCATATCATAATTTAAGTCATCCCTATTATAACAGCAATATCAGTCATCCTCCATATACATATTCCACATGTCCAACCTTTGTAAAAATTAATTTCAGTCATTAGTCTAGTCTTATTTAAAAAAGTCAGAATCTTTTCATTTATATAGCACAATAATAATTGCCATACATAGATCTTGTTAACCTGACTGCCCCATTTTCTTTTCTTTGAACTACATTCCAGACTGGTACTCTGTTTATCTAAATAGAGTTGTTTTTTCAATTGGAAATCACTTTGAGATCACTTGATTTACTCCTCTTATTTTGCAGATGAGGACACTGAGGCCTCAAAAGAGTATAGTAAGCTGTTCATGTCACACAGTGAGGAATTAACAGGCAGTCTTTATGCCTATTATTCTTGGCTTTGTTTGCAATTAAGTGTGTTCACATATTCCTTTTTGTTTTTTTCCCCAAATTTTCTTCTACTTTTTTTAGTTATGCAATTAAAAATTTCCTTCCCATCAATTTTATTATACACAGGAGAAAAGTCATGAGCCCAAATAATATTTCCTTTTCAAATTTCTCTTATAGATGGGGATGGAGTGTAGCACATTCATAAATATGATATTTCCTCTCACTGAGGAAATCACACATTTGATCATATATCTTCCACTTCAAATCTCATATATCTTTGAGCATTTACATTTCTATGATTGGCAATCCTTTTCCCTTTATGATCCGCCCCCCCCCCCCCCCGCCCCATTTTGGCCAGTGTAAAGAACCCTGAACTAGGTTCCTAGCTATGCAAAAGCAAATTCCCCTCTTGGTCCTTCTAAAACGAATTTCATCCCCTCCTCTTATTCATTTTATTTATAATTAAGTTAACAACATTTACAGAGTATATTGGACATGAAGGGAGCCAAGAAACCTACAACTTACAGTGGGAGCATGCAGCACAAATACCATGAAATCATGTATTTTGGTTGATCCCAGGAAGTTTCCTTTCAACCCTCAAATCTCTTTTCCTACTGTGATTTTCCTTCTACTGCTTCTCTTTATTGCCAGAACACAGCAATTAGTAAGTAGCTATAAATGTTTTCTTGCGCTGTGTTGAACCTCAAATTCTGCTATGGCACTGTCCCTTTCTGCTTTCTTCTTGATCCTTCAGCGTCTCTCTTGCAGCATATACACTGCTTGTAGTGGTTGCTTTGTTGGGAGATGGAAGTTTGGGTTGGGTGTGCATTATAGTATGAATTCAAAAGTAAGCATGTACACACTTATGGGTTATGTTTTTTGTATTATTGCTATTGCAATTTTGATTTTTTTAAATGTTAAATTCCACTTGACCTTGTTTACACCATATTTTCATCTTTTAATCTTTCTCTCAGAAGGTATTCTTGACCTTGAACCTGTCCTGCTGTGTTCACTTTCCGAATTCTTTCCCCTATTCAAGTCCCATGCCACTTCTCCTTTCCCCAAGGCAGCAGCATTGAATTCCTTCCAAACTGCACTACTGCTTTCTGCAACAGAGATAATCGTGAATAGAGATCCTAATATGATGGCCAACACTCAATAAATGAAAATTGTTCTTCTTATAAAGTGATCTTCTGCATGGTGGATATGACTCGCACGGAATGAATATTATACCAAAGTATAATATATTGATATGGCCAGTTAAATACTATCCAGCAAATTGTTATTATAATAAGGAAAAACAGATTTAAAATCTCCCGCATTGACTTAGACTAAGTGACTTTATTTTTGAAAATTACACTGTTTACAGAACTCTGTTCCTCTTTAGTTTTCAGTGTGTTAATGTGAGACAGAAGAAGAGGCAAGGAGATTACAATAAGACAGACACATCTGAGTTTAAGACTAAGCTCTATCAGAAACCATTATGTGAAATTGGAAAGATACTTGAACTCTTTGGTGCTCTCAGTATTGTGGGGGTGTCAATTGGGGAATATAAACCTACGTCATTGGGATGGTATGAGCATTAAATTGGAAAAAAACACGTCCAACTTGTCTGGTGCATGATGAAAATGCCACAAAAGTTAGCGCTCTTTTTTATGGCACTCAGTGGACACTAAACCAGTGGCATTTTTTGGATACTGTTCTTAAGGTTTTTATGTGTATCTTCTGTTTTTCTTTCCCATATTCATCCATAAATGTATCATTAATTTTTAATTATATTCTTAAGAGTCTGTAAATGGAAGTGTGTTCTTTCCCATTTTTCAAAAAAAAATCAAGGAAACAGAAGGTAAACTAGTAATTTGGGTAAGAAAATCTAGCTTTTAGCCTCGATGAAAACTATTGCTGGGCATACCTCTTTCCTTGAAAGTCTGAGGTAAGATATATGATTCCTAGTGGGAAAGAATTGATCTGATTTTGTTTTGAATAAGATTTGAGGGGGGAAAGCCATATTTCTTCAGCATTTTCTCATCTATATCAAATAGTAACTGATTTAGGTAAAAGTTCTTCAGGAGCTAGTCTTGTAAACATAGCTCTAATAAACTAAATGTCAATGTGATTTTTTAAAAAAAAAATCCTTACTAAAGGAAAAAAAAAATCTACTTCATTGCCATTTCTATAAAATGTGGTCTGCTGGAGCTCTGAGAAGATTTTTGATATACTCTTGGGGTCCATTTACTTACTTTTCACACAGCACAAACTTCCAGGGAGAGGTCGGTGAAATAGCCACAGTATTTCTCTCAGTTGATGGTGGCAACGATGCACAAGAAAGTTTTGTATTCATTTTACTTCTTGATGAACCCCTTTTCTTCAGAAGATCCAACTTGGGCAAATCTATGGAAGAAGGTCTCCTGCTCATCACATTCAGAGGTGATGAGAATTCATGATCTACATTTGACAAAGAGATAACAATGGGCTGATCCAATAAAACGACACTTTACAGAGAAAAAAATGTAAGATTATTTACTTAAAGGTTAAAAATGAACTATACAGGATAGTTGAGATTTGTCTTAATAGGTGCAACCATTGGAAGAAAACACGCCTTCTATTTTGTTACTACTCCAGTTTCTTCTTGAGCCCTTCCACTGCTCAGCACCTTGTGGCTGAGCGCCTCTTTAACTGTGATTTGCCATTTTGTCTTCCATTTTGCTCTCGTGGGTTCCACTCCCATCACAATCAACTTCTCTTAGTTCCTGGAATATTTCCTGTGCTCTGATTTGACTGTGGAACATCACATGTTATTTCCTCTTTCTGGAACTTTCTTCGTCCTCTTTTTTTGCATGGGTAACTCCTCTCTATCCTTAATCAAGTCTTAGATTCAATGCCAGAGAACACTACAGGCCTCCACACCCCCACTGGTTTATTTGCTTATAGAGTATCCTCAACTTCAGCTATTATGACCAGGGCTTGCTGGTCATAATATGACCATTATATGCGGGTCTCAGTACAAAATGAAAATGCAGGGCCATAGTTGCAGCAGGAGAAATCATTCTCTCTTTCTCGTGGGCCACCATCTCCAGACACAGTAGACATGTGACCCCTACAAAATTGCAATCTCTGCCCTGGGACAGTCTTGATGGAGGGTGGATTGGAGGTACCTAACAAGTCGCCTGCTAAACCTGCTATGGCACTGTCAGCCCAAGACAGGGATTCATACCACACACACACACACACACCTACCCCTCCTCGTCAAGATGCCTTTGAGGTGTGCATCAACTGACTCTCTATCTGCTCATACACACGCGCCCCCTGGAGGTGATGGCAGAACACAGGCCTCTAGCTCCCGTTGAGATGCGGTTACCACTCCAGCGCAGGATAGCAGTGATTGGGGCACCAGAGAGAAAGAAGCAGGGAGTTAAGAAACCTTCTGAAGAGGTGGGGAAGGTGGTGAGAGGTCAGACTGAGTGTGAGTGGACACAAGCTCCATTGTCCCACTGAATTTTATTTACAAAACACAAATTCAAAGAGAAGCGTTAAACATTTCAAGACAGCCACTGCAGGGCTTTAAACTTCAAGAGTTTGTCTCTTCTGAGCATTTGGCCCTGTGTAACTGTCCTGGCTGTGTGCCTATGAAGCAGGCTCTGTTTATAACTGACCCCACTTTATTTTTATTCTTATTAAATTGTACTCTTTCCCCCCTCCAGACTGTTTGCTTCACGAGGACAGGGATCATATCTATAATAAACATTTAATAAATATTTGTTGAATGTGTGTATGAATCCATTAATAAAGTCCTTTCAGTACGTGGTGTGTGTTGCTAATCTATGCAGAAGGTTCATGCAGCACACTAAACCTATTAATACTACTCTCGTCTTTGTTTATGCCAATTATCTTTGCATGTCTCCCCTCAGGACACCAACACTCTTGTTCAGGTACTCATCGGTTTTCTTCAGGACAACTATAAAACACTTATAATAGGTTTCTTAGTTTCCATGATCATATTCTCAACTATAGTTATGATCATTCAACTTTTCTTCTTAGAAAGTTTTGCTGGCTACCATTGTCCAAGGACTTAAATCCTGACTTCTTCTTGTTATATCTAAAACATTCCATGATAGGGTCCTAATGTATTTTGAAGGGTTAATCTCTTATTATTTCTGCTTTACATGGAAACGTATGATCTTTTCAATTCCAGGTTAAATAACTGATGACCTGTCACCTCTCATGTTAAATTTGTTTAGGTTCTACCATCAGCTTTGGAGGGCAGTATCTCCCTCTCCTTCACACATCAAAAGCCTTTTGATATACCAGGGCATTGATTGAATAAATGATCAAATTGAGCTGTACCCTGTTTTGCTCTAGACACTTAATTTCTTTTTTTAAAATCAACTTTTTTGAATGTTGCTTAATAACATTAAATTCAAGTTACGTTTTAGCTTACTAGTTGAACATGTTATATATTAAGCGTTTGTTTTTATGCATCAAGATCTGTGTTAGGTCCCAGGGAAACAAACAAAGGTGATTGTTGTGAACTCCACAATCCCCTCCCTCCGGCCGGGAGACGTGCATAATCTAATAAGAGAGATACATAAGTAAACACAAAATTTAAAACAATACGATAAGCACTGTACTAGACATAATTAAAAAGGTTATCTTTGACAGTTAATTTATTTCCAGAGTTAGAAAAATCATGATGATGAGGTGACTAGGAACTGAAAACTCTAAGTATTTTAGAAAGAATTAGTTTCTACAAAACAGACAAGACTATAGAGTAACTTGAAAACCACTCAGTTGAAAAAGAAATTTTATTTATTTTGCACATTTTTAGAGAATAGAAATAGAATAACAATAAGTGAAAGTTTTGAAGAGGTAGATTTTTGGGTCAAGGTGGAGACCTTTCTAAAATTGACAGTGTTGAAAAATAGAAGGAATTTTCTGAGGAGGTGAGAATTCCCCCATTGCTGGAGTTATTCCAGTAGTCGTGGAATGACTAACATCCCTTGTTGACTCTGTGAAGTAGAATGAATCAAGAATATTTATGATGAAATGATTTGGTATAGTAGATAGTGATGTGGAACATCAGCAAATCAGAATTTTGGTCCCAGCCCTTCATTTTTCTGATCATATGGTATGGTTGCTGACCTCTTTGACTCCATTTTCTCATCTGAAAAATGGAGACAATAAAATCTGCTGCAGAGGGTGGCTGAGCAATTAAATGGGATAAAACAGTTGAAGTTACTTTTAAACTGTTTAGTGCTACTTTATGAGTTATTCTTTATGTTGATAATAGGAAAAATAATACCCGTCACATGCATTATTTCAGTGTCTGTAGTCCTGGAACACAGACAAAATGATTATCTTCTCTTCTTAAACATATGAAAAGAAAAGTGTCAGATTACAAATGACCTTCCCAGAGAGACATAGCTGGTCAATGAGTGGCAGGACAGGTAGCTATGGCTTCTCCCATAAGAGCTGTAATTATTTCCCTGTGGAACACTTCCTTTATGATGAAATAGAGTCTGTGACATTTTACAGTTCCCAAAGTACTTTGGGCTGAAGTCACTCAAGCAATAATTGACTCTATGTAGACATCATTCTCTAAGTGATATGCTTATGTGATTTTTCACTTAGGGTCCTAGGATAAAAATAACAAATGTTGGATAAATCAACCCTTTCTTTAATAAACAATACTTTCCTTTAATAAATATTGACAGATTTTTTTTTTTAATAGGAGCTTTAAAAAGACATAATAAGAAATTAAGACGAACTGAATACCCACTCTGGAATAATTAATATATATGGATTAATTGTATATATTCATACATATATGAATATATATATGTATACATATATATATGTATATATATATGTATATATATATGAAATTATAAATGATATGCAGATCAGCTACTATTACTTTTGGTGTTACCATTATTCTGGTGACTGACTGGATCATATATCTGCTCTTGTCCTTTTCATCCACTATCCTTGTCTTGCATGTTCTCTCATTTCAATGTTCTAGTTCTTGATCCCATGGTGGCACCTGATGAACGAATTCTTTCTTTGTGACAAGGGAAATTTGCTATCTACAGAATGTTCTCAGTAATGATTCAGTGTTCAGGCATACGAATACAGGTGCTTTCTACCAAAACTATTCACAACTTAGAAACTATTTTGATACATATCCCCAATTGCTGTTACATAAATGTTTCAAGGAAGGAAATTTAGGAGATGCGACTTTCTTTGTTCTCTGTAAAAACACCAATGTTCTTTGTAAAAATTTTCTAGGGCTTCAATGGCAAGTGTTTTTTTTTATGGTTTTCCTTGCATGTAAGTGTAGAAAATGAATATTTCCTAGGCTGAGTCCTGCTTTGTATACCCTCTGCTATTACTTAAACATTCTTTCTTCCTTCGTTTCCCATTTCTTACCATGAAAACCTCCTTCCACCTCCACCCATTTAAAGAATTTGGATTAAAAGTTCTTTTGCAGCAACAAAATGTTTTCTCAATAGAACTGTGCCGCTTAACTGTTTGAAGAACACCATACGAGTTGCACTTTTATATATTTAATCTCATAAACATACACCAGAAAAATTGAGGAAGTTGTTGTATACAACCAATCCTTTGAAAAAGTGCTTCTTTTGAATTTCTTTTTCTGTTAAAAGCTTACAATTCACTGGCAAAGTAATTTGTGAATATTTTTGTATTCTTTTCATCTGTCAAAATGTACAATTTTCAAGGACTGATTAATTTTTTAATCACATGGAGTTTTAATGACAATTTTCTGTTCTGGTGTGCAGTAGCTTAAGAATTAGGTCATTAATGAAGCTTTGCTCCACCTACAATTCAAAAATCTCAGTAACTTAAGAAAATGCCCCTTCCCAGGGTCCTTCATCAGTTTTATACCTATTAGGTATTTTTATGTTGTATTTTATGTTATAATGGAATTTATAAATCCAAATGGAAATATACACGTATTTCCTAGCAATGAATCTTGTCATAGCCTTTGACGTTAGGGTAGAAAATAGGAGAAAACAAAATTCTTCTATTTCATTTAGCCTGGAAGGAAAGAAATGAAAATGGCACCAATCTCAAGGTCATTTCTCTTCTTTTGTGAAAACATCTGGACATGTCAAAAAAGACCCACTTTCCCCTCCAGGCGGCAGTGTTGTACATGTGCCACGATTTTCACTTCCACGCTTAGGGGCCATTACAAGCACTATCCACTTATAGTCCATTACAATTGATTGAACATTATACATCAAAAAGTGGAGAGAAAATGCTTAAGATTTTATGAGTGCAAGTAAAATGATTAGAGCTCACAAAAGCTTTGAATTCTGCAGCTTGGCTTCTATCTTGTCCTTACATAAGCATCTTTGATCTTCTCTTCACCCAGTTTTTTAGATGACTTTTATGTGGTCTTATGATTGTTTTATTATTTTAGGAGAATTAGTCATGTCGACTTTTTTTTTTCCTATAGAAATTAATTTTTTAAAAAGGCCCATTCCATTACAAGTCAGGGGATTTCACAGAGCAGACGGGATTAGTACTTACTCTTCTCTGTGTTATAAGGAATAGAAATTGGAAGAACTAGGTTCTAATCTTGGGTCTTCCATAAAATAATGTTATGATATCGGTCATATCATTCATCTGATCTGCTTTTTTGTTTTCCGTTTTTGCAAGGGGCTACATGACACCATTTTTAGAATTAATGGAGGTACTCAATTTGGAAGACTTGAAAATTATCTTACAAATGTGAGGCATTACTAATATAAAATCCAAATTTTATGGTTAGGTTTATAATAAACATTCCTAAATAAGCACGAAGACACTTCACAAAGGACACTCAGCTTCCTTTCAAATTGTGTTGTTTTCCCATTAATAACCACCCTCATCTGTGTCTTCATGTACAATGGCAGTTTGCCAAAGCTGTACAAACTTTTCCTGTGGAGAACCCCTTAAGTGTAATCTCTCAGAATAGAGACAGGATTAGGAAACACCTGGAAGTCTTGGTTTCTGCACGTAGGCCACCATTGGAAAGTCTCCAAATGAGATAATTTTAGTTATTGTGGTTCTAGCATCATTGATTTTCTATTTGATAAATAATTGTTGAATACTTTCCCTGTGATGGACACAGTTCTACACACTGGAGATACAATGGCAAACCAGAGACAAGGACCTTCTACTTTGAAAAGAAACTGGAAACCAAGAGACATTTTGGTGAAGCAAGTAGCAATTACACAGAAAGTCAGGAGTATGCTCTATTTGCAATGCAGAAAAATTCTGCTCTGGTTGCACACCTCAGCTAGGCTTTCATCCCATTATAGCTTTTCAATTTTCCTAACTGGAGAGATGTAATCTGTCCCCAACCATGTAATTCCCTGTCACATCCATGTTGATCTCTGCTATGTTTTGTCAGGTGTCTTTTCTGATTCTTTGAGAAAGGCAAGAGTTTCCTAAAGTATTTGCCATGAAAACAAATCCATTAAAGGCTATGATAAGTCCTAGATTAAATAACTCTTTAACTTAGTTTAACACAGGGTTTTCCCAACTTATTTTGACCACAAATTGCTCTTCACCCTTTCAGCCATCACTTCCCTAACACTATGCCTTATTATCTGAGCATCACATTTTGGAAGCTGCTAATTAAACAATCTTTAAAACGCCTACCAGCCTCTTTCCTATAATTCTTTCTCAAAAGTTAGGTTATGATTAAATTATTCCCCATGGAATAAGATTCCAAATTTTAAAAAAACATCATGTAGTAAAACTATAACCATTCGATTATTTGTTTTAGTTACCGAAAGATAAGAAATACAATGCATCATTTTTTTCTTTAAAGATTAGCACATGCATTCAAAATAAATGGAGAATGGAATTAAACAGATCAGTAATCACTATAGTATTAGAATGTGCTGATGGGTTGAAAGAAAAAAGGTTAATTGTATGAGGAAGGTGCTAGCATGATAACGGCTATAGAATTATATAACTAGGTGAATATAATAATATTTTTATAACTTTGAAGATACCACCTTTAGATAAAATATTATCATTATTTAGCAGATAAACTAAAACTTTTGTGGGACTCAATACATTCTTAATGTCCCACAAGTGATGGTTTGATATACACATACAACCAAGAATAATAACCAAGATCAAGGTAAGTAATACATCTATCACATCACATAGTTCTCTCTCTTTGTGAGTGTGTGTGTGTGTGTGTGTGTGTGTGTGTGTGTGTGTGGTGAGAATGCTTAAGATTTTCTCTCAGCAATTTTCAAGTATGTAATACCACATTATTAACTATAGTTACTATGTTGTACATTATATCTTCAGAATTTATTCTAACTGAAACTTTGTATCTTTTTACTTATATCACCCATTTCCCCTCTCTCCCAGTCCCTGGCAACCATTTCATTTCCTATTTCTCTCAAATCAACTTGTGTTTACTTATTTTATTTGTTTGTTTGTTTGTTTGTTTATATTCCACATATAAGTGATACTATAAAGTGTTTGTCTTTATCTGACTTATCTCATTTAACATAATGCCTTCAAGATCCACTCTCATCACAAATAGCAGAATTTCCTTTTTTCTCATGGCTGAATAATACTCCATTGTGTGTGTGTGTGTGTGTGTGTGTGTGTGTGTAATATATATTACATTTTTTTATCCATTCATCCATGAAGGACATCTCTTGTTCATTCATCTGTTGTTTTTTGTTTTCTCATTTGCTTTGATAAAAACCCTCTAAAATTGTCTGATTGGAATGACAGTTCAGTAAGTTTTCTTAACAGTATTGTGAATAGATTTTATTCAATTATTTTCCAGCATGTGTTTCTATTATAAAGCTGCTTGCAAGGTGAGGATTGATGAAAACTACCCTCTCAATCACAGATGAGGATGTCCTCTGCGAGGATGGCATCTATGCCTGTCTTCATCCCTTCCTGTTCCTTACCTCTGCAGTCCCTCCACGTTCTGCCTTCCTTGGGTCATCTCCCTTTTTCCTCTAGACAGTCTCCCTGGGTATTCCATCTTCTCATGGCTTCAAATGATATCTACATACATTTTACTCTAACATTATGTCTCTAAGCAAGATGTTTCCCTTCAACTCAAGGTCTAAATATCTTTCTGGCCATGACCCTTCCCTGTGCCACCAATCAACTCAGTCACAGCATATTGAAACTGAACCTTTCATCTTTTACATCAACCCACCCTGATACCAAGCAAATAACACAGACTGGGTTTTATTTATGTTTCACTCCATCTTTTACAGACCTCTATCTCAGCAGCTGCAGTATTTTTTTCTTCTCCTCATCTGTTCAATAACAGTCTTCCCTTATAGTCTAACCTTCTCAAGAGCAGCAATTAAAAAAGTAGTTTTGTTTATGTATATACTTTATCCTTAGAGCATAGCATAAGACCTGGCATGTAGAAAGTTCTCAATGCTTGTTTGCATTGAGTGTATGAGACCAAGGAAAAGATGAAAGTAGTGATGTGTTGTAGGGAAGGTATAGCACTGTGGCCTGAGGAGGTATGTCATCCTGACAAGATACACCTTCGGTACAGGGTGAGTCCCAGGAAAAAACAACAGGATCCCAGTTATGCTATAAGAATGGGTGAGAGTGAGGTTAATAGCCTGCTACTGAATATAAGAGTCCAGCTGCTATAGTGCAAAGAGCCAGAGAGCTCTGCCCTTACTGGCCTAGGCCACTAAGTGTATATTAACATTATATGTTGTCTTTCTCTCTTCCCAGGCACCCTAGCATAGTCATTTGTGTGTCCATGATACTTAGCTTCATCTCTAGAACATAATAAACAATTAATACTGTTACATAAAGAAATGACTGAGTGAGTAAATTTTTGAATCTCACTTTTCTGATATGTAGCATAGAGACAATAATAACTGCTTTAATTGTTATCTTAATGATTAAATTAAAGCATGTAAAAAACAAGCACAATGATTGCTTGGACAGGACTATAAAAATATGTGATTTGCTCAGATGTTTGCTCCTCTAAGACCAGGATTGTTTCAAAAGTTTTGGGGAGAGGGGAAGGAATAAAGAAATGATAAGCTTTTGCATATTTATTTCAGGGACTCTTCTCAACATTGTGAAGGAGGTAGACCATTTTCCAAGAAAGAAAACTGATGCTTCATAAAAGTAAGTGACCAGCCAAATCAAATAGATAAATGTAGCTTCAATGGGATTGAAAACTATTGCTTCTGAATCTGTCTCATGAGCTGTTTTCATTGTAAGGAGTTAAGAATTACATTTTGTCAGTGGTAGTGGGTAGGTGGGTTCAGACATGGGGTGTCAGATAGGAAGTTTATGTTTAGCTACATATAAGATAAACTGTTAATGGTAATTGTCCAGAAAGGCTATTACAGCCACAACCAAGAATTTCAGAGAAAGTAATATGAATTAATACTTAACAAATGTCTTCTTCGCAAATCACAGCTCATTTAAATGTTTCTATGCTTCCAAGAACCTCTCTGGGCCTTTTAATCGTATGTCTTTCTAATATTAATCACAGGAAGGAAGAGGTGGTATTGTGAAGAAGTGTCGATATGTAAAATCCTTTCTCTTGGGATCTATGCATGATGACTAGCGTATTTTTTTCCAATTTAATGAACATTTTATTCTATGTCTTTGTATGTGAATGACTCCGTTTTTGTGGATGATGATAAATTGATCTTTTATCACTCCCATTCTTACTCCTGCCTTCTCTTTTTCCTCTCACATTTGCTTTCAGGTCTTTTAAGTTTTTCTTCTTGACTTCATTCTTCCATAATAACAGATTTAGCAGAGCAGCTTGGAACCCCCCTGGGAACAGAAAACCACATATTTAAATGTTTACTGCAGCTGGGGGAATTATAGCTATACACGCTCGTATGCACTCTCAAAGATGACAGGGATGTCACACTGAAGGAAAGCTTAAGGGGTTTTAATGCATAGTCTTTCTTCACTTAGGTCCAAAAGACTTACATGTATCTAATGTCCCAAGTTAAATTGCATGATGGACTAGTCCTGTTAGCATATGAAATAGAGTCACATTTGATACTTTAGAGTCTAGATGGTCTTACTGTCACACATGGGTTTTTCCTGAATGATTTTATCGGTAATAATTTAGCCATGAATTATTTAGACCCAGGAAATAATCTCCTCCTTACTGATTTTTAGAGGAAACTTAGATTGTCATATGGTAAAACTGCTTCATATGTCTTTGGAACAATGAAATGTGAAGACTTTTATTTGTTTGTTCTGGTAATTAAAACTTTACATGAAACATATATCATCTTCTTATAGGATAAAATTTGTAATGAAAATATTGACTTCCTTAGAAATGCTTACTATAGTGTATGTTCTTTATTACTTTAACATAGTTTGAAAATAAGAAGTGGTTTTGGGGAGCATACATATAAAAGTGTAATGATTATATAATCACTAAGAGACCACCAACAGACAAAAATATCATTGGATGCATGGCATGATATAGACATTGTCTCCATTCTATTTAAAAGTGGAAGCAAGTATTCTTATTGCTGGGCTTTAAAAGAACACAACAAACTGAAAGCTCCATGAAAACAAAATCATTTTTTTGTAATTTCCTTCGATTTATAGCCCCATAATAACTTGGAGTTTTGGGTAGTGTTTAAAAGCTCCAGCTTCTAGAGCCTGGTTGCCAGTTGAAAGACAGACTCTTCCACTTAAGCATGACATTGGACAAGTCATGTTACCTTCTTGTGCTTTGATTTCCTTGTCAGTAACATTGAGAGACTAATAAGTACCTACTTCATATGCAGTTTGAAGGAGATAATACACCATGAGTGCTTATAACAGTGCTTAGCACACAGTAAGACCTATACATTCAATAATGATCATTAGTATTATTGATACAGTGTTTTACAATTAACTGATGGCAATTAATGTTGAGAAATAAATTCATGTATGTATCCCAACATGCATTTTTTAATTTTAATTTTTTATCTTTTGTCTTCACTTAAAAAAATAAAAACCAAAGAAAACTTTCATTACAATGTCGGGTAAGAGAGTATTATTACATTCTTATTCAACAACATTTCTGGTTAAGAGAGAAACACTGTCACTCCCTGTCCCATCCTAGTTCTAGGGAAATAAGGCTAGCAGGCTAGCAGTGGCCTTCTCCCCACTGTAGTCTCAAGACTGAAGTGTGGGAGGGTAATTAATCATCCCTCCACCTTACAAAATTTGATTTTAGAAAAGCCTGCCTGGTGTTTTCTTCCTCCTGATGCCTGTATGTCTTGGGTATTTTATCAGTTGAGATGCTTTCTACAGCAAATAAGAGAATGCCAAACTTAAACTGGCTAAATCTACAAAGGTATTTATTGCTTGCCTAACGGGAAGTCTAAAGAGGGTGTGACTCAGAGTTGACTTCTTCTGGTGATGAGTCTCCTTTTCCCTTCAATTCCCTTGGCTCTCTTTCCTCAGAATGCTGGCTTCATCCTAAGGTGATAGCCAATTTCTAATCTCACATGTGACAATTAAGTTCGCGAACTCATCCTAGAAAAAGTGCTACATGCCTCATTGCTGAATATCACTACAGTCACCTTCAAAGTACTCCTCTTGGGAAGCTATACATGAATGCCAGCACCTAGTCCACCCTTCAAAGAAATTTTGGAACTCGTTTTCTGGAATGGCCATCAGAGCTGTCATCATATTAACCTTGATATCATGAATGTCACCAAAATGTCTTCCTTTCAATATTTCCTTCATCTTTGGATAAAGAAAGAAGTCATTGGGGGCCAGATCAGATGAGTAGGAGGGTGTTCCAATACAGTGATTTGTTTACTGGCTAGAAACTCCCTCACAGACAGTGCCATGTGAGCTGGTCCATTGTGATGAAAGAGCCATGAATTGTTGGCAAAAAGTTCAGGTGGTCTGACTTTTTCACAAAGGTTTTTCAGCACTTCCAAATAGTAACCTTGGTTAATTATTTGTTCAGTTGGTACAAATTCATGATAAATAATCCCTCTGATATAAAAAAAAAGTTTAGCAACATTGTTGCATCAAGTTCACAAACTTAATTGTCACACCTCGTACACATTGCAAATTCTAGGAGAAATGTATTATGTCTTCCTGTGTTCCTCATTTAGTAATCAGAAAATATTTTCTAGGATACCCCCAAATTTCCACTTGCATTTGATTGGCCTGCGTAAGGTTTCATGCTCTTTCCTTTGCCAATCCCTGTGGCTTATGTGGGAGAACTTGAGGGATCACCGCCACCAGTTTAGGCTGATGTGGGTCTACCATCTGAGCTGGACTCAACCCCAGACTCCTGGACTGCGAGGATTGTCTATTAGCGAGTCGACTACAACACCCACCATAGGCACCTTAGATTCCTCAATTGTCCTGGCAAATTCAGGAACTGAGAACAGATCCTCATCTGGAGAGGGGCTACTTTTTCCAGCCATGGTATTTTTTTCAAAGTGTTCCCAGGGACTCTCCCTAATTCTGACTTACCTTGACCTAAATTGAATACACATCTTGGATTTCACAACCTGATTAAACTGATTTTGAGCAGGATTATTGGCATTATTTCAAACGTGGTGTTTTATGGCCATCCTAAAATACTTGGTTAGATGTTCCAATACATTAAAACATGTCCAAACCTAATTTTTCTGATTTGTTGGGTTTGACTTTCTGTGGATTGCTGTATCTCCTTTATTTTTACTTTTGTCCCCAGAGTTGCCCATAGGACAGTTCTTTTCTACTTTCTCTCTGCTTTGATTTCCCTTTAGTCTCAAACTACTCTATCATTTTTATCAAATAGCCTAACTTATCTTGTGAACTAACACTGGTTTATCATTCATATAGATTATCAAAATTTATGCAACACTTAGCCTATCTTTCTTTAATGATTTTGGAGGCAGAGACTGCAAGATTTTTTGTTGCCCAGTAAATTGTTAGGCAATGGTTATATGATTATTAACTAAACACGTGTGATTGTTAAAACACACACACACACACAGGCACATACATACACACACAGAACAAAAAACACAAGCAAACAAACAAAAACAGATAGGAACCTAAAGCCTCATGGAGCTTACATTTTAGCAGCTAATCAATCCTTAAACAAGAAAGCATGTGCACACATATGTTGTGGTAAGTTCTATGATGGAAAAAAATGGATAATATGATGTAGACTAGAAGGGAGTGGGTGAGAATCTAATTTGAATTGGATTATTAGGAAAGGTCCCTCTGGGAAATTGACATTTAAGATGGTACCTGAAGGATGAATAGATGCCAGAATGTGATGAGTTAAGGAAAGATCTTTCTAGGTGATAGTAACAGCATGTGTGGTGACTCATGATGAAGTCTGCTGGGGCCAAGTGAGTGTAGATAACAAGAGAAAAAGAAGAGGTCAGCAGGGCCAGGTCACTCAGGAACTCGGAGGCGAGTGAAGGAGAGGGAATTTTATTACATGTACAATAAGAAACTTCTGAAGAACTATAAACCAGACAATGACATTCTCATTCTCAGGGTTTAATATTTAAAAGCTCATTCTAGATAACAAAATGGAGTAGGTAAGATCAGAAGAACAACTTCAAAAACTATTGCCATATTCCAGGCCAGAGAAGACAGTATGTAGACTAGAGTGGTAACAGTGAAACATGAAAAACAAAACAACAGTGAATTGATGTTGTACATGGGAGGTTAAAGTGACCTGCTACTGAAGCATTTCATGGAGACACTGAAAGAAAATAAATCAAGGACTCTTACGTTTCTGATGTGCACAATTGTGGGGGTAATGATTCCCCAAGATGAAAAAACTGAGTAAGACAAAGGTGGTTGGGTTGTTTGAATTTGGTTTTATTCAAGTTAAATCCAAGTGGAGCTGTCAAGAAATCAATTAGATATAAAGTCTTGTGTCCAGAAAGAGGAATCTTAGCTAGAGATATGACTTTGGAAATTGTAAGCAAATAGATGGCATTTAAAACCATGAAGCTGGGTGAGATCGTTTACAGCTAGGAGTATCTAGAGAAGAGATGAGAAGATGAGTGAGGAAAAAAAATCTCTGGAAAATATGTACATTTACAGGTCAGGTGGCAGCAATCACACTGTGGGGAAGAGAATGAGAATGTGTAGTTACAAAGAGAGGCGGGAAATCTAAAAGAGTGTGAAGTCGTGGAAATGTGCTATTTCATTAAAAAAGAAGTGAATGCTTTGAATGCTGCTGAAAATTCTAGTAAGACAAGAATTGAAAAATACTCTTTAGTTTGTTATGTGTAGGTCATTTGTGATTTGGCAAAAAACAGTTTTATTGGAGCAGTAAGAGAAGACACCCAATTGAATTGCTCAAAGTTGACAAGTAGGAGAGAATTGGAGACACTGGTGGCAGACATTTGTATTTATGGAAATCAGTCTTCCTTGATTTCTAAACAAAAGTTTAATAGTAATGTAATTAGAATGATGCTGAAGAAAGCATTTATTAAACCTATGATAAGTGTTCTAAATCTTTTTTTTTTTTTTCCATTAGAGACTCTCATCTCTCCTGTTGTCTCACATTCTCCCTCCAACAAAAAAGATATATATCAGAATTGCCATATGGTGAGAAGAAGCAGGCAGATAGAAAGATGTTTATAAAAACAAAATAAAACCCTGGAGAGACAATGTAAGCCAAAAGAAAAGGGGCAGATGGATAAGCTTACACAGAAGAATTAGCCCTTAGCCTCTGCACAATCAATAAATGTTGACTGGCTATTGACAAGAAAGGGGACAGGAGAGCAAGAAAAGCACATTGTGGGGAAAGGCATTTCTTTATAACAGCTGCTGTTGCCACCACCACGCAGCTGTTCTGGTCCACAGCTCAGAACTTTCTGCTCCCCTTACAACTCTCCTCAGGGGCCCTGGCTCACACCCTGATGCTGCAATCTTACAAGAGATGTCATATGTGATTTATATTGTATTGAGCCAGAAAATGTTAAATCACTGGGTAGGCCAGGAGCAAAGTTTGCCTATGTAATGAGTGAATGAATTTTACACTCTCCACTCTCCACACCCTGGGCTTTGGCGATCCTCAATGCCAAATGGTAATATGTGGTCAAATAGAGTTACAGCCTTTCCAGCTATAAAGAGAGAACCATAGTTTAGAGATTTAAAGGGGAACACTCATTTATCTCCTCAGTGGAAAGAGGTTTAGAATGATTAAGCTTAGGTTAGGTTTAGCTTATTGTACCCTAAATTCACCCATTCATGTCTGTTGAAAATGATGTTCTTATAGGTGCACAATCTTAGAGTATTTTACCCGTGTTTTTCTGTGACCCACATAAAGAAGCTCTTTTACTGCCTATTTACATAGTTCACGTGAGAATAATTTTTCCTTTCACCCTCAAGGAATTGACATTTTAAAAAATTCCTATTATTTTTAAAATAAGAATATTAATTTGTTAATTCCTTAGGGGTATCGTGAATGGAAGCAAGAATATTTTCATAACTAGAAAAGCATATATCTCAAAATCAAGTACCCAAACAACTACAGTAGTAACCATATATCTGCTTGGTAAATATGTGTAGTGGGCTGCTTCTTTCTAGCTGTAGGAAAGAATGAGCTGCTACTCAACCCCACTGTAGAATATACCTCTATAGATATAACAATGACTGTCCTTTGGGTACGGTTGTTGATTTCAGTATCAGAGAAAAATGACAGCACAAAATATTTTTGGTCTTTTTGGATGCAGTACAAAAATATCAGCAGCATGCTAGTATTTGGTAACAAGCATTCAGAATCTACAAAATTAAAAAAAATACTGAAAATAAGTACGTATTAAATTTTCACACAACCATTTCACCACATTAATCTGGTGTTATGTGGTGGAGGAGGGGCAAAGGGAGATGGCAGGAGGTCAACAGCTTGTAGGAGATGAATGAGAAAGAAGTTGGAGAGGTCTAGTTGAGGACATCAGAGTTGCGTGAGGGTGATTGGAAGACAGAGAAGGAGTTGAATGGGAACATTGATGAGAGAGTCAAAAAAGGGTGAACAAAACTGCTGAAAAATGTCTGAAACAATAGTATTACACATACAAAAATATTTCCATTTCGATTCTGAAAAGCACAGGATAGCAGTATTATATTTATTAAAGAAGTCAGGGGAAATTCTGACAAACATTGGCTTTTTGCTTTCCTTTCTTCAAGATTTAAAGAAGACCACCCAGCAAACTCCTTTTTATTCACAGTCTATAATTACTAGGTTTCATCTTTACTTATTGCTTCTGACAAATAAAAACATATGTGAACATGCGCTAGTCTCAATACTAGTGTTCAGCACTAATGATTTAATTACCATGGCATGCAATCTATGTACACATTTATTCTGTTCATTTCCTGCATTAAGTAAATCTTCCATGACCCAGGCTTATTTGGAAAGTAACAGTGAAGTGTAAGAAACTAATCCAAAACATTGAATGTTTCATCTGGGGGAATTGGACCATGTAGAGAACAAAAGCTGAAAAAGATGGGATTAATTTGCTCCATGTATATTTATTGAGCACTATACTAAACATGAGGGAAACAAACATAAATGAGTGCAGTTTTTGCCATCAAGGAACTTACCTTTTAATAGTAGCAGGGGAGGAGGGACTGTAATACAAAAATTAAATCAGGTGTGACAGGTATTAGGAAAAGAGTGAGAAGAAGGAAGCATTTAGGAAAAGCTTTTATTCCAGACTAGAGGGGGAGAAGGGAGAAACCACAAAAGGCCGGAAGGAATAAGTCCCAAGCTGAGGCTTGGACAAGACAGAGGTGTGTTAATATTCCAGGCAAAGAGCCATGAGCAGTGGCCTGAAGTTGAAGTTTCAGAAAAGCAAGATTAGTTGTTCATGTGGCAAGGTATCTGGAGGAAGCACATAGGAATGGATGGAAAGAAAATCAGGAGCAAAACAATTAAAGGCCTGGTTTTGAAGTTTGGACTTTAACTGGAAAACCAGGCTGAGTCATTGGAAAAAAATTAAGAAGGGAGGGACATAAACATATTTGCACCCAAAAAGATGTCTCTGGCAACATTAAGGAGAATGAATCAGAGGAAGTGAGGCCAGAGGAAGTTAGGAGACAATTGTATACTTTAGAAAAAAAAAAATTCAGAATTTGAAGTCAAAATGATTCACTGTTGTGGGGAAGGAAGTAGACTCGGGTTTCCAATGTGCCAAGTGCTTGGAGACTAGAGTGATTCCTTGAGCTAAGACACCTCAAGTCCTTCAATCAGCCAAAATTCACTGAGTGCCTACCATGTGCCAAGCACTATTAAGGGTGCCAGGGACAGAACAATTGGAAAATGGACAATATCCTTTTGTTCATCGAACTTTAGCTCTAGTGGTAAGAATGGAATCAAGTTTGTTGGCAGGGAGGAGGCTCATGGGTCTCTACTTGAACACAATAAGCATGAGGTATGTCGAAAAATATCCAGATAGGGTTTGTCAGGAAGGTGGAGATTGTGGTTTGAGATATTGAGATAGAGTAAACAGCACGTAAGTGGTTCTTGAAAAAATGAGAACGAACATGAATAGTTGGGAGAATGAATAGAGCAGGACCCATGAATAAACATTAGAAAACTGGTAAAAAATCCCCTACATTGTATGTAAAAATCATCGCATTTGTATGTTTTCCTGGCATATCTTAGGCTTTTAACAGATTCTAAAGTGATTAGAAACCAACAGTTTAGAGTTAGAAGATAAAAACATAAAGAAATGAACTTGAGCTACAAAATCAAATGGATAAATATAGGGGAAAGGGAGCTGAATAGGAAAGTGAGGAAAGTAGCAAACGAATTATTAGAAAAAATAAAATTATTGCATGAAGTGTTCCAATGAGCAGTCTCAAGAAGAAGGAAATGATTAATAATTTCAAATGCTGCAAAAGTCAAGAAAGATAAGGGATTAAATAACTGGATTTAATAGCAAGGGCCAGTGATGACTTTGGTGAGAACAATTTTCATGGAAGGATAAACGAAAGCTATATCAGTGAGTTGAAAATAAGTGAGTTAAGAAAGTGAAGACAGTGAGTAAACTCAGTACTTCAAAGAAATTAGGGTGTAAGTGAAAGACAAGAAAAGACAGTAGAGAGCTAAGCACACAGGACAGAAGAAGCTTATTTATTTGTTCTAATATGGAAGAGAGACTTGAATATGTTTAAACATTAACAAGAAAGACCAGGAGACAAGGGGGTATGGGAAATACTAGAGGAGATAATAACTGATAGATCCAAGTCCTTGAGGACTCAGGAGGGAACAGGAACAACCCAGGATGCCACATTAGGGTGGAATATGGGTACCACTTCAGTGATAGAAGAGGTGGAAGGTGAAATGTTTGCAGAGACAGATGATTTTGTAGGTTCAAGGTCAGAACATAGATCTGCTTCCCATATTATAGCCTCCATTTTCTCCTAAAGTGGGTGAAGGGGTGATGGGACTCAGGAATTGAATCACAACAATGTGACACATATGCTGTGTGGATGGGGATATATTTACTAGAAAGGATTCGTGTTTGGAAGCCTCAGTGTTTTAGTGGCATCAGTTTGCACAGATGTGATTTTCTCTTTCAGTTTTCAGCAGCAAATTTATTGAAAGACGGTTTGTTCCATGAAGAATTGGAGACACCTGGATTAAAAATATTAATCTTAGTTGTATATTGATTAGAATGATGGACTATGAGTTTTAAGCTGAAAGGACAAAGAAGAGAATAGTGTGACTGAATGATTAGGAGAGAATCAGGGGAACCATCAATTATGCAGAAGCTCAAAGAACAGGTATTGTAGAATAAGGGAGAGGATGTGAGTGTCGTGAGGGAAAGATGGTGGAGTCATGGGAGGAGTGGAGTAAGGCTGAGACAAGAAAGTGAAGGGTAAGGCCTGTGAAAACTGAGACTATGGAAGAATTTATGTGCTTTAGAATAGGGATCTTAAAGGAACAATTTCAGAGCAAGGAGAAAGCTAGGGTTAGAAGTTTGATGAAAGGAAGCTCAGCAGAGTATGGGGGCGATGCTCATGGGTAAGGACGGATGGCCAGAGGAGTGTAATTCTGGCTATGACAAAAAAAAAAAATGACAGAGACATGAGCATCTCAAATTCTCTTACATGGCACATAAATGGTGAGCCAGAGAACTCGTTGTAATTTATTGCTTTCTTTCTTAATTTCAGTCCTGGTCTCCTTCCAGGTTTGTCTTTATAAGCTTTTTTTAAAATATATGTTTTTAGTTTCAGGATTTATCATAATAAGGCAAACACATTTCTTTGGAAAAGATAAATCTGGAACCTAGTGAAAAGTTTTCACTGTCATTTTCTAAATAGGGATATATATATATATATATATATATATATATATATATATATATATATATATATTTAATTAAATGTAGCTGTTTTTCTCCCAAATCCAAACACTTTCAAGATAACTAATTACTATACACTAAAGAAACTAAAAAGGAAAGAAGTTCCTTCAAATATTACATGTATATGTGCATATATATATGTGTGTGTATATATTTGTGTGTGTGTGTGTGTGTGTGTGTGTGTGTGTGTGTGTGTGTGTATCAAAATAGCTGACAGGCTTCTAAAGCATTTTATTTTAAACAGTACAATTGGTTTTAATAATTGAATTGCTTTAAAAAGTTTATGGGAAAATGTTTTGTAGACTTCCAGGTAATGGTTAGATTATGGACAGAAATTCAATTTATAATGACAAACAATATTGAAATAAAGAAAACCTGGCATGTGAACTGGAAACTAGAGAAGACTGCCTTCCTTATATATACACTTCAAGAAACATCTACTAAGTGTATGTAGATGGTGTCAACTGAATGCTGGAGTAAAGGAGTGACACATGCCACCTCCCACGGTAAGGCAACTGCTTTACCAAAAGTTAAATGCAGAAACCCTCACTCTTGATCTATATGTATACTCTGCATGTTCACCTTTTGTGTTTACTTATTTTCCCTCTTCCTTATAAAATATATTTGTAGCCAGTAGCCATATTTGTAAGTAATATGTGATATGTAACTAATGTGTAGTATCCATATTTGTAAGCAGTTCTATAATGTCAACAAGGACGTAGGCTCCCCTCTATCTTTTTATTTTGTTATTCTTAGTACATGGCTTCCATTTTCAAGGTTGCCTCATGTTTCAAATGGTTGCTGGAGTTCCTCCCATCACTTCTGCGTTCCAGTTAGAGGTAGGTCCATGTGTGTCTATGGAGTGCTTAACAGCTATTTTCACCTATCTAAGGAGTGTTCTCTGAAGTGGCACCCAACAGTGCTTCCTTAAATTATTAGACCTACGAGGCTACAAGATGGAATCTTTATTCTGGGCCCTTTGTAGCCTGAAAAAAAAAAAAAAAAAAGAAGTGGGACTCTGTTTCTAAGTAAACAAAGAACGGACATTGAGGAGGCTAACAGATCCCACACCATTTATTGAACAACCATGCCTCCTAATTCTCATTTTGTAAAGTTAGATGAGTTTATACTCTGGCAAAATGAGAAATAAAAAGGCATAACAGGAAACCATAGTGCAATGAAGAGAAATCTCAGGATGACAATGGTCTATCAGGCCTAAAGGCACTGTTCTAGAGTACGGTCAGAGACTAGTGGGGTCTGACAGGGAGGTCTCTGAAGGTAAAAGATTACTTGAAAGGTATTGTATGATTCAGGGAACGGACCAAAGTTGAGGCATGATAAAACTTGTTATTCAAGATAAAAGAAAAGGCGATATGAAGTTCCAGAAAAAAATCAATTATATGTAAACAAGTAGTTTCAAGCAATTCTTCGAATGTAAGAAAATTAATCTTGTCTTGATGCTCCTAATATTTTCTTCTAAGTGGATCAGGAGTTATGGTATTGTTCACACAGAAAAGGGAATGTAATGCTAGCACTTATTCATAATAATATAATGTTTCAATTGTTTTCACCTTTAGTTAACCCATGGATAAATTGTGTAAGACTTAGTTGTGAATGCAGAATGAATGTAAATATTAACAAAAAGGCAGTATAAACTTAAAGTAATAGCATACAGACAATGGGAAGTGGAAGGGCAGAGGAATTGTGGAGGGAAATATAGTGGCACAGATATTTAAAATGCTAAATATAATCGAATAGCAAATGGAAGAATCACAGTAAGCAGTGAGAAGTAGAAGAGCTTAAAGGTTTACTTGTTTTCTTTGTTTGTTTGTGTTTTTTTTTTAGGAAATCAATCAATACTTATTTGGAGTGTTGAAATTAAGTATTTGTTAAGTGTTTTGAAGGTAACAGAAGGTAAAACAGGTTGCTCCTGAGAAGTGGGACTACAGTTTTGAATAGGAATGGATGGGGAGATATGAAAATTGTGATAGGCTAACATTTTTTGATTTATTCACATGTGCATACATTATTTTAACAACCATAAATATTACAAAAATCAAAACAGCAATACGGGAAAGCTTCGAGTTTTCTTGGCAGTTTTACAAGCACAAATCTCAGTAGGGAAACAGGGGCCTGGTACTAGTGCAATATGGTCTTCTCTGTGTAGTAGGCATGAGGTAGAGTACAGATACGGCATGAAACTATTCCAGCCAAACCAGAACTGGATATGAAAATGTGACTTCTGGTGAAGAAGCTTTACTAAACACAGAAGGGAGGGAGCATAGAAAACATTCCTCTGATGAGACTACACTCACCTAGGGCTCTTTCCTCTCAGGCTGTTGCATAACTTAATTGTTGGTATGAATTTAGATCTACCAGCTTTTTTAGCATGTTTGAATTTTTTAAAATTAAAGTTTATTGGAGTGACAATTGTTAGTAAAGTTACATAGATTTCAGGTGTACAATTCTGTATTATATCATCTATAAATCACATTGTGTGTTCACCACCCAGAGTCAGTTCTCCTTTCATCACCATATATTTGATCCCCTTTACCCTCATCTACCAACCCCCCACCTTTACCCTCTGATAACCACTAAACTATTGTCTGTGTCTATGAGTTTTTGTTCTCATTTGTTTATCTTGTTCTTTTGTTGTTTTTGGTTTATATACCACATATCAGTGAAATCATATGGTTCTCTGCTTTTTCTGTCTGACTTATTTCGTTTAGCATTATAATCTCAAGATCCATCCATGTTGTAACAAATGGTCCTATTTCATCTTTTCTTACTGCCGAATAGTATTTCATTGTTTATATATACCACAACTTCTTTATCCATTCATCTGTCAAAGGACATTTTGGTTGTTTCCTTGTCTTGGCCCCGTAAACAAAGCTACAATGAACATTGGAGCATACTTGTCTTTATGTATAAATGTTTTCAGTTTTTTTGGGTAGATACCCAGAAGAGGGATTGCTGAGTTATATGGTAATTCTATTTGTAATTTTTTGAGGAACCTCCACACTGCCTTCCATAGCGGCTGTACCAATCTGCATTCCCACCAACAGTGTCTGATGGTTCCTTTTTCTCCACAGCTTCTCCAACACGTGTTGCTATTTGTCTTGTTGATGATAGCCATTCTAACTGGGGTGAAGTGATATCTCATTGTGGTTTTCATTTGCATTTCTCTGATTATTAGTGATGTTGAGCATTTTTTCATATGTCTATTTGCCATTTGTATGTCCTCTTTGAAGAAATGTATCTTCAGGTCCTCTGCCCATTTTTCAATTGGGTTGTTTGTTTTTCTGTTATGGAGATGTATGAGTTCCTTGTATATGTTGGATATTAGCCCCTTATCGGAGGCACTGTTTGCAAAAATCTTCTCCTATTTAGTTGGTTGCATCTTTATTTTGTCAATGGTTTCTTTTGCTGTGCAGAAGCTTTTAATCAAAACAGCATGGTAGTGGCAGAAAAACAGACACATAGACCAATGGAATAGAATTGAGGAGCCAGAAATAAAACCACATAAATATGGACAGATAATTTTTGACAAAGAAGCAAAAAACATACAATGGAGAAAAGACAGCCTCTTCAATAAATGGTGCTGGCAGAATTGGAAAGCCATGTGCAAAAGAATGAAACTGGACTGCTATCTGTTACCATGTACCAAAATCAATTCAAAATGGATTAAAGACTTAAGCATAAGACCTGAAACAATAAACTGCATAGAAGAAAATATAGGTACTAAACTTATGGATCTTGGGTTCAAAGAACATTTTATGAATTTGACCCCAAAGGCAAGGGAAATAAAAGCTAAAATAAATGAATGGGAAAATTCTAATAGTAACCAGGTATTCAGTAAAGGGAGACAAAGACATTCTCTGTTGTATATATTAGGACATATACATCTTAGATAAACATCACATGCAGCACATGAAAAGATTCACAATATAAGAAAATAGATACTAATGATTATTATAAATAGATTGCAATTTTAGATTATGACAGTAAACAGAAGTAAAGTGTACACATTATTTGTTGAAATATTAACAAGAGATTAGGAATGGTGTATTAGTCAGGATAAGCAAGGTATTGCTGCAGTAGAAAAACTTCCATCCAAAATCAGAGTGGCTTAAAACAGGATGATTTAATTTCTTGTTTCTGTCACATATCTCACATGAGATGACAACAAGCTTTGTTCCAAGTTGTTTTCACTCTAGGACCTGGATAATGACGCAACCACTATCTGGAGTAATGCTGACCACAGAGGCACAGGGATTATGCAGAAGAGTATGGAAAAGATCACATGACTCTTAAAGCCCTGTAAGCATGTGAGATCCACATTTGTCTACCATTTACATTTCCTAGGTCAAACCATGTCACATGGCCGTGACTGATTTTAAGGGGAAAACTATAAACTCTGTGACCTGAAAGAAAGAAAACTAAATTTGTGCAAAAAGCCTTAATGACAACCACATTAGGAAATCAAAAAAATAAGTTCAGAATGAAAATCACCAGTAGAAATTCAGAGGCAAATTGAGAATTCAGAAAATCAAATGACTGATTAGAAAGACACATAGTAATTACTCCCAAAGTGCAGCAGAAATATTCAAATACGTAAAGACAATAAGAATGAATACATTGGCTATTGAAGCCCAGACACAGTATATCCAATGAAACATGTAATTTTTTTTTTTTTTTTTTTAATTATTAAAAAAGAGAGAAAAAATACTGAAGAAGCTTTTCTGGTCTGAGAAAGGCCTAAGTGTACAGATCAAAATGCTCACTGAAGAGTAGGAAAAGTTAATGAAAATATAAAAAAGCCTAGATATATTCTGGTTCAGTTTTTAAACCTCAAGAATAATAAAAAGAATCCTGGGTATCCAGAAATGGAAAGAAAAAACAAACAAACTTTTTTCTTGAAATTGAAATATAACCTACGTAAAGAAAAGTGTACAAATTGCAATTGAACAGCTCGGTAAATTATCCCCTAAGAATACAGTTGTGTGACCATGACTCAGGCCACGAAATGGAACATTCCCTTTCCCCTAGAGATGTTTCTATGCATTCTCCCCAAAGATATTACTATCCTACTTCTAAACCTCTATTATTTTTTCTGCTGTATTTTTTATATAAAGGGAACCCCGTAACATAGGTTCTCTTACCTGACCTTTTTCCTCTTATTATGTTGCTGAGATTCCAAGATGTTGCTTTACTGAAGCAGTAGTAGATTCAGATTCATTGTTGTATATAATTCTATTATGTGAATATACTAAAATTTGTATTTATTCTACTGTTGATGCAGTTGATAGAGTTGTTTCAAGATGTTTACTATTACAATTAATGATTCTATAAACATTCTTGTATATGTTTTGGGGGGCATGCATACATATTTCTATTGGGTGTGAAACTGTGAAATTTAGTACTCCACTGTTACCTTTATTCGAGGTCATCTCTGGTTGCCAGGTTTAAAACCACAGTCCTCCAGGCTCCTCTTAGAATTCACATTCTCCTTTCTTTGCTTTATTTTCTTCATAGCACTCAATCCTCATCTAATAAACTATGTTCTACTCATTTATTTTGTTTACTGTCCATAGTTTGCTCATTGGAATATAAGCTCTATTAGGGCTGACATTTGTTTTTATTTTGTTAATGACTGTTTTCTAGAGGTGTTCAGTAATTTTTACTGAGCAAATTATTTTATTGTTATATGTGAGGCTCAGTATCCTTTCATATGTTATTACACATTTGTATTTCCTTTCTTCATGCTGCCTGTTGGTAGCTCTTGCTGATTCTTCTTCAAATTTTTATATGTGAATTTTGAAAATTTGGAAAATTTGCTGTTTATTGCAAAATTTTTCTGCAGTTTGCTGTTGGCCTTTTGGCTTAATTTACGGTAATTTTTAAAATATATGTTTTATCTTTATATAGTCACTGTTACCTATCCTTTTTTCTTTAAGACTTCTAAGTTTTATGACCAATTTAAAAAGGCCTTTCTCATTTCAATATTATAAATAAATTCACAGCGATTTCTTTATAGAACTTTTGTGCTTACTTTAAATTTGTCATCCATCAGAAATTATTTTGTTTTAGGAATCAGGTGAGGACCCAACTTTACTTTTATCTAACATGATTTATAAAATTATCCTGTCTTCCTCACTAATCTGAAATGACATCATTACCACAAAGTAAAGCCAATCATGTTTGAATCTATTTATTTTTCTTCTACTCTGTTTCATTGTTTAGTCTAACTTATCTCCAGTGCTGTTATAAATACATATTCATCTCTAGTGCTAATGTTTCAAAATTATTTTATATTTTAATATGTTTTAAACTTGTAACTATCCATCCTTATTATTATTAGTTTGTCTAATTTTCTCCATTGTTAGAAAATTTTCTAGCTATATTTACATATTTATTGTACATGTTGGGTTTATAACTTTGTTTAATTTCATACAGACATACAAAATCAAGACACAAACTAAAAACTACAAAGAAAGAAACATGCAAACAACAAAATCCATTTGACATATTAATTAGGATTGTGTTGAATACATAGATTAGTTTAGTGAGAAGTGACATAACCATATCTTCTTATCCCAAAGCATAAGACATCTTTGCAGTTATTCAAATCCTCTTTTATGCTTCTTTATAGATTAAAAAAAAATTAGATTAGGTCTAATGAAATATTTGTAAAACTTATATCTATGTATTTTATCACGTTTCATTGTTTTTTGAAACAATATACTTTTTCTAATAGTCTGTTCTACCACCTTATTCTAACAGGTTCATAACCAATTATCATGGCACATATGCATTATTTTCTATAACTGTGATAAGTTTATCTAAGAGAAATGAGTTGATAAAAGAAGAATTTGATTAATTACAAAAGAGAAAAATTATAGATTATAAACCTAAGATTTCAGACTATTGAGAACCCAAATAATTAAAAAAATACTTATAAAGTGGGCACATATTAGGAAGTCTCTCAAAAGAGAAATATGGAGAGAGGAAAAATAAGAAATATATACTAAGAGATTTAAAATATCATTAAAATGTTTAAAATTTTTTAATTGATTTTTGATGCAGGTGTCAGTGCATATCAATATAGGAAAAATAGTATTTTTAAGCATGATGCTGCATCAATTGGATATCCCTATAGAAAAAAAAATGAACTTTGACCCTTACTTCAAACTATATGCAAAAATTAACTCAGCATGGATTATAGACCTAGATATAAAAGGTAAAAGTATAAAAGAGTTTGGGTTGAGGCATGAGGAGGGATCTTGATGACACTGGCATAGGCAGATATTCAATAAAAAAGAAAATAATTGAAAAATTGAATTAGACCAAATGCATAAACTTCTGCTCATTGAAAGACATTTAAGAAAATAAAATGGAAAGGCAAAGACTTAAGAGACAGTATCAAAAATACATTTTACAAAGGACTTTTTATATACACACTCATACACACAATATGTGTTTTTACATTTTATTAACGATGACAATAAAAAGCAATTAAAATGGGCAAAAATTTTAACATATATATTATGAAAATTGATATATGCTTGACCAACTATGTGAAAAGATGCCTAACACAGTAGTTAGGAAAATGCAAATTGAAATCAACACTATATTGAGACAGCACTATATACCACTAGATGGCTAAAATTTTAAAGTCAAGGACTTATTTCCTAATCTAACAAACACTTCAAGTCCTAGCTTACTTTCTCTCTCCACAGTTCTTCTCATAGTCACCCCCTTCTTTTTAAAAATTCTTTCCTCTTGGTTCCTGTATTAAGCTGCTATAGCTGCCATAATACAATGTCATAGACTAGGTCATTTAAACAATACAATTTATTTCTTGTAGTTCAGAAGCCTGGAAGTCCAAGATCAAAAGTTTGGCAGGTTTGGTTTCCCCTGAAGCCTGTTCCTTTGGCTGTCAGATAGCCATCATCTCAGTGAGTCCTCGCGTGGCCTCTTCTCTGTGCCTGTGGATCACTGGAGTCTCTTCCTATTATTATAAAACATCAATCCTATTGGAAAAAGGCCCCACCGTTACGACCTCATTTAACCATAACTGCTTCTTTAAAATCGCTATCTCTAAATACAGTCATATTGGAGGTCAGAGCTTCGACATATTAAACTTTGTGAGGAACACAACTCATTCTAGAACAGTTTCCAGCCCAAGGAGTTTTTTCTTCCTATCTTCTTTAACAGTTCTCCTTTTCTTCCATCTTTTAAATATAGGCATACCTCGTTTTACTGTGCTTCACTTTATTGTACTTAACAAATATTGTGTTTTTCACAAATTACAGTTTTGTGGAAACTCCATGTTGATTACGTCCATCAGCACCACTTTTTTCCAAAAGCAATTGTTTATTTCATGTTTCTGAGTCGCATTTCATAATATTTCAAACTTTTTAATTATTGTTGTACTTGTTATGATGATCTGCAATCACTGATTTTTTTTGAAATTACTATTGTCATTTTTTGCAGGTGCTACTAAACTACACCCATATAAGATGGCAAACTTAATCAATAAATGTGTGTGTTCTGATTGCTCTACCTGTCTCTCTTCCTATCCTTGGGAATCCCTATTCCCTGAGACACAACAATATTGAAATTAGGTCAATTGAAACCCTACAATGGCCTCTAAGTGTTCAAGTGAAAGGGAGAGTTGCACATCTCTCCCTTTAAATCAAAAGCTAGGAATCATTAAGCTTAGTGAGGAAAGCATGTCAAAAGGCCAGATAGACCAAAAGTTAGGTCTCATACACCAAACAGTTTGTCAAATTGTGAGTGTAAAGGAATAGTTCTTGAAGGAAATTAAATCTGCTACTTCAGTGAACACATAAATGATAAGAAAGTGAAACAACCTTATTGCTGATATGGAGAAAGTTTTAATGGCCTGCATAAAAGATCAAACCAGCCACAACATTCCCTTAAGCCAAAGCCTAATCCAGAGCAAGGCCCTAACTCTTCAATTCTATGAAGACTGAGAGAGGTGAAGAAGCTGCAGAAGAAAAGTTTGAAACTAACAGAGGTGGGTTCATGAGGTTTAAGGAAAGAAGCCATCTCCACAACATAAAAGTACAAGGTGAAACAGCCAGTGCTGATGTAGAAGCTGCAGAAAATTATCCAGAAGATCTAGCCAAGGTAATTAATGAAGGTGGCTACACTAAACAACAGAATTTCAGTGTAGATAAATCAGCCTTATATTGGAAGAGGATGGCATCAGAACTTTTATAGTTATAGAGTCGGTGCCTGGCTTCAAAGCTTCAAAGGATAGGCTGACTCTTTTGTGAGAGGCTAATGAAGCCAGTGACTTTAAGTTGAAGCCAATCCTCATTTACCATTCTGAAACTCCTGCGGCCCTTAAGAATTATGCTAAGTCTACTCTGCCTGTGCTCTATAAATGGAAAAACAAAGCCTGATGACAGCACATCTGTTTAAAACATGGTTTACTGAATATTGAAACCCACTGTTGAGACCTACTGCTCAGAGAAAAAGAAAGATTCATTTCAAAATATTGCTGCTCATTGATAATGCACCTGGTCACCCAAGATGTGGATGTACACGCACTGAAATAGATATACAATGGGATTAATGTCTTCATATCTGCTTACACAACATCCATTCTGTAACCTATGAATCAAAAAGTAATTTTCACTTTCAAATATTATCACTTAAGAAATACATTTCATAAGGTTATAGATGCCATAGATAGTAATTCCTCTGATGGATCTGGGGAAAGTAAATTGAGAATCTTCGGGGAAGGATGAACCATTTTAGATGCCATTAAGAACATGGGAAGAGGTAAAAACATCAACATTAAAAGGAGTCTGAAAGAAGTTGATTCCAACCCTCATCTATAACTTTATGTGGTTCAAGACTTCAGTGGAGAAAGTAACTGTATATGTGATAGAAAAAGCAAGAGAACTAGAATTAAAAGTGAAGCCTGAAAACGTAAATGTATTACTTCAATTTCATGATAAAATTTTAACAGATGAGGGGTTGCTTCTTATAGATGAGTAAAGTGGTTTCTTGAGATGGAATTTACTCTTGGTGAAGATTCTGTAAAGATTGCTGAAATGGCAACAAAGGATTACATAAATTTAGTAGATAAAACAGTGGCAGGATTTGAGAGGATTGACTCCAATTTTGAAAGAAGTTCTACTGTGGGTAAAATGCTATCAAACAGCATTGTGTGTTACAGAAAAATCACTCATGATGGGATGAGTTAACCAATGTGACAAATGTCATTGCTCTTATTTTAAGAAATTGCCACACCCACCCTGTCCTTCAGCAACCACCACCGTGATCAGTCAGCAACCATCAACATCCAGGCAAGACCCTCCAACAGAAAAAAAATTATGACTTGTTAAAAGCTCAGATAATGATTAGAATTTTTTAGCAATAAAGTATTTTTTTAATTAAGGCATGTAGGCATGTACATTGTTTTTTTAGATATAATGCTATTGCATACTTAATAAATCACAGTATAGTGTAAACATAACTTTTATATGCACTGGGAAACAAAAAATTTGTGCGATTACCTTTATTGTGATTCGCTTTATTCTGGTGGTCTGGAACAGAACCCACAATATCTCCAAAGTATGCCCATACAAAAATAATTTAGGGCTGAGTATCAAGCCCTCTTTGTTTCTCCTTTTCATCCTAAGTCTTCTCTAATGTTCTAATTATTTCATATTCTGCCTACAAGCCATTGGTTTCTAAACTTATAACTTCGTTTACTGTCTTCCTTTAACCATAGGAGACACAAAGCAAGTTTTCCAAGTGGTAACATCATATCAAAGTAAAGGGTCACATCTCATTGAGGCAGAAGGTAGACATGGGACTCTCTTCAAAGTGAACTGTGGGGTAGTGCTTAACAACCAAAAATGCTCATCTGAAATTGTGTTAGTATTTTATTTTATGTCCTATTACACAACAACAATGACTAACAATTATTATTTACTATATATTAAGTACCATTCTGTGAGCTATATACATATTAATTCATCTTCGTAATCCTCAAGAAAGTTTTATCCTCACATTATTCCAATTTTACAGATTAGGAAAATAAGAGAGTAGTTAAATAAATTGCTTAAGGTCACACAGCTTCTTGGTGCCTGTAATTACCTTGTAGTCTGACTCCAGGGCTCACACTCTCTACCCCTATGCTAAAACTATGATTATATATATACATATACATATACATATACATATACATATACATATACATATACATATACATATACATATACATATATATGTGTGTGTCTATATATATGCATATATATATGTGTATATATATATATATATATATATATATATATGACACTTATTTTATGATAAAGGTGGCATTTTAAATCAGGATAAGGAAGTTTTAGTTAAAAAATTTAGCATAACTGGAATATTATTTAAGAAAAAATATGGTATTGTTAGATTGTTTTCTTCATAGTGTATGTCAAATGAACTAAAAACTTGGGTATAGAATGAACTTTCTTATAAAGTAGAAAACATAATCTTTTAAAATATTTTCAGTGGGGGAAAGCTATTCCTGTACATGAACTTACAAACTGAAACAAAGATAAATCTAGCAGATTTGACTGACTACTTATTTAAGAAAATCCTATGACACCAAATACCACAAACAAATGAAAAAAGATGTAAAACAGGGAGAAATTTATTATGGATTAACAGGAAAAACAAACAAATGCTACAATTGAAAAATAGGAAATGACAAATATTTCATAGAAGGATACATATACATATATAATGAACATATGAAATTACCATATAAATAAAAATTAAAACAACATTATTTTTCCCTCTCAAGTTGGTCAATGTATTTTTTAATGATAATTCCCAGTGTGGATAAGCATGTGAGATAATTAACATGTTTACATTGCTGAGTTGGTGGGTGTATATATAACTGGTAAAGCTTTCTGGAGAAAAATTTTGCAATAGATATTTTGCCTTAAAAATGGTTAATTTGTCTTTCAAACTGTTACTTTTAAACATAACATTTCTACAGTGAGAAAGTTACTCTAATAGAATATTTGCATGTCTACATACTCATTTTGTAAGGAGATTTTCTGGAGTTAATTATAGCAATGAAATATGGGTAACAATTTAAATATGCCTTATGAAAAGGTTGCCAGAGTGAGACAGAAAATTAATTTTGTTACTTTATCCTCAAATACATAATACTTCATTGCAGGGTTCAAAGTTGCTTTTAGAAGTAGAATCTCTACACTGCAAAGTCAAGACTTGAATTGAGAGCATAGATAGTAGAAAATTCTGAAGTCTATGGAAACACGCAAATTGGACTCCCAGGCTGTATTTGGGAATCCTATGGCTTTTGCTATGATGTGATTTTATCATATCACATAACTTGAACTCTGTCACGCAGTGATTTAGTTTAACATATGCTGAGTAAAGTAAAAACTCCTCTTTATGTCTGTCAGAACTTCCATGAAGGAATAGCCTCCCTTGAGAAAACACCATCATCATCAACATCATCGGGATGATTTACACTGTGACGTTTTGGTTAAACTGGGATCTAAAGCCCCCAGAACTCCCTTCTCTATATAGTTCTGGGTTACTGTTGGCCAAAAGAGATACTTGCATGAGATTTGGAGGATGGAAGTAAAGCAGCAGCCGTTATCTTTTGAAGATTCTCTTAGTCAGATATAGTGATGGACAGATGGAGGGGTGGGTTCCTGTTTCTTCTTGCTCTCCTCTGCTCTACTTTTCTAATTTCTGAACCTGTTGACCAAGAATTGCTCCAGGCCTACTTCTAAATGCGTCTGTGGACTTTTAATGGTGAAACCTACAAAGAGAAGATATTAGGTTGGTGCAAAAGTAATTGCGGGTTTTGCATTTATTTTTAACCTTTCAATCCACAATTACTTTTGCACCAACCTAATAACTTCCCATAGATCTCCATAAGAGCCCTCCTTTTATTGTTTAAGGTTGTCAGGTAAAATATAAGACTCTCATTTAAATTCAGATAAACAACAGATACTGTTTTATATACATATATCCTCAGTACTGTGAGAGTTAGTTATAGCAGTGAAATATTGGTTACAATCTAATATCCCACAATGAAGGATAGTCCTGAATAGATTGGAGAATTAATCTTGACACTTTATCCTCAAAACCACAGTCCTCCACTGCAAGGAAAAAAAAAAAAAAAAAAAAAAAAAAAAATATATATATATATATATATATATATATATATATGTAATTTTTTTACCTGAAATTTTAATTTGACTTGGCATCCTGTAATTTTCACTTGCTGGATTTGACTCTTCTAGCTTTAGTGGATTGATGTGCTTAGTTGTTAGATTAACTGACAAATTACCCTTTCTCTAGTCCTCTTCCAAGCATCATCTCTGGCAGCTCCTTCTACAATTCTGTAAGGTCTACTTAGAGTAATTGCCTTCCCTAAAATACTCATACTGACTCAGTTCCTCTAATTTCTAGCTTTTGTAATAGTAGTAACAATGGCAATATAAACAATAATAAAAGTTAAGGGTTACTGAAGATAACTATATGCCGAATCCTGTATTAAGCACTTTGCAATAACTATGTATTAGTTACTTTTATATACTCCCATTTAAATCCCATTTAAATACGTCTTAGATTTTAATGAAGACATGGAATCTATTAACCAACTTTCATTGATCTCATATTCCATACTCCTCTTTTTTCCTTCTCTATTTCTCCTTAAAGGAAGTGTGAAATAAGTTAGTTATTTCAGACATCTGTATCTGATAAGAAAAGAAACTGGGGTACCAAAGGTTTTAAAGTAACTTTCAAGGTCATATATTGAGTTAATGGAGCACTTGGGAGTAGAATTTACCATCTCTGAGATTCCAAGCTGCTGTCTTGACTTTTGTGCTGAACAACACAAAAGAGAAAGAAAAATAAATCTCCATATTTCAAAGAAATCAGTCTCCATTAAGTTTCTATATCCTGTGCAGAGGTATTTATTCTTAGATCAAAATGTCCAAATGTAACTTACTCCATAAGTTTTAATATTTATTTTTAATCCATGAAGCTTTCATGTCCCTTTGTTGTTCTTATGAAATCAAATTTTATATTCTTTATCAAACATGTGTTTGAATTCATTTTCTAAATATAAGCATGATTTTTATGTAAGTGCCCCAAAAGACTTGAGCAATGAGTTTCATATGTAACCCAGAAAATATATTTTAAATAATCTCTTGGAATTTCTTACTTTATCAGATGTTCTTTCTTTGAGATGGGATTTAGATGAGGAGAGTTTCAGACAAAAATCAAAGAAAAGAATGAAAAAGGCAAATATTTAAGGAGATGAAATGAACTAGGTTAATATAAAAAAATGTCAATGAAAGGGCAATACCAACAACTTATCCTTAACAAGTCAAACCTACAAACTATCTTGTGGAGAATAATGTGATTTCAATGTAATTCCAAGCATTGCTATAAAATCTCTAAGCATGATAGAGATGCTTTTTATTTGTTCTATAATTGATTCAATGCAGGATTTCCAACAATAGGTTTTCACTTTCCTCTCCTATTGTTATTTGGCAAAAAAAAAAAAAAAAGTCATTTCCTCCTAGAGGTCAAACTCCCATATACCTCTTCTTACTGTCTATATATTATACAATATTTGTTTTGAAAAAGAATTAGTGTTCTGATAGTACCACATCTAATGTCCAGGATGGAATCAGAGGAGAAGACAGAGGAGAAACTTGCCTAGACCAGTCAGACTGATATCAGGACCTGGTTTTAGTTTCCTGAATTACTGTTTATTTTCATAGTACTCATAAGCACATTCCTTAGCTTAAATTAGGTGTAGTAATTTCTAAAACCTATCTTCTAATTGTCGTAACAAGGTTATCTTGCAAATTGCCCAAATATGCCAACAAGATAATCAATTACAACTATACAGTGTAGTGACTTAGAGCAGTTTTTTGAACTTCCTATGATGGAAGATGTTATTCTTTCTGATCCATGGCAAACCAACATTTTGTAAAATATAATAACAAAGATTACTATAAAATGGTCATGTACCTGTATATTGAGGCAATATCAAATAGCTATAAAAGTTTTCAAATCCTTATGCTTAATTTCTGCATTTATCTCGTTGTAGACATGCACCAGTTGATGGACCACTCTCTGAGTAGCATTGCTTTAGAGTATAGTCTTTAATATTCAATTGACTGGGTTCAAATTCTGGCTCTGCTATAGTCCACTTGCTTTGTAACCATGTTTAAGTTACTTAAATAGAAAATAAAAATCATATTAATCCCTCCTTAAAAGTTTGCTGAGGATTTAATGAGGCACAATTGACCCTTGAACAACATGGGTGGTAGGGGTGCTGACTTCCTGTGCGGTTGAAATCCGTGTGTAACTTTTGGTCCCCCACAAACTTAACTACATATAATAGCCTACTGTTGACCAGAAGCCTTACCAATAACATATTTACTTAACACATTTTTATTTGTTATATGTATTATATACTGTATTCTTACAATGAGGTAAGCTAGAGAAAAATATTATTAAAAAATCATAAGGAAGAGAAAGTATGTTTACAGTATTTATTGAAGAAAATCTGCATGTAAGTGGAGTTCAAAGCCATGTTGTTCAAGGGTCAACTGTACCGTATGTGAAACACTGGGCAGAATGTCTAGCACACACTACAGAGTCAATAAAAGTAAGTCATTATAATTACTGTCTGCTGTTATACAATATGTAAAGTGCTTTCCCATACATCATTTCATTTATTTCCCACAAAATCTCTGTGGGGGGAGGCTAAAGAAGTTGTGATTATCCTTCACCGTACAGTTGAGAAAGCCAAGGGTCAAGTGTTTAAATGGTTACTCGAGTGTTTAAATGGTTGCGCAGCTGGCAAATGATAAAGCCAGGAATTAAATTCAATGCTAGTTTTCCCTTATTCTATACTCCCCTTCAAGGCATGTCAGTAGTTTTCTTCATACAAAACAGTCTTCCTTCTGTTTTCTTGAGCCTCTTGGTTTCATGACATAGCTTGACAAAAAACAGGACCATCCTAGCAATACCCGGATCTCTTGATCACCTGCCATTTAGTAGACTTCTTTTATAGGAGAGGTTCTTGTTAACCCTGAACTTCCTTTTCCTTTTCATAGTTATTGAAGAGCAAGTTGTGTGCAATTTAGGCTTTCATCACAGAGTTCTCTATATCTGGTTAATGTGATGGCAGCTATATTTTAGATGTGGAAACGTCGATTCAAAAGTAATTGCCAACTCTAAGACAAGAGAAATGACCATCTCTTTTCATGTTTTACTGGGTGGTCTTGCTTACCTTTTCTTCTTGAGTGCAATGATATGAAGATTGCTTTGGTCGAGTTTTGGATATTTTACTTTTACGAGTCCAAAAAAATATTTAATTCTTCCTAAGGTTAAATCATGCATGTGAATTCTTAGAGGGTAAGGCATATAAGAAATTCTTATGGGACATTACATTTTCTAGTTATTATGATCTCTATTTGATTCAGAGACAAAAAAGAAAGAAACTAAACCCAAGATGTATTAACAGAATAAAATTTCCCTGTGTTAGTAAATTAAAAAGGGAGTTACAGAAAACAAATACTGCAGGTGAATTTTTTCCAATAATGCCTTCAGAGAAACTTACATTCAGGAAAGAAAACTCTTCAATCATACAGCAGCACAAAATGAGCTTAGTGTAAACAAACCATTGTCCACTACTCTAAATAAGAGAATGAACTTCCTGTTAGCTAATTGAAAAACCAAATGATAAAATAAGTTTAAATATTGTGTAGGATTAAAAAAAAAGAGTGGGTAAAGGTAAACCCAAAGCATTCAGAATTATGTCTAAGTGCTACATTGTGTATATCAAACCTCTACAGCAATGAGTCCTTTAGGATGAAACACTCTCTCTTCTGTCAAAAGTGTCAAGTAAACAAAATAACTCAACTGCCCTTGTTTAGGAGTAGCCCTGTGTTCTCAAAATTCTGGGCTGAGGTCAGGAGTGTTACAGCAACCATGATGAAATGTAAGATACAACTGTGCCCTGGACTCTTGTTTACTGCACATAAAGGCCTTTACATTAGAAAAATATAGAGCATTCCAGGTATTGCACTGCTAGTGGCCAAAAAGCAAATAACCTTTACTTTGAAAGTAAATCTGTCCCAGACCTAATAGACAGGGATTGAGAGCAGACTGCAGTGAACATGGTAGAAACTCAATTTTATTAAAGGTGAAGGGAGATTACCATGGCAGATACAATATTGCTTGCAATCTGCTTAGATATTCTCTTTGCTATACATTCTCAATAGGTGATCCAAAGTTTTGAAGCCAGAATAAAGCCATGGACATATATGAGAAATAAGAATTCTAGTGAGAAAGAAAAAAATCCATGATTAATTTGAGTTCACTCAGAGGTACACCCTGAGGCTAGGATTTGAGAAGTAGTAGGTTATTTGGCAGGTGATCTCAGAAAACATTGTTAGGAGAGTGAAGAAATGAGACAGGAAAGGGAAAACACAAAATAAAGGGTACATTTTCAAGCCAGTTTCCACTGGGGCGAATTGGAAGGTAATCCTAAGTAACAATGCTGAGGTTCCAATAGGGCAGGTGCCTCAGAGTTAGCTCAACCCAGGAGCCAACTAGCTAGGGTAATTATATACTAATTCTACCACTGGTTGGGGAAAGGAGGAGATTACATTTTAACAACTATGATCTAATGTGTTAGTACCTCCAGGCAACTGGATGTCCGGTAGGGCCTTAAAATTGTGAGGTCTCAGGAGATATAGTTGGGTATCTGCTACAATTTGTGAAGCCAGATTTCTTTTGGATTTTGTAGTCTTTGGTGCTGTATCCTTAGGGATTTATGCACACTTATACACACATATGTGACTTAGGAATTATTTTCATTTCCTTTTAGACATAGAAAAGTCACTGGAAGAAAGGCAGAAAACTCCAGTAGACTGATGCACAAGATGATTAAAGTGAAAAGAAGAAATGTTTTGTAGCTAGGGAGACCAAATTTTGGATCCTAGCCTTACCAGACTAGTGAATTTGAATGAGTAATTTAATGTGTTTCATCTTTGTTTTCTTCAATGGCAAAATGAGTAATAATGTGCATTTTATACCGTTGTGGTAATAGAGTACAAGCTCCTGGGCCAATGCTTGGAATATAGTAGTATGTCAGTGAAGATTAGCTGTGATCACCAACATTTCCCAGGGTCTACCACAACCACCAGTAACAGTATCCTCCTCCTCCTCCTCATCATCATCATCATCATCACCATCATCATCATCTATCTACATCATCTACGTCATCTTTGTCATTTATTCTTGCTCAAAATACTTGGAGGTCAAGAGTGTTCAAAATACTTGGAGGTTTCTCTGCAAAAAAGAAATATGCCTCTTTTAAACATTTTAAACTAAATTTTATGGGAATAAAATCAGAACAATCTTCAATCTTTAAAAATATGTGAGAAGGACTCAAGACTCTTCTGAAATGAAATGTGTCATATTTTTATTGCATTTAATATTGGATATAGAGCTGCTTGTGTTAGAATACTTGGGCAGCTACTAATTAGCAGACACTAGTAGCTTCAAGAGAAAAGAATCATGTAAATATTTATTTAAAAGATATTTAAAGTAGTCATTACAAAGATTCTCCAAATTACCATGTATTTTATGACAATCTATTTTCTAAAATAAATCAACAGGATTAAACCATTCAGTTAAAATGCCATTTCGTAACATCTCCATACAACTGGATGCACCATTATATGGCTTCAGATACAGATTTAACACAGTAATTCCTTTTCTCTCTTCTGAAAACTATAGCATTAAAGAAAATACCATTCACTTACATAATGTAACTATACTAACTAGTTATCGCTGACTAAGTTTACATACATGAAGAATTTAGATAACTTACATTCTCAAAGGCACAGTGACCTAAATATATTGTTAACTGAAAAGGCCAGTTTTGGTTTGATATCTCAGTGATTCTTATGTTAAAAACAAACAAACAAACAAACAAACAAAAAACTAGAAATTGTTCTACCTTAACTGAGAAATCCAATGATCCTGATAATGATAACTAAACTCTTCCCTGTATTGATCTTATCTAGCTCCATGATTTAAAACTCCCAATTTTTTTATCATTAGTCCTGACATTTATTGTAATGTCATCCTTCGACCCACCCCCTGCCCCAATATCTTTGTTAAGATGATTAATAGATATCTCAACATTATGTAAACTAAAACAGTGTAGTTTATATCACCTCCTCTATACCAATGTGCAAATCCTCCAAGCAAATCTTTGGGAGCCATCTTTGATTCTACTCTTCTTCTCTTCCCTCATTTCCAATTTATCAGACAGTTCTAAAGGCTTTGCCTCTGAAATATTTCCTGACCCTCTCTATTCCCACTGTTCCCATCTATTCAACACCATCATCTTTTGTTGCAGGAACTACTTAAAGACCTACTCATTGAACTTTCTGTTCTAAACCCTACAATCCTTTATCAACCAATCAAGAAAGGCATCTTTAAAAAAGAATAAAAATGAGTTAGAGCCTATCATTTTTCTTCTTAAAATTTTCCAGTGGTTTTAGCTCATTCTCCAAAAAAATGTAAAATTCTTATCAAACACACAAGGTCATACATGACCCTTTGCTTGCCTCTTAGAACTCTTATTTGTAGCACGTTCCCTCTTATCTTCCAGGCATTATAGCTTTGTTTGTCAGGTGCATACTAAGTTTCTTCCTGACTGTGCACTTGCTTTCTTGCCATCTAGAATATTCTTCTTCCAAATCTTTTTATGACTAGCTCTATATAATTTAGATTTGAGCTCAACTATCATCCTTCAGAGGAGCTTCTTTAGCAACCATATTTAATACTTACCCCACATCCTCTTCAGTCACTCTATCCATAACTTATTTTTTTCTTTATGTCATTCACAACTCTTTGAAATTGTCTTATCTATTTATTAGCTCGTGTATTGTCTATCTCATCCACTAGAATATAAGATCTATAAGAGAATCTGGTGACTGGAACTCCATGACAAATAATGGAACTCTTGGGTTGGTTTAACGTGTTCCTTCAGGTTGTTCTTTCCTATGTAGATAAGTAATATTTCCCCATCTGCTTCAGGAGATGTTGACATGCTGCCCAGAACTGGTTATCCAGCCACTCTGAGTTTTTCAGAACTTGTTTTCAGGTCTCAAATAAACTATCTTCCTGAAGAGAAGTGGTGATAGTTGATACCCCATAACCTCAGACATGTTTTATTCCCATACAAGGATGAATGAAATGACGACAATATGGAATGTATCAATCGTGTTAAGTCAAATATGCCCAATTAGATAGCCTGGGACTTGGAGGCACTGTTAACTACCATATACTCTTTGGTCAGAGTACTTTTATATAATAAAATGATTTTTGAATGTTAGCCACCTAAAGAGGTACTCCACTCTGACTAGCATCATTTTTTATATAGATCATTACCAAGTAGAAAAGTAAAACAATCTTTGTTGTGAAGGTAATAACTGGCAGGATGGTTGTCTAAGGCACAACTGTCTGGATTTTAATAAGAATTCTTTGAATAAGAATCCTGTCACCACTTCTTTTGGTCAGCTCAGGGCTCCTGCAATCTGATATAGTTGAAGGCTTCAGGTGTGATTCTTTGAATTATTTCTTCTCCTATTTACTTCATAGTCTATTATAACCTTATTTGTGACTAGCATTATAACTATCGTGTTGAAATTGTACAAGTTGCTGACATATTAGTATGTAATCTATAAAATCCCCCTTTTATGATCAAAGGCGTTATAAACTGAAAATCAAAGGTTAATTTGTCCAAGAATTTTCTGCAAATTGACCTCCTACAAAATTCCATGAAAACTGGCCACAGCTGAATGCTTTAAGCCATCCATTTTGGTAGAGAGGTGAGGTAGTAAATCAAATCACCTATTTATCATGCCATATAAGCTGCAAATACAAGGCTTGAAACCCAGCTCTCTGATCATGCTAGGTGTACAAGCTATCGATTGCTGCATAACAAATTATTCCAGAATTTAGCAATTTAAAACAATAAACATTTATTATCTCACAGTTATTGTGATTCAAAAATCCAGAAGTGGTTGATCTGGGTGGTTATGGTTCAGTGTCTTATGAGGATATAATCAAGGAATGGTACCAGGCTGGAAGGGAGGATTCACTTCCAAGTTCACACAGGTGGACTTCGTCAAGATTCAAAAGATCTGTTTCCAAGCTCATTTGGGCCTCTCCACAGGGCTGCCCCATGACATGGTAGCTGGCTTCCCCTAGAGTAAGGAATCCAGGAGACAGTGAGAGACAGAACCAGAGATGGAAGCCATAGTCTTCTCATAATTTAATCTAGAAGTGACATTCTAGTGTATTTTATTCTTTATAAATAAGTCAATAAGTCCAGCATATGCTCAATAGGGAGGTAATTAAACAAAGGTGTTAATACCAGAAAGTGCGGATCTTTAGTGTCCTGCTCAGAAGCTGCCTACAACTCTTTCGAGAGGTAGGTGATCACAGTCCAGTGTGCATATATTAATAGGGTTGGTTTCTGTGTCCTATTGCTGTTTTATCCCAGCCACTGATAATACCAATTAAATGCCAGTGTTTCCTTAATTATTCAATTTAGAAGTCCCTCTCCCACTTTGATTTCCAACTTCTATAAGTCCTGTGTGCTATCCAAGAATCCAATGAACAGTGAGGAATCTCAGCTTATACTACTGCTCTGCTTCCATGATTTTCATGATTTTGCCCTTCACTAAATACCATCCCTGTTAAGAGCGACTTGTTGTGATTTTAGCAGACATGGGATGTATTCTGTCTCATCATTTGCTTTTTTGGTGCATCACTTATTTTTGTGGCTGATGCCTTAGTATTTTACATATAGTCAGTATTTCAAACCCAAACTTTCCTACCTAAAGTTGTGTACATTTACTTTTACTACATTAAATCCTATATGGTTCTAATAGGCTTTAATAGGATTTTAATAGAATTTAATCGATTTTTAATAGTATTTATTGAACATTTCTTTAAAAACAAAATGTCTCCTGTAGATTTCTGACCTGCTGCATGGCAATTGAATTGGATTTTCCTTTACTATCACCTTGGGGATTACTTTAACATCCATTCTATGATGGATTCTCTATTTGTTGCATTCCTTATCTCCCTTTTTCTTGGTGTTTTTTTTATTTTTCTTCCTTGTTTAAATTATTTAGTTCTATTCCTTAGTAGCTTCTTTTTTCTCTCTCTTTTAAAATTTTTTATTAGTTTCATGTATACAAAGCATTGTAATAGTTAGACATTTATCATTTATACCCCTCACCCAGTGATAACTCCCCTCCCCTTATCTATTACCCCTCTGACATCACATATAGCCATTACATTTCAACTGTCTGTATTCCTTATGCTGTACTCCACTTCTTGTGACTATACATATATATACATATATATGTATAAAATTATAGTTGACATTCATTATTATCCAGCTTCAGCTTCAGGTGTACATTGCAGTGATTAGGCATCTACAGCATCCCTGAAGTGGTCTTCCTATATTTTCTACTAGGAGTTTTATGATTTCAGATCTTACATTTAAGTCTTTAAGCCATTTTGAATTTATTTTTGTATATGGTGTAAGGAGGTGGTGCAGCTTCATTTTTTTGCAGGTGTCTATACAGGTTTCCCAGCACCATTTATTGAATAGACTGTTTTTACCCCAACATAAATTCTTGCTTCCATTGTCATAGATTAAATGACCATATCGTCATGGATTTATTTCTGGGCTCTCTATTCTGTTCCATTGATCTATGTGTCTGTTTTTATGCCAGTACCATGCTATTTTGATTACTGTAGGCTTGTAGTATAATTTGATGTCAGGTATTGTGATACCTCCCATTTTGTTCTTATTTCTCAAGATTGCCGAGGGTATACGGGGTCCTTTATGGTTCCACATAAATTTTAGGATTATATTTTCTATTTCTGTAAAACTGTCTTTGATAGTTTGATAGGAATTGCATTGAATCTGTATATTGCTTTAGGCAGTATGGACATTTTAACAATATTAATTCTTCCTCTCCATGAGCATGGAATGTGTTTCCATTTTTTGTATCTTCTTTAATTTATCTCTTCAGTGTCTTATCATTTTCGGAGTACAGCTCTTTTACTTCTTTGGTTAAATTTATTCCTAGGTATTTTATAGTCTTTGAAGCAATTGGAAATGGGACTGTTTTCTTAATTTCTCCTGATATTTTATTATTGGTTTATACAAATGCAACTGATTTCAGAATATTAACTTTGTATCCTGCTACTTTACTAAATTCATTTATCAGTTCTAATATTATTTTGGTGGAATCTTTCGGGTTCTCTATATATAGTATCATGTCATCTGCATATAATGACAATTTGACTTCCTTCTTACCAATTTGGATGCCTTTTATCTCTTTTTCTTGTCTGATTACTATGGCTAAAACTTCCAGAACTATGTTGAATAGAAGTGAAAAAAGTGGGAAAGCTTGCCTTGTTCCTGATCTTAAGGGGAATGGTTTTAGCTTTTCCCCATTGAGTATGATGTTAGCTATGGGTTTATCATATATGGCCTTTATTATTATGAGATATGATCCCTCTATTCACACTATCTTAAGAGTTTTTATCATAAATGGCTGCTGGATTTTGTCAAATGCTTTTTCTGCATTATTGATATGACTATGATTTTTATTTTTCATTTTGTTAATGTCGTATATCACTTTCATTGATTTGCGAGTGTTGAACCAATCTTGCATACCAGGAATGAATCCTACTTGATCATGGTGTATGGTCTTTTTAATGTATTGTTGAATTCTGTTTGCTAATATTTTGTTGAGGATTTTTACATCTATGTTCATTAGGGATATCGGCCTATAGTTTTCTTTTTTGTAATGTCTTTGTCTGATTTTGGGATCAGGGTGATAGTGGCCTCATAAAAAGTGTTTGGGAGCCTTCCCTTCTGGATTTTTTGGAATAATTTGAGGAGAATAGGTGATAATTCTTTTTTGAACATTTTGTAAAATTCTGCTTTAAAGCCATTTGGCCCAGGGCTTTTGTTTGTTGGGAGCTTGTTGCTTACTGATTCAATTTCCCTGGTAGTAATCAGTCTATTCAGGTTTTCTGTTTCTTCTTGAGTTAGCCATGGAAGGTTGTGTGCTTTTAGAAAATTGTCCATTTCTTCCAGATTGTCTAATTTGTTGGCATATAGGTGCTCATAGTAATTTCTTAGATTTTTTTTGTATTTCTGTGGCCTCTGTTGTCACTTCTTTTTCATTTCTGATTTATTAATTTGGGTTCTCTCTCTCTGTCTCGCTCTGTCTCTCTGTCTCTGTCTCTCTCTCTTTTGATGAGTCTGGCTAAAGGTTTGTCAATTTTGTTTATCTTCTTGCAAAACCAGCTCTTGGATTCATTGATCTTTTGTATTGTTTTCTTTTGGTTTCTATTTCACTTATTTCCACTCTGATCTTTATTATCTCCTTCCTTGTACTCCCTTTGGGCTTATTTTGCTGTTCTTTTTCTAGATCTCTTAAGTGTAAGGTTAACCTGTTGATTTGTCATTTTTCTTGTTTCTTTAGTTAGGCCAGCATTGCTATGAATCTCCCTCTCAGGACCACTTTTTCTGCATCCCATTGATTTTGGGTCGTTATGTTTTCATTTTTATTTGTCTCGAGATATTTTTTAATTTCTTCCTTCATCTCATTGTTGATGCATTCATTATTTAGTAACATGTTATTCAGCCTCCCTGTATTTGTGTGTCTTCCAATTTTTTTTTTCCTGTAGTTGATTTCTAATTTCATAGCACTGTGGTCAGAGAAGACACTTGGTATGACTTCAATTTTCTTAAATTTACTGAGACTTGTTTTATGGTCTAGCATGTGGTCTATCTTGGAAAATATTCCACCTGCACTTTAAAAGAATGTGTATTCTGCAGCTTTGGGGTGCAGTGCTCTGAAAATATCTATTAAATCCAACTTGTCCAATGTGTCATTTAAGACCGCTGTTTTCATATTTATTATTTATCTGGAGGACCTGTTCCTTGTTGTCAGTGGTGTGTTGAAGCCCCCTTTTATGATAGTGTTACTGTTGATCTGTGTCTTTATGTCAGCCGATATCTTTTTTATATATTTAGATGCTCCTATGTTGGGTTCATAGATGTTTACTAGGTTTATGTCCTCTTGTTGGATCGATCCCTTTATTATTATATAGTGCCCATTTTTGTCTTTTAATATATTCTTCATTTTAAAGTCTATTTTGTCAGATATAAGTATTGCAACTCCAGCTTTTTTCTCATTTCCATTTGCATGAAATATCTTACTCCAGCCCTTCATTTTCAGCCTGTGTGTCTGATCTGAGGGGAGTCTCTTGTATACAGCATATGCAAGGGTCTTGTTTTCTTATCTACTTAGCCACCCTATGTCTCTTGATTGGAACATTTAATCCACTTACATTCAAAATGATTATTGCTAGTTACACTGTTATTGCTATTTTGTTATTTGTATCTGGTCTTCATTAGTTAGATAGGTTTCATCTTTCTTCTGTTTACAAAAGACTTTTTTAACATTTCCTACATTGCTGGCTTGGTGGTAATGAATTCTTTTCTGGGAAGCTCTTTATCTCTCCTTCAATTTTAAGTGATAGCCTTGTTGGATAAAGCAATCTAGGTTATAGGCCTTTGTTTTCCATCACTTTGAGTATCACCTGCCACTCCCTTCTCGCCTGCAAAGCTCCTGTAGAAAAGTCATTTGATAGTCTTATAGGAGTTCCCTTGTATGTAATCTGCTATCTTTTTCTTGCTGCTTTTAGGATTCTCTCTTTGTCTTTAACGTTTGCCATTTTAACTATAATGTGTCTTGGGTTAATCTTAGTTGGAACTCTCTGCCCTTCCTGGACTTGTATGTCGGTTTCCTTCAACAGGTTAGCAAAGTTTTCGGTCATTATTACTTCAAATATGTTCTCGATCCCTTGCTCCCTCTCCTCACCTTCTGGTATTCCTATGATGCACATGTTGTTGCACTTGATGTTATCCCAGAGGTCTCTTAAACCATCTTCATTGTTTTTTATTCTTTTTTCTTTTTGTGGTTCCACTTGGATGATCTCTGCTAACTTGTCTTCTAAATCGCTGATTCGATCCTCTGCTTCATTTAACCTGCTGGTAATTCCTTCAAGTGTGTTCCTTATTTCAGTTATTGTATTCTTTAGTTCTAACTGGTTGTTCTTTATGATTTCTCTATCTTTCTTTATGTCATTACTAAGCTCCTTAAACATTCTTGTCATCAATGTTCTGAACTCTGTCTCTGACAGGTTGGTTTCCTTTATTTCATTTGGTTCCAATTCTGGAGGTTTCATGTGTTCTTTTATTTGGGACATGTTTCTTTGTTTCTCCATTCTGGCTGACTCTCTGTGTTTGCTTCTATGTGTTACGTAGATCCCCTAGGGTTCTCAGTCTTTGCTGGGTGATCTTATATAGTACGTGTCCTTTATATTTGACTTACACCACTTCCTTATTCTCCTGTGCATGTGCTCCACAGGTGACCCTTGTGCTTTGTGTATTCTCCTGTTAAGGTTGAGCTTTAATTGCTTTTGGTTAGTCAGTAAATGGGATTGACTCCTAGGCTGAAAAGTTGTGAGAATTTGTTATGCCCCCAGTGGATGAACTGCTGCTTGAGGGTTGACTGCTCAGATGAGGTTTGGCCCCTATGAGCTTTTGTGCTTGTAGAGAATTCCCTCTGGGTGTGTCACCTGTAGGTCAAACCTGGTAATATTCTGGTTTGGTCTGGAGTTGGCCTCTGGGTGTGTTGAATCTTGTGTCTCTTGGGCTGGGCCCTGGTGTAGGGCAATTTCAGAGCAAAATAAATCAACAAGCACAACAGCAACAACAATAAAGAAAAAAACAGATGCACTCACATGTAAAAAAGCAACTGATAACCCACACTCAACACAGGCAGAAATATCAAAAATACAAAAAAAAGAAAGCAGTGCCAGTCTTGGTTTAAGCCCACCAAACAATCTCCAGGTTGTCGTCTGCTGTACAAAGAGTCCTCTGCATCTTGTGGAGACAGAGCTGGCCACCTGGCTACCAGAGTGTCCCTGGCACTGCAGTTCTAGATGAGTGGGGCTGTGGGGCGTGGATGGTAGTTTTTACAAAGTCAGTGCAGTTTCTGCTCTTGCCTGCACACAACACGCTCTGAGAGAGCACCACAGCTATCCACTGGGAGGTGGGGTTATTCCCTGTGTCTATGTCTCCTGACTCTTAGGGCACTATTTCCGTAGGTGGTGTGGAGGGCATGAGATTTCTGAGCTGCTAAAAACCCAGAGCTGCCTCTGTCACCTGCTGTTGACCTCTGTGCGTTTCTCTATAGCTGTAATTGTCCTGCAATGCAGCCCAAAAAAGGTGGGGGCTGGGGATGGAGGAGTCTTCTCTCTCCCAGCCCAGTAGTGTCACAGTCTTCCCAGCTTCGTCCTTGGATCACAGCTGTAAAGCAGCTTTTTCTAGGTCCTCAGCACTACAGCTCCTCTGTAATCTGACATTACTATTCAGTTCAGGGACCAGCTTGAGACTCTGGAAGGGCAGGAGTAGGATTGCTGTGGGAGAGTGGGGGGAGGGGCCCAGGTATGGAGCTTGCCTTTCTTCTTTTTTGTCTGACCTAGGTCCCAGCTGGAGATCTCAGCTGAGGTTACTGCCTCAAAGGCTGGGTACACTGCTCTGGGCAGGAGAGATCAGCTGTGGGACACCGAGAAAGAGCCCACATTCTGGCTCTTGTGATCTCTGTTCTGTGTCCTGAGGCCCCCGCAGCCCCCTGACAGCCACAGATGTGGGCTGCATCTCTGTACCACTCCCTTCTCTTTCCCCCTGCTCACCCGGTTTGCCCACCTTCAAGTAATCCTCCTATGAGTCTCTTAGCTCTTCTGTGTGATGAGCAGAGAGTCCTTTGATGAGTTATAGATGTTCAACTTGTGGTAAGTTCTGGAAAAGAACTCAAGAAGACCACCTCGCTGCCACCATTCCTATGATGTCACTCCATTGGTAGCTTCTTGAAAAAAATAGTGCATCAGAAATAAAATTGTAAGACATTGGTATGGAATTTTAAATTGGAATTTCTTTTTTCTTGGAATTTTGAAGTCTTGCTCTATTGTCTTCTAGGTTGAAAACATCACTGTTAAAAAAAACCCATATCTTTGTATAAGACATGTTTTCATTTTATAAGGTAGTAGTCTCTTCCATTCTCTTCAGTGCTTTGAAATCCTATGATATAGGCAGATTTTCCTACATCTTCTGGTTACTTGATGGGCTCATTTTTATTTTATTTTGTAGATTTTTATTAAAAATATAACTAACATACAATATTATATGATTTTCAGGGGTACACCATAGTTGTTCAACATTTATATACCTAAAGAAGTGATCACCATGATACGGTGTCAGCAACCATCTGACACCATACTATGCTATCACAATATCATTAACTATATGCCCTAAGCTGTACATCACATCTCCATAACTTATTTGTTTTATACCTGGAGATTTGGACCTCTTAATCCCCTTCACCTTTCCCCCTTTTTAAAAATTTTCATTTACAATTGACATTCATTATTATTTTATATTAATTTCAGGTGTACAGCATAGTGGTTAGACATTTACATAATTTAAGAAATGATCCCCCAAATAGTCTAGTACCCATTGGCACAATACATAGTTATTGCCATATTGTCCCTATGCTTCATTTTACATCCCCATAACAATTTGTAAGTATCAATTTGTACTCCTTAATCCCTTCACCTTTTCCACCCTGCCCCTCAAACTCTTCCCATCTATCACCCCAACAAATATAGTACACATCTGACACCATATATAGTTATTACATTATTGACTATATCCCTTATGCTATACCCTACATCCCCATGAGTACTGTGTAACAACCAGTTTGTACTTCTAACCCCTTCCCCTTCTTTCACCCACACCCCTGCCACCCCCTCCCATTTGGCAACTATTAAAATGTTTTCTGTATCTATGAGTTTGTTTCTGTTTTGTTGGTTTATTCTGTTCTTTAGATTCCACACATAAGCAAAATCACATTACATCTGTCTTTCACTGTCTGACATTCCATTCAGCACAATACTTTCCAGGTCTATCCATGCCACTGCAGATGGTGAGAACTCATTCCCTTCCATGGCTGAGCAATATTCCATTGCATATATGTACCACCTCCGCCTTATTGGTTCTTCCATTGATGGACACCCAGGCTGCCTCCACATCTTGGCAATTGTAAAAAATGCTGCAATGAACATATAGATGAACATGCCTCCTTGAAGTAGCATTTTGGGTGTTTTGGAAAAATACCCACAAGTGGGATACTGGGTCCTTCTTTGTTTCCTGTTATAGTCTTTGTTTTAAAGTCCATTTTGCCTGGTATACATATGGCTACTTCAGCTTTTTGTTGTTGTTTGGTTCCATTTTCGTGAAATATGTTTTTCCATCTCTTTACTTTCTGTTAGTATGTGTTTTTAAATCTGAAGTGAGTCTCTTATAGGCAGCATATGTAAAGGTTTTATTTTCTTATCCAGTCAGCCTTCCTATGTCTTTTTGTTGGAACATTTAATCTATTTTCATTAAAAGTAATTGTTGGGCCAGCCCAGTGGCTCAGGCGGTTAGAGCTCCGTGCTCCTAACTCTGAAGGCTGTCGGTTCGATTCCCACATGGGCCAGTGGGCTCTCAACCACAAGGTTGCCAGTTCAATTCCTCGACTCCTGCAAGGGATGGTGGGCAGCGCCCCCTGCAACTAAAATTGAACACGGCACCTTGAGCTGAGCTGCCGCTGAGCTCCCAGATGGCTCTGTTGGTTGGAGCGCATCCTCTCAACCACAAGGTTGCTGGTTTGACTCCCGCAAGGGATGGTGGGCTGCGCCCCCTGCAACTAGCAACAGCAACTGGACCTGGAGCTGAGCTGCGCCCTCCACAACTAAGACTGAAAGAACAACAATTTGAAGCTGAACAGCACCTTCCACAACTGAGATTGAAAGGACAACAACGTGACTTGGAAAAAAAGGCCTGGAAGTACACAGTATTCCCCAATAAAATCTTAAAAAAAAAAAAAAAAAAAAAGTAATTGTTGATAGATGTGCAGCTATTGCTATTTTATTATTCACAATTTTAATTTTTTCCTTCTATCTTAAAGAAGTCCCTCTAACATTCTTTGTAATACTGGTTTGGTGTTGATAAACTCCTTAATTTTTCTTGTCTTGGAAGCTCTTTATCTGTTCTTCAATTTTAAATGATAGACTTGCTGGGTAGAGTACCTTCGGTTGTAGGTCCTTGCTTTTTATCATGTTGAATATTTTGTGTCAATCCCTTCTGGCCTGCAAAGTTTCTGTTGAGAAATAAGCTGATAGTCATATGGAAGCTCCCTTATAAGTTATTAGTTGCCTTTCTCTTGCTGCTGTCAGGATTTTCTCTTTATCTTTAACCTTTCTCATTTTAATTGTGATGTATCTTGTTGTGGGCCTGTTTGGGTTTATCTAGTTTGGGACTCTCTGGCTTCTTGGACTTGTATGTCTATTTTCTTCACCAGGTTAGGAAAGTTTTCAGTCATTATATCTTGAAATAGTTTCTCAATTCCTTGCTTTCTCTTTTCTCTTTCTGGTACCCTTATGATGCGGATGTTGTAATGCTTGATGTCCCACAGGTGTCTTAAACTAGCCTCATTTTTTTTTTTTTTTTTGGATTATTTTTTCCTTTTGCTGTTTCAATAGGGTGTTTTCTACTACCTGGTCTTCCAAATTGCTGATTTGATCCTCTGCTTCATCTAGTCTGCTGGTGATTCCTTCTAGTGCGTTCTTCATTTTAATTTTTGTATTTTTTCACTTCTGACTGGTTATTTTTTATGGTTTCTCTGTTCTTTTTTATGCTTCCTAACTCTTTGTTGAAGTTCTCACTAAGTGTCTTGAGCATCCTTATAACCGTTATTTTGAACTCTGTCTCTGGTAGGTTTCTTGCCTCCATTTCGTTTAGTTCTTTTTCTGGATTTTTCTCCCATTCTTTCATTTGGGATGTATTTCTTTGTTTCCTCACTTTGGCTGCCTCTCTATGTTTGTTTCTATGTATTAGATAGATTTGCTATGTTTCTCAGTCTTGGCCACGTGGTCTTATATAGTAGGTGTCCTGTGGAGCTGCACAGTCTCCCTGGAGGCCTGCTCCAGTGCTCCAGGAGTGTCCCTTGTGTGGGTTGTGTGTGCCCTCCTGTTATAGTTGAGACTTGATTGTTATTGGCACACCAGTGCGTAAGATTGACCCTCAGGCTGACCAGCTGTGAGATTTAGCCATATCCACAGCTTAGGATATTCTGTGTGGATTGCTTACGCCACTGAATGAGATTCAACCCAGTTGCTTTGGTGCCTGTTGATACTACCCTTTGGGTGTGCTGCTTGTGGGATAATTGGGCAGTGTTTTGCTGTGTTCTGTGTTCTGAAGCCATCCTCCAGGTGTATTGGTTCTGGGGCCTCTTGGAAGGGCTCCAGTGCAGGCCCAGGTCACCCATTGACTGTCACCAGCTGGTCAGAGCTACCTGGTAGGAGCTACAAAGCAATCTGCAGTTTTTTCACTGTTTGGGCTGAACCTGGAGGCATGTAGGAGAGGCCATACTGTGAACTGAGGTAAGCTACCACCAGTACCAGGCCTGGGGTAGCTCCACAAAAAACCAGGACACCCCGAGTCCTGCTGCCACCTGCTGGCACCCTTAAAGTTTAGCAACTGATAAAGCCATGTGGGGTTTGTAAGTTGGGTGAGGCAGGGTCTCAAGGTGTCATGACAGTGGGAAGTTTTTTTGTCACCACGACGTTAATGTAGACTCTGTTTTTGTGCCAGTGCTGAGCCTGGAGTGACTCAGCAAAATTCTGAGAGCACACTGAGGCCAGTTGCTGCCTGCCTAGGGCCCATGGACTCCGATCGTTTTTCAAGAAACAGTGTAATGTGGGCAGGGCTGGCTGCTCGTGAGAAAGTGCCTCTGGCATTGGGGGAGTTGAGTGAGTCAGCAGGACAGAGTTCTGGAGCTCACCAGACCAATCAGATTTTTATTTAGCCCTAAGTGTAGGGGGCGGGCTCAACACATTAAAGATGGCAGCCACCTGCTGGCTGTATGGGAACAGGATGATTCACAGGGAAAAATGGGAACTGTCCTCCAGCCCTGGCTTCAAAGCCACATACTTCAGTCTGCTCCCCGTATGCCTCTGACACCCTCCTGAGTTGCCATGCCTCCACTGGAGTCCAAGGTGAGTGCCTGACAGTGAGTGCGTCTGTGCGCCACCCTTTAAGAAGATGTCTGGGTTTTCCACTGCCTTCCATCCCACCGGGATGGTTGGCATTCCCACTGTTTTTTCACAGCCAGATGTTTTGGGGACTTCTCTCCCCGGCACTGTACAATAGGCTGGCGATCCTCTCCTGGAGTGGGGCTGAGGTTATTCACTCCTCTGGAGGAACCTCTGTGGTGAAGGTATCCCTCCCAATTTTCATCTGCTGCAAGGAGGTTTGGGACTAGCCCGTTTTGTGTACGTGCCCCTTCTACCAATCTCTACATGACCTCTTTATATCCTTAGTTATAAAACTTCTGTTCAGCCATGTTTCAGATGGTTCTCTGGGTTGATTGTTCTATAATTTAGTTATAATTTGGGGATTAAAACCCAAAACATCATTTTGAGCAAAAAAGAAAAAAGAACTTTTTGCTTTTGCTATACTGGGCTTATATGGGGTAGTGGTTGAGCAGAAGTTAAATGTCTATATTCAATCCAATATCTTTACCTGGACACACTGAATTGTTTTTTACATTGATTTATTGTCATTTCTATGTAATTTTAATCAGTGTTTCATTCAAAACATGTAATATAATTATTAATGTGATTGTGTTTAAATCTACTTTCTTGTTATGTCGTGTGTGTGTGTGTGTGTGTGTGTGTGTGTGTGTGTGTGGAGTGCTCTCTGATCTTTGTCTTTTCTACTCCCTTTTTGGTTAACTGAGCATTTTTTATTCATTTTATTGTTTCATTTGATTTTTCAGTTCTCTACTTTGCATAACTTTTTTAGATTACTCTAGATATTACCATGCACACACTTAACAGTCTTTTATGTGTTAATGTTATACTCTTTCTTGTAAAAGGTAAGAAACCTATAACATTGTAATTATATTAACAAGGCCTCCTATTATGTTTTTTAATAGTAAATTTTACTTTTGATTTATTGTAAGCCCCACAAAGCATTACTAATTTTATTTAAACCAGGAAGAAACTTCCAAAAAACTTTAAGAGAAGAAAAATATATCATCTTTTATTTTTACCCAAATATTTACCACTAGGTTGTATCTTAAAGATTTATGTTTTCTATCTGGTATTATTTCTCTTAAGACTGAAAAATCTCTAGCATTTCTTGTAGTGCTCTAGACAACACATTGTTTAGCATTTTATTTTTCTGCAAATGTATTTATTTGACTTTTATTACTTAAGGATGCTTTCCCTTTTCTATTATCTTACATTAAGATTTTTTTTCTTTAATGACATTTTAAAAAGAATGTTTCCTTGTCTTGTGGCCTCCACTGTTCCTGAAGCAAAATTGTTCTTATTGTGTTCCTTTGTATGCAATGGATCCCCTGCTCCAGTAAATTTAAAATTTGTTTTCCTTTTATTTGGCTTATATTAGCTTGACTATGACGTGCCTAGTTTTGTTTGTTTGTTTATCTGCTTTATTTTGTTTTCATATTTATCCTGCTTAGGGTTCCCTGAACTTCCTGTATCTGCGAACTGAAGCAATTACTTTTCTGCCCCATTTTATCTCTCTTTGCTTTCTGGAACTCCTGTTACATGTGTATTAGATGATTCAATTTTGCTCCACAAGTCATTGAGGTTTTGCTCATTTGTTTTAATCCTTTTTTTCTCTCTCTGTAATTTAACTTCACCCATTCTTTCTTTTGTTGTGTAATTTCCTGTTAAATTTACCTAATACATTTTTGATTTCACTAATTTTTTCCCCCATGTCTAGAATTTCCATTTGGCTCTTTTGTAGAGTTTCCATATTTTTTAAAACTTCCACACATCTTCAACCATTATCGTTCTCTTTGCAATTGTCTAAATCCTTTATGAAGGGTGATAAGTTTTGTTCTAACAAGCAGTTTACTACAGCACTGGTTTGGGACTTGTTGGGATCAATCCTCTTTGGTTTTACCTTTTGTCTTAGGGTATAGACTTTTGGTGTCAACTGAAAGCAGAAGGTTGTTTACTAAGCCTCTGTAACTTGGCAGGACTTGAACACTCAGCACTCTCTCTCGTGTGATGGGCAACTACTGAAATTTCCAGTTGGTTTTTAAGTCTTCTAGTTGTTACTTTCTGCTAGTGTAGCTGAAGTCTTGCCATAAGCATGTGCATTTTAGAGTCAGCCCAAGATTTTATAGGAATTTATATTCATATTTGCTGCTGCTTTTTCTGTAGCTTTGTGTTTCTTAGCTATTTCCATCTCAATTTCCCACTGTTTTGGGAGCTCTGAACTCAAATATATGACTTCTTAGCCCAATAAAATTGCTTCTTTCTGCTTGAGCTCTATCTCTACATGGGCCACAAACCTAGCAGTATCTTGAGAGAAAATGTCAATATTGAGTGTGCATCTCACTCAGCATACTTTGTTCTTTTGATGATAATACCCTCTCCAGGTTTTCCTTCTTAAATACTCATATAAGGAGATTTATTATAAGAAGATAGTTCACACAGTTATGGAAGCTGAGAAATCCCAAGATTTGTAGTCATCAAGCTGGAGACCTGGTTGAGCTGATGGTGTAGTTCTAGTCTAAGTGTTACCTGAGAATCAGGAGAGACAATGGTGTAAGTTCTAGTCTGGAAGCCATCAGATTCAAGACCCAAGAAGAGCAGATGTTCCAGTTTGAGTCTGAAGACAGAAAAAGACTGACGTATGAGCTGATGCTCAAGGCAGTCAGGCGGGAGAAATTCCCTCTTACTCAGTCTTTTTATTCTATTCAGATCTTTGATTACTTGGATGAAGCTTACTCATATTGGACAGGACAATCTGCTTTGCTCCATCTCTGGATTCCAATGTTAATCCCACATAGAAATACCTTCACAGATGCACCCACAATATTTGACCAAATCTGTGGACACCTCATAGCCCAGTCAAGTTGACATATAAAATTAACCATCGCATTCCCTAAGTAGATTTGAGTTCAGTGAAAAAAGAAAATTTTCTCAAGTGCCTACGTCTTACTTATGTTGCTTTCTTTCAGATATAAATCACATCACTCCTTGAAGGGCTCAATATATTGTTGTGTGGAAAATTATGGGTAGATTTCAGCAGGGCAGGTATAGAGAAATAAGAGGGTACGGTTGTTTCAGGAGTACCTTATTCAGAGGTATGGCACCACAGCTCTATGACTCTTGGTTCTGTCCTGCTTTGTATGTCAGCATTGTTCACAGGATAGCTTATCTTCTAGGCTTACTATGGCTAAAGAAATTCCAAGCTTCATTTCCACTATCAGGAAGAGTAGAGCATTAGTATCAGAAAATTCTCCCCATAAAGTCTTTATAAATATGGTAACTGAGTCATCCCTTAGTTAATTTCCTAAATAAGATAAATACATGTAATGAGCTTATTTTAGTACCTGGTACAATATTAAACGTTATCAGTTTTTACCCCATTTCTTTTCCTTCTAACTACTTTACATTTCAGGTCACACTTCTTATCCTATGATCCCAAAGTAGGGTAAAAGGTGATCTTGATCTCTCCTGCCCTGTATCTGACATTTCAGTGTGACTAAAATTTACCTATTTTCTGCCAGAAGTAATTTGTTGGGAATGGAACCAATTGATGGTAACGTTAGTGGTGATGATAACAATCACTCTCATTCGCTGAGTGAATGATGGCTGACCTAGTTCTTTCCTACGTGTGCTATTATATAACCCTCATACCAATTAAAATAAAATAAATCACTCATGGTGAAATGGAAGGCACTTTGGAACCTGCTTATTTATGGAAATGAAGACATTGCATAGCACCTGTAAGATCAGATGTAAGCAATTGCTTATTCTGCATGTCTATGCAAACAGCCCTGCTGGGGACTCCAGTGAACATTAGAATCCCAAAAGCTACTCCAACTCTCTGTGATTGTCTCAGAATCAGCTCACTCTCTGAGTGGGTGCTCTGGATTAAATTTGTCCAAGAATATTGTGGTCTTTCCTGCTCTCTATCTGAAAATCCAACCCTGAACTATCTTCCAGTTTTAAGGTGAATTACAATTCAATCATTTGTTCTTAGATAGAGGATAGTATGAACTCATATTTTTGGATACACAAATAAGATAGATAAATTCATAGATATTATCTCACTTGATATTCATAATTCTGTCATACAGGAAAGGGGAGTGGAATAAATATTTGTTAACTGCATTGTATGTGTCAGACACTAGATATTAAAAAAATAAAATATAAATAATTCTGTAGCTCTCATATAGTCCTCATGCCAAGCATGTGACTTATGAATTCTTTATCTAGACCTTAGATATTAGGAAGTTAAAGCTCAGAGAGGTTAAATGACTTGCCTAATAGCATGCAGGTAAGAACAAGTGAAGCTAGGATTCAATCTGGATCTTCTAACTGAAAGTCCTGTGGATTTTGCATTATCACAACTGCTGCCTCTGACACTAATGATGCACATTAGAAATAAATTTCCTCAGCTTTTTCTGTTGTTTGGCATTTTAAAATAGACTCAAAGAATAATTTATTGTCTCACTGTGGTGTGTGTGTGTATGTATGTGTGTGTGTGTGTGTATGTATGTGTGTGTGTATGTTGTGTGTATGTGTGTGTGTGTATGTATGTGTGTGTGTATGTGTGTGTGTGTATGTATGTGTGTGTGTGTGTGTGTGTGTGTATAAAAACTATTTGCAGATTCATATTCTACAGGTTTTCACTGGTGGGCGATTATGGTGATGTTTGCTCTTTCTCGGTAATATCATAAATGGGTGTAAGGTTTGATAGTTCTGACAGATAAAAACATAGGTGTAGCCGGCACCCATGTCTTTGTAATTAAGCTTGCCTGAAATAAGACCAAATGCATCAACATATTCATGCTTTGTATTGTATAGCCTCTTTTCATGTTATGTTTCTAACATAATAGGTGCCTTTAATTATGCAGAGTTATAAACAGTGTTACTGATATTCTATGAATATTAACTACACCCCACTCAAATGAGGCAAAACCAAAAATGCACTCCCTTATTTTAAGATAAGATTCTTAGAAAGAAAGTCTGTGTTATAAAATAAAAGTAGCTGAAGGCATTATCTTCCTTGAGTTGTTACTATGTGTGGATATGGAGTAGTTATTTACATTGTTGAGATTTCCCAACTCCATAATTTTGTTCAAATGTTCCTGAATTATAGCAACATTTTAAAAAAGTGACACTGGAGATCTGTGATCTGACTACTTGATACACTTTTGTTTTTTAACATACCTTATTCCATGTAGTCCACTGGTAGATTTATAAGAATATCTCAAAAGGGTTGTCTTCCACTTGGCATTTGATTTGGAACTCTGAAATCTGTCAGTCAAGTTAAATTCTTAATGAATTTAATGGAAGTAGTTTATTTCCTGGACCTGTACACTGAATGACTTTTCATTCAGATTTATATTGCTTTGTATGACCAGTTGAGTTTGGTTTGGTTTTGAGAAACAGAGAATAAGAGAGGGATAGGGGGAGAGAGAGAGAGAGAGAGAGAGAGAGAGAGAGAGAGAGAGAGAGAATAAGTGCCCAATTTTAGTTCCATGGTCTTAACCTTAAATAGTCTATTATAGATGAGTCACATGGGATTTATTGCCATTGGCAAATATTGTAGAAGGTCATGAAAGAAAGAAATCATAAAAATAACAACTATCTTCCAAGCTTAAGGAAATTGTTAGAATCAAAAAAAAAAGAATCAAGAGACTTTGTGTGCTTCAGTCTGCTCTATCGATGGCACCTCCAGCCAAAAATCCCTTCTATATTAGGATCAATTATTAAAAAAATAAAAATAGTTTGAGTAAAATGACTTCCAATATTATGTAGCTCTGGTAGTGAAAGATATATACGCCGTTGAAAACATCTTTATATTTTGAGGTTCATTTAAAAGTTTACTAGTGTATTTATGAACATTTTTATGGCATTGCTTTTGCAAAACTTGCGGTACTTAGGTGGTCTAATCTTTTATTCATTCCCTTACTCAACAAATGTGTAATAAGTATTTTTTCTCTGGGTAAAGAAGGTAACCCGCCAGTCACGATCCCTGCATTTCTAAAGTTAATGATATACTTGAGTAGAAAAACATTATAGAGAAAGTCACAGAAACAATTATAGATGTGGTGATTAACAGAGGAGGACTTTAAATAACTGTCAAAATACATTAAATAAAATATAGTTAAAGATATATATATATAATGGTTGAGGAGATAGGAAATTATGAAACAATATGGCAAGTAAAAAAAGGAACCAAACAGAAGTTCTAAACATGAAAAATAAAATATCTAAAATAACAGTAAGTCATTTAAAGAGGCTAAAAGCAGATTGGACACTGCAGAAAGAAATGATTAATGAACTTCAGGATGCATTAGTGGACATTCAAATGATGCATAGATATAAGAATAAAAAAAAGAGAAGTAATCAGCAGAGCCTTACCTTGATAAGCTAAGACCTTATCAAGCCATTTAACATATTTGCAATTGGAGTCCCAGAAAAAGAAGGAAGACATAATGGGGCAGAAAAAATATGTATACAGAAAAATAATGGCCGAAAATTTTATAAATTTAATTGAAAAATTTATACCACAGATACAAGAGATCCAACAAACTGTAGGCAAGATAAATGCAGAGAAAACCACAACTTTGCCCATAATAGTGAAAGTGCTGAAAACAATTGGTGCCCAGTCAGCAGGCACTAAGAAAGAATGAAAATAGTCAAGGAAGAGAAGGAGGAGGGAAGAAATATTACTGGGATGCTTCTTTGTCCAACTCAGATATAATTCTAACCCGCCCCCATCATAGTTAAAATAATAATGACAAGAATATTAACTATTTCATATATATATTTATATATTTTATATATATATATATATATATATATATATATATATATATATATATATTATACTATCCATGTGTGATCTGTCAGATAGATAAAAGCCAAAAGGATTTATTTCATAACTTTTGATGGAGTTATTAAGGAAGCAGAATTTGTCTTCTATCCTGGATTTGACAGTCATCTCCTTCAACCCCGTTTTCTTAAAATGTTGTAAGTTATCTTTATGTAACACATATCTAATTGTCACTCTTCTTAAAAAATCTTTACTAGTGCATTGCAAAGAGCATGAGCTATTGGTTTAAATATACCTCAGTTTCAATCCCAGTTCTGTGATTTGTAAGCAGGGTTAACTTGGACATGCTTTATAACCTCTCTAAGCCTCAATTCCCTTAACTGCAAATAGGAGTAACAGTACCAATCACGAAGTTTGGCATTAAGAATAAACTAGAATCTTTACTCAAATATGATGGATATGCACATTCAAAAACTGTTACACTCTTTCCTCCCCCCAATACCCACAGATATGCTACATTATATAATTTAGACTACTCATCTACTCATGCTGGCATAGAGAGACCACATAATTTGATTCTACTATGTCTGTACACTCATATCAGTCCTCTCAGTCCCTGCTACTTAGCCAATGTCTGGCTTCATTCTGCTACCGATACCCCATTAGTTTCTTTGTGATAACTTTGTATATGCTACCATTAAATGATGACACCAGTTATATGGAAGTAGTCTGTAAAGTTTAAAATATTATGTGTTTACATTACATTATGTCTTATATTAAGGATCAGTAAAATAAAATTTTATTTGAATAACTTTTAAAAATTGTTTTCAAAAGCAGGCAGTACCCATTATGTAACCCGACATCTTTGGGCATGATTCTTGGTATATACCTTGAATGGATAACAAGTTTCGCCCATGGATTCTGCTCTTGGGAGTGCAGGTAAATAGGCTAGGAACAGCCTTGAAAGGAGGATAATTTTTGATATTTCTATGAAACATCTTTAATGAAGTGGGTAAAGGTTTGAGAAGAAGAAAGACAAACAAGAATATTTACAGGTGAGGAAAACTTGTTTTGCTTTACTTCATTTTCCTGGCAGATACTTTTAAGTTAACATTTGTTTACAATATATTTTAGTTTTAATTATGTGACACACACACACACACTACACACCACTTTCACATACATTGTTTTATTTTATTCTTAGGTGAAAAATACTGTGGGTTATATATTCTTAATTTCCATTTTTCTAAAGCTCAGGTCTCAGTTTTCACATCTCTAAAATGAAAGAAATAGCATCAGTCTACAACACTTTTGTGTGTATTAAATGAAATAATACATAAAAGTGCCTAGCACAGGATAAAGGCTGCAGCATATATTTTCTGTTTCATTATTTCAGAAAAATGTGTTTTTAAATATTCAATATACTAATTAAGTGGAGTGTTTTTCTTATCAAGACTAAATGCAACCTCTCATTCTCAGTCATCTTTGTTGCTCTCAATGGGAGCAAGAAATAAAAATTAAGGAAAAAACAATTCCAAAGTCGCCCATATGTAAGAAAGCTAGACTTTGAAGTTACCTCACGGGACTCCAGAGAACTTAAATAAAAGGGGAGATAAACAAAGAAAGCTCAGAAAAAATGAGAAACAGAAAGCTATGGAGAAAGGACAATAGTGACAGACCATGGAAATCAGGGGAAAAAAGAGACAAAATTAATGATTGAAGCACACTGGATAATTCTGGTTTTGTTTTTGTCCTGAGGCTATAGATAGTTTGTCCTAAAGGAATAATGTATGACTTTCCTTGCTCAAATAGTTGAGAACCATTTGGGTGACAGAGGAATGGATTATTAGCTGAAGTAGAGACTTTATACCTTCCCAAGTGGGTTCTAGGTGTGAAATGCTTTAATTAGAAGTAATCTGGTTACAGAAATGATTCAATCTGACTTTTCTGCATTAAAACAACCTATTGTAGGAAAATATCATGGGCTTTTAAAAAAAATTGTTTAATTTTTTTAAGGCAGAATCAATTACAAATGACCAAAAACATGTAATAAAATATTTTACTTTATTAGCTATCAAGAAATACCAATTAAAATGGTATTTAACTGTTTTTCTACATATCAGGATGACAAAAATTGTAACATATGATAATACTAGTGTTAGTGAAGAACAGGGAAAACAACCACTTTTACACACTGCTATTGAGTGTATTCATAGGGACTGAGGAAAGAAACATCAAAATTTGGATGAAGTGAGGTAGAATTTGGCTATATCTATCTAGGTATATACTATTCTTCTAAGAATTTACCTTGAGGAAATAAATTACATCATAACCCCAAAATAAAACAATAAGACTAAGTAAAAATAATATTTCATAAGGATATCCAATGAATGAAGAAATATTTATAATATAATTCCATGCTTAAAAAATGGATCTGTGGATCTTCATTTTATGTAATACATTTATGTACATGCCTTCCGTGTTCTGGATATAGATAATAACAAACCAAATTCATAAGGGCCTATTTTTGAATGGTGGGATTACCCATGATTTTTCTTCATTTTTCTGACTTCCATTCCCTGCAAAGCTTCTTACTATGAAAATGGTTAACTTTTTTAATCATAAAACACTATTTTTCATAATGAGACTCTATTTTTTTCTCTAATAACATAGTCTTTATATCGTGCTAAATAGACTTTTAGCATGTTTCATATAGCTCATTTCTGCAGATTTGGAATTTCTATTTTACATCTGGTAACAGAGAGCTGTTGGTGAGTTAGATGGGCTGAGAGCATCCCAAGTAAATTTTTTCCCATAAACTAAGAACCAAAGGCTTATATTTCAGTTATTCAAATAAGAAAGTGATTGTTCACTGAAAAAAAAAAATGCTATCAATTCTTGAAGAAGTTGTTGGGTTTTGGAGCCTTTAATGGGGACCGTGGAAAGAAGCACAAAAAAAGTGGAACAAGAGCCTGCAATGTGTCAATGAAATGCCAAGGGATGCAAAGCGACAACATAATGAAATGTGACGAGTCTCAGCAATGGCATGTCAAGCCTGTACAATTCAAAGGCCGGGGTTTGCCTAAAACCTTGGGGAAAGCCTGGTTCCAGTTAGTTACATGTAGGGGACCCTCAACCTTAAAAAAAAAAAAAAAATGTTTATTAACAAAATGCTCTCACTATGGGAAAATCTTCCTGTGACATATATTACCAGTGGAAAAGAACAGTTTGTATTCCAATTCCATAAATGAAGCAGACCCCTCTACAGACTGTATTTCAATAAGGAAGCTTCAAAGTACAAGAAGACCCCATTATTTTTGTCTTTTCAGTGCCTTCATTTAAATGTTCTTGCAATCTGATGACTACATCTGTTTTCTGTCCTATCCGTTTTACTTTGAGCCCAAGAAATCCTGGAAGCTTTGCTTTTCTGATTATTTACCTTATATCACATTATTTTTAAATCAAACACTGTTATGCCAATTTCGGTATTAGTGCCTCAGGTTTCTGTTTGTTTGGTTTTGCTTTAACATTTAAAAAAACTCAGAGATTGATGCTATGCTTTTGTTTTTCACTTGCACATTCACATTAAAGCTTCTTTTACAGTTGCTTTTTAAGAAAATGCCAGGACTACAACACATGATAAATAGATGCACATTTTCCCCTTTCTTTTTACTATCTATATTCATGGGAGTTCAGTTCATTGGATTGTTTCCCAAAATATAACACTTTGTTGAAACTATTATAGTTAGTGACTTTTTCATTCATTTTGAGTTTTCTAGAGACGTTTTATAATATGGTCTCTGGTATTAAAGCAAATACTGCACATTTTCAAAAATCCATATGAGAATTGCCTATGTTTAAGTTTTTGGAAACATCTTTTCCACTTCTGATTCTTTTAATGTGGTCTTAAAAATATATGTAACAGACCACAAGGAGCATGTTTCTTAAGAGCACCTACATTAAATACTCAGAAATGAGTAGGTAATGCTATGCAGATGTTGTCATGGTAAATACTCATGACAACATACTTGAAAATGGCCAGAACTCAAGTTTAGATCTAGTCCAGTCAGACTTAAATATTGGTTGTTATGTTTCAAAATGCTTTTCTTTATTTTCATCTTAATGAATAAATGTTTTCAGATCTGATACGATAATGTTTGAATTCTGTTGAAAACACAATTTTCTTCACAATTTTCACCGCAAATGCTAGGAAGACAGAAGTAAGAGGTTGTGCTTCCCTCGAGGTCTCCCTTTAGTACATTGACATGGCTTAGGGTATTTTCCGCACAGTTTCAATTTGGTCTGCTCGAGAAATCTCATAAAAGTGGTCTGAACCTGCTTCTTTAACGAGAAGGTATTTTTCTCTTTAAATGATTTTGCATCCAGTTATTTATTGGAAAAATAGAATGGAATACTAACTCAATGCAGAGTTGCATTTAATTCATGACAGATCTTCTCTTATTCAGAAAAACATATTTTTTTTTTTTAAAATCACTGGACAAGAAAGCCACTGAGGTTCTATCTTCCTGAAATGGAATCACTTAGATCTGTGTTTGTGCTTCACTGATACCATCAGGTGAAAGGCAATGACAAAATTTTATGATGTCTATTGCTTAAAAATTGATACTTTATGCTAGCTTAAAACTCGTATTTGGAGTTTTCGCCTAAAAGGTTCCCTGAAGATCTTAAAGTGCAAATAGTACTAGTCCCGGAGAAGTAAAAGTGGAAGGCTTGTGCCCAAGTTCTAAGGTATCTACTGAACTGAAGATCTTAAAACTCCTGGAATCTCTCCCTAGCTTGTCATTACACAGAAGGTAGACTAAATAGCCTTGTGCAAATTTCTTACAGACTTTATGCCCTTGATCAAACCACTTAATTGGCAAAGACCTCAGTTGTTTTGACTCTTAAATGGGATTCATATGTCCTTGTATATTGCAAGACATACAACAGATTATTGATTTACTGCCTTGAATTGCTTGCTGTTTTATATAGCCTCTGAAATATAATTTATATGATAAAAATAATATAGTATAATTTAATATAATATATTAATTTCTTCATAGTATCTGATATAGTACCCAGCACATAGTAGGTACAAAGAAAAAGTTTGCTACTATTAACGCTGTTCTGTAGCTTACTCTTTCACCTTGATTTCAGAGAGCTGAGTTAGAGCTGACATGCATTAACCTGCCTTATCTAAAAGGAATACTTCCTTTTGCCTTTAGTGATAACATGCTGTTAATAGCATGCTCTGTTACTTAATATGGTACGTGAAGTTTAATCACCAAAAGTTGCTACTTCAGAATACACTTAGAAGAATGACCTGATTGATGGAGCTTATTCCCAAGGCAGACACTATGCCTTCAACAAATTCTAAAATGCAAAACATGAGTTTACATGAGCAACGAGCATCAGAATATAAATTCCCATTCTGTTATTCATTTTGTTCAGTCACCTGTGAAAGAGCCCTAATCTGTGATTGTACATGACAAAACATATTATAATATGTTTATGTCATTCAACTTTGGCTCCTGTAGCAGTCAGTCACTTTGTCCTGGGCAATCAGTGCTTGTGAAAAGCAGCTGAAATGTTTCCTTTCACATAAATGCAAAAGTCCTTCCAAAGAATCCTCGCTGGGAATGTGCACAATAATATCAGAACATTGCTTAGCTTGAAGTCACAAATGTTGACAGTTCCTGCCTTTGGGGACAAAGAGACAGTGGAGACTTCCTGACAAATGCTGTACTTGACTTACTTCCCCTTTATTTGTTCACTGAACAAGTGTCACACAAGGGATTAGAAAGTCAGTGGTGATTTCCCTATTTAAATACTTTAGGTATTAGGCTGAGTTCCAAGATGTGAAGAAGAAATCATCTACTAATTATTCATGACCTGTCAGGCCAAGAGCAGCTCAACCCTGTAATAATACTAGTACATAGTATGAAGTCATTGTTTTTTAGCACAAAACAAAACTGATGTATTTAGAAAACAACACGTAGACAAGATTGCTGGATTGTCCCAGGAAGAAGACATTTCTATGGATACAAGTTAGTTGGTGATAAATTTAGAATGGATTGGAGAAAGTTGCTTTGTTTGGTTTGGTTTTCTATAGAAGAACACAAAGAAACATGATGAAGTAGAATTTATGACGTTGTCAACAGACTCCTCTAATTAGTAAGCCTGGTGGCCCAGACATCCATGGTAGTTAATTCCTTTCTTGTGGTCCATTGCTAGTAAAAATACATGATTGACTGAAGAAACATAAATAAGGATGAGGAAGTTTGTTATTGACAAAAAGTGAGCAAATAATATCATGGTTTTGTTAAAGTACCAAATCAATTGAGTACATTTGTAGATCTAATTGCCTTTATTAATCAGTGCATGAATCAGACAGCATCCCATCTAGCAACTATAAGAGAACTTGGAGGAGCTGTACAAAATGGAAGGTTTTTATAAAAAGGATGGAGAAAGAAGCTATTAGCAAAAGAAAAGAAAGGATATTTTTAGGTCAGGACATCTTTTGGGGGGTTGGGAATAGCAAGGATTTTTTATCATGCAGATTGCCTCTTCTTTCTATGGCGTGACAGGGGTGGAGAGGACCCATGTGAAGGATTGCCTCGTTGTTGACCAGAAAATTCCAGGCTGATTGATTAAGATTATATTTCTGGAAGAGGTTGAAAGAGCAATTAGACCAGGTAGTAAATCTAGGTTTGTTATCATGGGCTTTAGAACAAATGATGCCATTTGGGGCTTGTGGTTTTCTCTTTAAGTTTCGTTTTGATGGCCTGCAATTTCACAGGCTTTTAACCATTGCAGGGATAAAGACTCTTCTTTTTAATAAAATACATCCATTCTGTAAAACTTGTGTTGTACAAATTTCCCTGAGAAAAATTAGATGGAAGTATGGTAACTTACACTTCTTCCCCAAGTGTATTTGGAAATGCATCAGATTTAGAAACCAAGGAAACACCATATGTTGGGGGTAGGGATGAAATGAAATTGGATGTTTTTCATATGTGAATACAGCTTTGCTTGAGTTCATAAAAAAACATGGAAGAGCCAGTACATTTGTATATTGCATTTAAAATATCTTTTTGTTTTACATAACTCTGCCTTTAAACTTATACTGAGCAGTTGTATAAATTTTCACATTTTATGAAACAAAAACAATGTGTGTAAACATTCCTCTGTAAGAATGAATACCTGAAAAACACTGCAGATTGGTCTGGCCTTCTAATACATGTTACTGATTAGAATCAAACAAATTATATATATATGTAGACTGGTGCAGTGCAAAACCAAAAGCACTCTAGTCAGAAGATTGAAATAGTTACAAGATTACTACATTTCTTTGATTTCTGCCCATGTGGAGCCTCCTGCAGAGGTCAAGGTCTTGATAATATGAGGGCCCACATAGCTAATTTACAGAACTTTGGTGTGGAACTAACTCCCTAATTCAAGAACCCCAAGGAAATGCCGGCTTCCATGGTGAAAAAGCCATAAAATGACTGTTTATTTAAATGAGTTAATCTCCAGCTATTTAAAAGTATCTATGGGATTCTCATTGTGAAGCCTAGGCCTTGTTAAAGGTATTGGCTCTTTCACAAAGCAAAAGTCCTCTCATTTTGAGTTTGGTGCCTAATAGTTCCAGAGCATTACACTTTTAATTACCTTTATTTAAATAACAAGGAATTTTATTAAATAGTTAAAGGCACAGCTTCTCAAATGCTTTCTCATTTCTAAACCTTTTCTTATTCCAATGAATTGGCTTCAGACAAGTAACTTGGATGAAAATATTTCAGTCTGTAAACTCCTTACTAATGGTTAAACACACTGCCCATTTGATGCCTAGCTTGACACTCAGATAAGACATTATCTGACTTCATTACAACTAAGCTCACCTATTTTATCAGATGAGTTGAGCTTCAGTAATTCAGACAATGATTAGATGAAGAGCAAAATAGCCCCCAGCAATTAAGAAGCATATTTAAAAGCACTTTAGACCAAATGTACCTCTTGCAGAATTTTTTCTTTCATTCTCTTAGAGCACTTTCCAGACTCAGTCTTTTAATTGAAAGAAAATTTAATCCTGCATTAACCATATAATCATTTTGCAAACTAGGTACTGAAACTCCTCTTTATTAAAGTGGGTTAGTTCAGAATTTGTGGATTAATGATTTCAGACCCTATTTAAAATCTTGTAGACTTAGCATACCTCATAAATGTTCTGTTTTCACTCTTATTAGTGTATCACTGGAATACTAATTCTTGGCATTTAGCATTTTTCTTCTAAAAGCTCAAAGTGTTATAATAACTAGCAAAAGAGAGTAAAACTGTATTATAAGGTACAGGAGATATGTTGAACAATAAGATCTTATAGAAACAAATCCATAGATATTAAGCAGCCTTCTTAACCATGAAATAAATAAGTTCTCCTAAAGCAGGAAGGATAAAGGGGGAAGGAAATTAGGTGCTTTATTTAAGATCATGTTTATTTGAATGATAATGACAATGGTATTTCATTCTAGAATAAAAGTATTTTTCTATATTTTATTATAATAAGGTAAATAAAAAAATAATAGTTGTGGTAACATATTTGCATAGTTATTTGCATGTTAAAAACCTCCTTTTCATGCGTTATTTCATTAAAAATTTCCAATAAATTTTTAAGGTATGTTGTCAATGTTTTGTGTATTTAGTGATAGAAATCCAAGGAAAATTACTATCTTAAAGAATCTATTGGCTCATAAAACAAACAAAAAAAAGTGGCTTCAATCATTTGAATTTAGGGATTCAAAGTGAAGTTCTCTCTCTAGATCTCTCTCTCAATTCTGTTCCTCTCCACTTCACTTCATCCTTAAAAAGTCTCACTTCAAGCAGTGGTAAGATGGCCAGCAGCAAACTGAAGTCATATTTATCTCCTTGCTCACAATCTCAAAAAGCTCACAATCTGGATAGTGCCAACAAAAGTTCTAGGAGGACACTAATCTAGCCTGCTTCAAATGTCTATTTCTGCACCAATTGCTGGTGCTAAACCTTGATTGCCCAGGCCATGTCTAGTGTATGACCTTAACAGAGTTAGATCAACTGGAACTAAAGAGGTTTTTGAGCAACACACAATGACAAGAGTAGAAGTTGGAGAATGGGGAGGCATGGTTCTCTAAAAAAGCCCTGCAAGACTGATATGCTTACATCCACTGCTGGTATGTTACAATCTTCTTTTACAGATGAGGAACCTGAGAGCAAAAAAAAAATTAGGCACCTTGGTTTGTGTTTTCAAAGTCCTTAACACCAGATCTAGTAATTTAAAATTGTGACTTCATTACTGAAAGACCCAAATGAGAAACCCAAGGCCTCCTAGGAGAGGTCAAGTTTAAAAGTTAAAAAGCCAAAAAGGACCATAGGTTTCTTGGTGTCCAGCTGTGTGCTCTTTCTATCATTCTAGACTGTTAATTAGATTTCTCTTTTTGAGAATTAATAATCCATGATTGTATATGTGCTGGCTACATATTTGCCAAAATATGTTATTAGATAGCACTACTTCCTACCATTATTGTGATAAATACAGTTCAGCACTATTTATAAAGGCATAAAGAACTGGCCCAAAAGAGTGAGATTGTTTCTTCCTAAGCTGATACATGTAGTACAAATATTTTTTTTTCCACGATCAGTAATTGAAAAGTAAGACCTTTAAGTGCTGAATTACAAGTGGTAGTCTTAACTGCTCTTTTGACGTCTTTGATATCTAGAACAGAAGTGAATTCCATTGGAAGATAAATTGAAGCATTTTTGTTTTGCAGCAGAAAGCATCTAATAGCTAGTATCTACTAGCATTGTGAGATTTTTCCAGAGGTCTTTCTTTTCTGGGCCAAGTATCCACTCTGAAATCCTGACATCCACTAGGAATGTGTCTATACAAAGAGGGCTCTTAACGAAAGGACTACATCCTCTCCTGGGATTTACAGCTCAATGCTTGTGTAAACCTTTTCCTCTATTTCTAATTCATAAATGCTCCTGCTCCTAAAAACCATTCATTCGTACCTCTCTTCAATCCCAGCTCATAGCATTACTCATGTGAAAAGGTCCTGTTCTCTGAGAAGCATTTCCTGCTTGGGAAAAGCCTGGGTAGAACCTAACCTCCATTCAGAACTGAGAGCTGTACTGATTAAGAAAGAAGCATCTGGTCATATCTGGGGATATCATTTTGTAGGTGCAGTGTCTTAAGTACATCTCCTTGATAATTAACCAAATCCCTGACAAATTGGAAAAAGAGAAGGACAACTGTTTCATGTGAAAAGACTTTATTTTGGCATCTGGAAGAGGAGTCCTTGTGGGAGAGGATCTGCTTTTGTTGGGAAAATTCTTTGGTGTGTCTTTGTGAGTAGATAGCTAAGAGGACGTGAGAGAAGAAATGGAGTGGTGTGTGCAGCTATTTATACAGAGCAAAATTAATGTTCCCTTTCTGTCATTCCCAAATAATCTAGAAAGTTAGCATTATAGAATGCTCTGTGATGTTATGGGTGTGTGGGCTGTGTGCACACAGTGAGCTGGATGGGCTGGGAATAAAAACGTCACGTGCGGAATCAAGAAGAAGGAAGCAATGTACAGAAAAAATGTTGAGGAATAAAACACCTAGAAGGTTGCAGAAATTTTTTACGAGGGCAGAGGCTTCTCAGAGGTGGTAAAGCTGGAACTCTTACCAGGTGTATCAGCTGTCTGAGAAGATTTTTATCTTTCCTACTTCACACATCTTGGACTGCCCAAAGGGCCTACTTCTTTGTCACATGTGTCATTCTGGCCCATACACTTAGTGTCTAAACATCAGCAACCCTCTGCTCTACAAGGTACTAGGTTTACAAGAAAGAAAATTTTGTGAAGTTCTTGATTCCGTTGGACTGTCTCACTGTAAGTAACACAATCTGAAACAAAGATTTTTAAAGAGTGGACCACTTATTAGCTCATGTAAGAGGAAAACCAGTGGGCAGGATTTCGTGTCGGTTGATCCAGCCTCTCAGCAACCTTCTCACTGGCTTTCCTCCTGACCCTCATTTCTCTAAATATTTAAGATTGATACCGAAAAAAATAGGGGCTACGTATTTCCCCATTCAACATGGGGGTGAGAGAAAAGCTTTCCTATTCACACTGAAGAGCAAAAAAAAACTTCCCAAGGGCCTCTCAAAAACCTTACTGCATGACTTATTGGCCAGAATTGGCGATGTCCATTACTAAAGCAATCTCTAGCAAATGAATTATACTAGGATTAATTCAACTCACCTCTGGATCTGGGGTTCAATTCCCCCAGTTGCAGTCTTGCTGCTTGAGGGGAGTATTGATGCAGCCATACTGTATCAACTACTGGATAGTATGCTAGATCAGGGAGAAAACTGCGGTACCTATTGCTGTCTACCTGAGAAATTTCCAGATAACTACAGGACAGGATTTCAATTGCCAAGACAAATAAGGAAAACTGACCATATACCTGATTATTTTTGAAATTCCAAATACTCCAAAGAGTCTTACAGTAGAGTAAGAACTGAGTAGAACTGAGAAAGTGGTTCTGAAATATTGTTAGAGATACTCTATATTAATTATATTAACAATTTTTTGTGTTTTATGAAGATATTGTTTAGGTATGTTAGATTATTTTTATGTTTTTGCACCTTGAAAAACTGAAGAGCTTTTATGAATTGTTTACCCAGGAAAATGATAGAGCTCAAACTTGAAACTTTGATGTAAACAAGGAAATCAGGAATGTTCTTGCATATATCACATTTCCTACAGAAAAAAAAAAAGTGATCCTTAATGTAAAGGGAAATCAAAATAAGCACTTTCCCCCTCCAACACTCAGGTTGGCCCTGCTTTTGTAAGAGAAACATCAGGAAGGATTATGTAGATTATTCTGAATATTTTCACAGACCAAAGAGGGAATCTAGTTAACTAGTGCTGATTAATGGTTTGATCTCCAACAGAGAACACCTTCTCTGATGATTGTTGGCTGCACACACATGTTATGGGTTTGTTTATTTTTTAATTGCTCCATAGTTATTCCAGAGTGTGAAAAGTCGAGTTCCACTGAGCTGGCATTGCTGGTTTTAATTTATGCACGACTATATACATTGTTTTTCTGCTGCCATTCTCAAAGAATTTTATGGGCTATTACTGAGTGACTAAAATGGGTGCAGATTTTGCAAGCCTGTGCCAGAAGATGTTTATTACTGTCATCATTCTGAGGAAAATCATGTTCCAGCAGGTTCAGGCAGTGTGCAAAACATGGCACAGGTGTGAATTGGCCATTTCACACCACTCTTACATTATTGTCACTAATAAAACCAAGGGAAAGACCTTGGGCAGGGGGATAAGCTACATATTTATTTGGTCAGGAAGCTATGACATGTGATCTTTGCTAGACCCAGAGATGAGAAGTACAGCTCGTTTGATAAACTTCTCACTGAAGAGGCCTGAGGCAGTAGCTTTATTTTAAAGATTCCCACTTCTGAAGAGGGTTCTAATCTCATGAGGTCCGTGTCTAGAATGTAATATCCTTAGAGGCTTCTGCATGATTTGATCTCTGTACTTGTTTTGTTAATTTAGAAACGTAACTTTTCATGTGGTATCTCACGCTGTAGTGATAAGGAAAGCAAAACCCAATCAAGGTGGTATTTCAAATTATAGCATGTCACTACCATGTAAAACTTTCTATAAATTCTTCCATGCTCATCTTCCCACCCAGAATCCCTACCTTTCTAGAAGCATGTTTAGCTTTTTTTTTTTTTAATGGGATGGCCATTTTGGGGGCTTGAGAACATATGAATTTGGACACAAATTCAGCTGTATACCTCCAGGATCTATAATTTTGGACCATTTTTACTATATACCTCCATTCCCTTTTTTTATCTAATGTTTTAGTGCCATTTATTCTTTGATTTTTCAGAGTAATTCACATGATGTAGCCATTTTTATATATCTTCAGAAACACTTTCTATTATGTTCAAATATTACATACAACTTATTTATTGTAATCATTTAAAATGGGAACTAATATGTTTAATATTATCCTACAAAGTTTAAGCTTTATTTCGAAAAGTCCACATTTAAAACTCCAAAACGCATGTCATTCATGTAAACATGTAGCAAATACTTGTAACCTCTTTGCACCAGCACATGTCCATTAACAGGTATGATTTGGGTTGAGGTTTCTAAACAGGCCACATAGACAGCACCTGTTCTTTCTCAAGTTCTCCAAATCAAGGGAGAAAAAAAAAGGCAGATCGGGCCGGGATATTGCCTTTATTATTAATAAAAGCTAAGTTGAAAGGAAATCTTTAGAATGGGAGTCAAATGGACATCCTAAATCGGAAGCTGAGTTAGAGAACTTTATCCATCAGTCAAGCATCTTGTACCAAGAGATGTCAACTGCCTGCAACAGTAGAGCTTCTCCTTTGAGATACCAGAGGCAGCTTCCTTCAGAAAAGAAAATAGTACAGAGATGAGCAAACTCTTGCCAAACTCAGCAATCTGGGCAGAGAGAGGCCTGCAGGACTAGAGATACATCCTCCTCATTGAAACCCGGGGTGTTAAACTCATTTTCCTACTTAACACTTGAACATGATCTTGCATATATGCATGGCCATTGGCTGGACTAATCATCTGAACACTACGAGTCTTAGTCTTTCTCATCTTTATTTATTTTGTTTCCCATAAAAGTTATTGTCTTCATTTTTAAAAATATTTCAACTAAATCATTCAAGTGTTGGAATTAACATGGATTTTAAGTGCAGTGTTTCCGAGGACATATTATACTAAAAATTACTCATCTGAAATTCAAACTTAACTGGATATTATGTATTTTTTACTTCATGAATTTAGCAACTCTAATTTCAAGAAATTTTATTTTTGTTGAAAAATGTTAGAATTTATCATTTCTAGCGACAGTTACAAATTTTCCCATTTTATCCCCAAGATTCACTGTTCCTCCCAGCTGTTTAAAAGCCATGGATTTAGGAGTTAGGAGCAATTACCTTACCTCAAACTCCAGGGATGATTTCTCATAGGTCTAACTTTGTTAAGGTAACCTCATGTCACTTAACACAATGCCTTATTCAGGTACCTAAAGTCTACTCCAATCACTGTATAGCATTTCTTTTTCCACAGAGAATTTTTCTGGTATAGACATATAATCAATCAATTTCTGGGTCAAATTGATTCAAGATTCAAGAATTATATTACAGATATCTAGGAAGGAGGATTTTTAGATTTCTCAGACAGCTACTTGTAGCTAGCTTTTGCATCTTTCTGAAAGATGTATTATAAAGATACGAAGGAAATGTCAGTCTTTTGACACCATGAAGGGAGTCAACATTGGGACAAGTCTCATACTATGGAATACGGAGAACAGAAATTGAATTGGATCTTTGATGGTAATAATGATCACCTAAATCAAGCCAAATGAAATCTACCCTTTCTTTGGAACTTCTAGTTATGTTAGCCAGTGAGTCATATATATTCTTTATCCTTTATTAAGTCAAGTTGGGCTTAACTCATTGTTATTATTTTTAAAGACTTTTTTAAATAGCAGTTTTAAGTTCAGTGAAATTGAGAGGAACATACAGAGGTTTCCCATATGTCTCCTGCCCCCACACATGCCTAGCCTCCTCCATTATCAACATTACTCACCAGGATGGTACATCTGCTACAATTGATGAACCTACATTGACACATCATAATCAACTAAGGTCCATAATTTACCTTAGAGTTCACTCTTGGTTTTGTGCATGCTATGGGTTTGAACAAAGATATAGTGATATGTATCTATCATTATAATATTATACAGAGTATTTTCGTTTCCCTAAAATTCTTCTGTGTTCTGCCTAATCATCCCTCCTCTCACCCCAACCCCTGGTAATCACTTATTTTTATACTGTATCCATAGTTTTGCCTTTTCCAGAATGTCATATAGTCATACTTTTGTGTTTTACATTTACTTATGTGATCCATTTGACTTAACTTTTGTGAAGAATGTAAAGTCTGTGTCTAGATTCATGGTTCTGCATGTGGATGTCCAATTGCTCTAGCACTGTTTGATGGAAAAACTATCTCTGCTCCATTTTATTGCCTTTGCTTTTTGTCAACAATAAATTGACTATATGTATGTGGATCTCTTCCTGGGATCTTTATTCTGTTTTATTGATCTATTTGTCTATTTTTTGGCCAATACCCACTGTCTTGATTATTTTAGATTTATAGTAAGTCTTGAAGTTAGGTAACATTGTCCTCTAATGTCGTTCTTCTTCTTCAATATTGTGTTGGCTATTATGGGTCTTTTACCTCTCCATCCAAACTTTAGAAGCAGTTGGTTGATATCACAAATAACTTGGTGGGATTTTCATTGGGATTCCATTAAATCTATAGATCAAGTTTGGAAGTACTGGCATCTTGACAATATTGAGTCTTCTTATCCATACATTGAATATCTCTGCATTTATTTACTTTTCCTTGATTTCAATCATCAGAATATTTTAGCTTTTCTCATAGATGTTGTACATATTTTATAGTTTCACCACAAAATATTTCATTTCTGCGGTGCTAATATAAATAGTATTATCTTTTTAATTTCAAATTCCCCTTGTTTTATAGAAAAGTGATTTTTATTTATTTTTTGTATATTAATATTGTATCCTGTAAACTCACTATCATCATTTATTAGTTTCAGGAGTTTTTTGTGTGAATTATTTTGGATTTTCTACAAGATGTCATCTACGAACAATGACAGTTTTATGTCTTTCTTCCCAATTTGTATACATTTTATTTTATTTTTCTTGTCTTAGTGTATTACCTAAAACTTCCAGTACAGTGTTGAAAAGGAGTGGTCATAGAGAACATCCTTGCCTTGTGCCTGATCTTAGTGAGAAAGTTTTGGGTTTCTCACCAATAAGTATGATGTTAACTGTAGATTTTTTGTAGATAGTCTTTACGAAGTTGAGAAAATTCCCATCTATTCTGAGTTTACTGAGAGTTTTCATCATGAATGGCTTTTGGATTTTGTCAAATGTCTTTTCTGCATTTGTTTACGATCATGTGATTTTCCCCTTTTAGTCTGTTGATATTATGTGTTACATTAATTGATTTTCATATGTTGAACCAGTCTTTCATGCCTGGGATAAATCTCACTCAGTAGCAGTGTCTAATTCTTGTTGGATTTGATTTGCTGATATTTTGAGGATTTTGTGTTTAAGTTTACAAGATATATTATTTTGTGTAGTTTGGGTATTATATTGGACATCTTAGTTGCTTCTAAGTTGTGGCAATTATGAATAAAGCTGCTATAATCACCTGTGTGCAGGTTTTTGTGGGAACATAAGTTTTCAACTACTTTGGTTAAATACAAAGGAGAGCAAATGCTGGATGGATGGTATAGTAAAATTATGTCTATGAAGTAATAACACTTATGAGACTGACTTGTCACTCCATTTTAAAGAACTAGGACACTGGAAAAATTATCAAAATATATTTTTAAACAATGTAATAATGCAGGAAAAAGAGAACTAGAATTCTGCAGAGAAGGTAAATGAATGAGTGAGCTCTATGAGTACTATAGTTTTTTTACCTAGAGACAGTAGACATGTTGAAAATAATAGCACAATAAGGGACTGAAGAAAGGAAGTAAATGATTGTAAGTTTTACATATACATGAAGTGGTATAGTAGTGTCTGGAGGAATAATTGATCAATTAATGATATTTTAAACTCTAGAGCAAACACACACAGACACACACACACACACACACACACACACGTGCGCGCACACACATCTAACTTGGAAGCCACCAGTGCAGATAAAATGGAATCATACAAAATACTGAATTAAAAGAAGGCAGGAAAATGGGGAAAGGAATAAAGAAAAAATTGAATAGATAGAAACTCTATCTATTCAAACACATTAATACTTACACTAAAATAAATGGTCCAAATGCTCCAGATAAACAACAGATATTTTCAGACTAGATAAAACTCAACTTTATGATTATACAAGGAATCCACTTTAAATAAAAAGAAGTATATAGTTTACTATAACAGATGAGAAAAGATATATTGTGCAGACATTAAGTATAAGACTGTTGGAATAACTCCATTAACATTCAAGTAGACTACAATACAAGAAAAATTATCAGGGATAACAGGTAAATTTCAGAATGATAAAGGTTTAATTAATCAAAGAAGAATAAAAACTTTTAATAGATACTTAAGTATGTATGCATCTAATAGCAGCCTCAAAGTACATGAAGCAAATATTGGTAGGTCTGAAAGTAATGGACATATCCACGATTATAGTTGCAGATTTTAACACTCTTATCTCAGTAATTGATAGCGCAAGGCAAAAACGAGAACAAAAACAAACAAAAATCAGTAAAGATACTGATTACTTGAAAAATGGTGTTAACCAAATCTATTGCAACTGATAAGTCAATATAAAATACGCAAGAACAGAACACACATTCTTTTTAGTACATATAAAACGTTCACCAAGTAGATCATAGACTATAAAAATCAGTGTCAAGAATCTTAAAGAGATTTAAATAATAGAAAACATTTTCTCTGAATACGTTAGAAATCAAAAAGCAAAAATACCTTTAGAAAATCAACAAACATTTTGAAATTAAACATCCTTGTAATAGATAATTTCATACAATTAATTGGAACTAAATGAAAACGAAACCACAGCTTATCAAAATGTGTGGGATGCAGGTAAAGCTTACTACTTCTTTACTGGAAAATTTGTTGCTTAAAACAATTACATAAGAAATATCTAGAATTAATGCAAAATTGGCCAAAATAACTTTGAAAAAAAAAAAGAATTATACTGTCTGATTTCAATACTTACTGTAAAGCTATAGTAATCAAGATATTATAGTGTTGGTATAAGGAGAAACATATAGAACAATGTACGGAATAAAGAGTCCAGAAATAGACAAATGCCCTCATAGTCAGCCGATTTTTAAAAACTGCAAAAAAAAATTCCAGTTATTTAATGGGGAAAGAAAAATGTTTTTAACAAAGAGATATCCCTATGGAATTAATGAACTATAACCCTTACCTTATAACATATACACAAATGAAATCAGAAACCTAAAACTTTAAACTTTAAAATCTCCAGAAGAAAAAAAATAAGATAAAAATTGCTGTAACTTTATTTAAGCAAATGTTTCTTAGGTAGAATGCAAAACAAATGAACAAACATCTATAAATAAAGAGAACTGATAAAATTGACATCACCAAAATTAACACTTCTAATCTATGAAAACCTTTGTTTAAAAAATGGGAAGGCAGCCCACAGACTAGGTAAACATATTTGCATTACATATATCTGACAAAGGACTTTTATCCAGAATGTAAAAATCATTCTTACAACTGAAGAAGATAATTAGAAACCAGATTAAAAAGAAACAACCACAAAAAAAGGCAACAGATTTGAATAGATATTTCACCAAAGAACATACATGAATGGCCAAAAAACACAAGAAAAGATGCTCAGTGTTATTAGGGCTCAGGGAGATGAAAAGTAAAACCATGAGATATAATTATACTCCTGCTGGAATGGGTAAAATTAAAAATACTGAAAATACCTGGTGTTGACCAGCATGTGGAACAACTGGAAGTTTCATATATTAGTGATAGAAATTGAATAACCACTTTGGTGATTAGTTTGGCACTTTCTTACCATACAACTCAGCAATTCTATGCCTAAGTATTTACCTGACAGTTATAAAATGCCTTGCAAATGAATGTTCATAGAAGCTTTTTCTCAGTAGGCAAAAAACTGTAAAAAATCCAAGTGAATGAAAAAAAAAAAAAAACAAGTGTAGTATATCCATATAATGAAATGCTATTTGACAATTAAAGAAAAAAAGCAACAAAAGACTACTATGATAACCAAGTACATGGATGAATATAAAAAGCATTATGGTGAGCTAAAGAAGTTGTCCACTGTATGATTTTAATATTCACAGAATTCTAAATCAGGCAAAATTAATTTATAGTGACATAAAACATATCAATGGTGTTTGGAGTAAGTAGTAGGGTGGTTGAATGACAGAAAAGGAGTACAAGGGAATTTTGGGGTGATGGAAATGTTCTATATCTTTATTATGACGAAAATTACACTGGTGTAGTCAAAGCTTATCTACTAGTCTAAGTATATTAAACAAAAATTATACCAAAAAACAAACTCTGATTAAAGAAGCATGTCGTTTAAACTCATACAAAAGAAAAAAAATGTGTGATTCAGGGCTAGTCATTTTTCTCTCTAGTTCTTCATTTTTGTCTGTGTTAAATGGAAAATAATTGAACTAGAAAAACTTTGACTGATCACGTTACAGATTTCAGAGGAAAACCTTAAAAATTTTCCCCCAGAGGAGGAAGTTTGATACAGAAGGCAGTAGATAGTCTTGGATCTAGGCAAGCCAGGATAAATATTGAGATTCTCACACTTATTAGTTCACTGAGCAGAAATTAAACCTCTCATGGTTACAATTTCTTCATCAACAAAATTAGGATAAAAAGCTATACTCTATAGACTAATTGTGGAAAACCAAATAATTCAAAAAATTTATGAATGTCTTGACCTTCACTAGTCGCTGAATTGATGTCAATTGCCCTAACCTTTCACCAGAGAAAATTTCAAGATACAAAACTAAAAATAAAATGAAATAGAATTCTTCCAAAGATCAAGTATGTACCCTTATCAACTGAATCCTCCAGGGAAGACATTTGAGTTTCTATAAAAGATCTCGTCTTCTACTAACTGCCTTTGCAGATGCTCTGAGCACAGCACCTGTCATGCTGTTGAGGGTGAGAAGACAAGCATTAAGCAATGGCACAACAGTGGGAATAAGATGGGCCATCCTAGGGGAGCCTTCACTCTGCACCAGTTTCTCATGCTGAGTATCCTTAGACAGCTGAACCACATGAATCTTTTTTTACTCTGACCCAACTAAAAGGTCCCCAAGTGAGCCATAAAAGTTATTTAGTTCACTTTCTTGGATATCTTAAATACAGAGTTGAATTTGGGGCAGTTTGGGAAACACCCATGTTTAAAAATCCTTCTTTGATTTTGCCTTGGTTACTTTTCTTTCTAAATTAAAACAATAATAATAATAATAACATCAATGAATCAATGAATCAATGAATCAATCAATCCCTAGCTGCTTGTGTCTATTGAAGCCCTGAACCCCAGGTAGATATAATGTCTTGGGAGCCTACATTACTCAATCTTGTGGGAAGCAAAATGTCACATTTTCTTAAATATACAACAATATTCTCTTTATGGGCAAAGATTCAACATTTTACCATATCACAAGGCAACAAAGAGTTTAAGTGAAACTTCAGTGACATACTAAACCAGATCAGAAAACTGTAGATACCTCTAAGTTCAACCACCACCTACAGACTCAGAATATTTCACAACCTATGTATCAACCAACCATTGACAATGGAGTAGTTTAAACAACTCCTATAGGGCCATTTTAAAAGGGTAAACATGAGCTAAGCTTTTATTAATGCTTCCCTTCATCACAAAGGCAATTTCCCACTGTCATCTGAGCTCTTTATGATGGCCCACTACCAGCAAAAGCCATTTTAGTTTACCTCTGACTGTGCACCAAGCAGAAAAGAAAACAAATCAAATAATTAAAATGATAAAAAATGCACCATTTCAAAATGGCTGAATTCTTTAAAATATTTATAAGATCCCATTTTTCTGAAGAGGGCAAAATGTGAACGAGGAACAGAGCAATGGCTTCCTCTTCTTCTCAAAATGAGCCAGAACAATCTAAATATTTTCTTTTCTAAAAATGTTAAATGGTCTACTAGTGTGGCTACTGAACCAGCTGTTGCCTATCTTCATCTTTCCAACTCTAGGTAACGTCTCTAGTTATAATTTTGTGTCCCAGGATTGTTAGGATCAGGATGCTTTTTAACTGACTTAAAAATTCATGTTGGTTGATCATGCTGAGAAGCGAAAATTATCCCCATTCAGGCATAAGATGGCTCTGGCAGAAATAGGGTTAATTTTCTTTCCCTCTGAGTCAGTAGCTTCCACACCTGTCAACCATCAAGGTCAGGCTTGCCAGGAACCCAGGAGTAAATGGGCATGGGCGCAGCTGTAGCAAATTAGTGTATCCTGAGGCGGTCCAGCATAAAAGATGTGAACTTTTGCATATGTCTCTATGGAGTTTTGACTGATCCAAAAACTATGTTGCTACGGGACTCAAGAGTGGTGGGTACCTCAGAGTTTCTAACTCAGCCTTCTCTTAATAATATGTAATATGTAAAATTGTATTAGTATTTATATTTGTGTGTATATATGTATGTTTCATAAGACCCTTTGCGATTATAGCAGAGTGTTTATTTATAATTTTCAAACCATAAGAAATGATTTGGAAAAGAATATAATGATGAAAATGGTCTTTTTGCTATCTCCATCACCAGGTATAGAAACCACATAATTATTGATGAAACAATATTTAATAATTTTCATCAATGCCCTTTCTCAAGAGTACACAGGTATCACAATACAGCAATATGTGTGTGGCCATTTTAAATAAATGAATAATTTGGAAACAAGATACTTGACCCAAGTGTGACAATATCTTGATATCTGTAGATTCCAATTTCTTTGTTATTTGAACTTTAAATTCTGAGTTGGGTTTTTAAATATTTTTTTAATGTGAAAAACATCCAGATAGTTATGTCACAATCAAGTCTCTTGTGTTCTTGCAGGAGTATAAGATGTTCTAAGCTTTTGAGCCCTGCCCATTTTCAGCTTTGTCTGTAACATAAAAGGAGTGGAATTGTAGGAAAGGTGGAAAGGTTATACAGTGGGGAAGACATAAAAGATGAAGGGAACACGGAAAGATGCTTAAATAGTACTTTACATTCCTGTACTCATTCAATTTCTCTAGTGGAATGTGAGGCCAATATTTCAAGCAATAATAGAATAAAAACATTGCAGAATGCTGTGCATTCTCTTTGCACTGAGCAGGAACTGAAAGAAAAGTGGGGGCAGATGGATTCGTCTTAGTGATTCCACAAAGCCAGCACATATTCTTTGTAGAGGAGCAAAAAAAAGCAAACACATCTAATTGCTTGTAAAAGTTAGGCCCAGTGACTATAGTTTAATTACAGTCTACCACAAAATCCTACATTAGTATAAAAATAGTACAACCCTAAAGTATAAAATAAAATGACATTTCAGCTGAGCAGAAGTTCCAGAATCCTACAGGGTCATGATTTAATGTTTCATACCCTATAAGCATTAATAGCAAAGACATAATAAAATCAATTTTCAAAGAAATTGTTTCCCAGGGCTTTCTATTTAGATATGAAGGTTTTGAAGGGGAAGAGGGCAATTAATGGAATAATCATCAGATTTGGCCTTGAACAGTCACTCAAAGCAGATTAAAAAAAAGAGAGAGAGAGAGAGAGAGAGAGAGAGAGAGAGAAAGAAAATTTCAACTGCTATTTGAAAATTTAAGGAACTTCCGGAGATAATTGATTTAGAGACTTCTCTATTCATCAAAATCTCCCAAGCATCTTAAGAAAAGGAGTTGCTTTAATTACAGTGACTATTATTGGACATTGTGGAACCTATTTCTTAAGGACCTGCAGAGTCTGCAGAGTCCTGCTGTACAGATCTCTCTCTGCAATGGAGTTGGCTAGCTGGGTCCTAACTGAGTCAGCAAACCCAAACTAACCTGCAGAATAGAAATCTGTGCCCTCACTTTCTTCCCGTTCCATTTATACTGACCTATGATTGCCCCTCAACTCTGACCTCAACTTTTCTTGAAGGTTGGAGGTAGTGCTTAAGAAGAGTGAGGTACATTGCTCTTTCACCAAGACTGCTGACACAAGTCTTAGTACATGCACACTGTAATATTGTGTGATGTCAATCATCTTAGGAGGTTCATCAGTGGAGAAACTTATTTCACATGTGTTTGTGGGAAGGCAATGAGTTGGAAGGATTTTTTTTTCATTATTACCAGTTGAGTTCAATATAAACCATTGACCTAAGTATGTTCTTTTTATATTATTTTTTCCCTTGAGGGCATCCCCCATTTTAATACTATTAAACCGTAATTAAATGAAGAAAATGGATCTCAAAATTGGAATTTTGATTTGCAAAATGATTTCATTCAATAAATTGTTTAAAGGTAAGAATTGTCTATACTAAACCTATTTGGTTGACTACTAATGGTCTTAAATCAATGGTAACCAAAGGGTATTTGTGATAATCTCCTACAGAACAAAACAGATGTCCACATACATCAACAATTTAATTATGTAAGGATGATCATGCTGCTACATAATGGAAGTGTAGGTGTGGTCCCTCTCTTTATATTAGTTATCACAGGCATGATATTATCCCTTCTCATGTAGGGATAGAATCAGCAGTAATAAATCAGACTCTTGTTTCTCTGCTCACTGCTGTCATTAGTTAGAACTTTGCTTTTAAGTAAGAGAAATGAGGTATTACTACTATAGGGTCTGTGGTTAAACTTGACGTATGCTAAACTCACATAGGCAAAAAAGTAACATTCTATCAATAACTATTTTCACGTTTTCCTCAAGTTTAGATTATTTCTAATGATAGTAGGATGAGCTAGGATGAATGGGATTTTAAACATGTCATTTAACGGTAACATCTCTTTCATTTAAAAATTGTCCCCTTGGTGTTATTTCTGCCCCTTTTTCTTTCTACTGCCAAAATGCTACATGAACATAACACGAGGCATCAAAAAAACTCAAATTTGAGTCATAGCCTTCACTAGGATGTCCCTTGTCCCACTTGGTCATTTTTCATCTTGCTATCATCTACTCTTGATATCGGTGGCTGATGAAAGTTATGTTTATATTTTATTTTATCTGCACTGCCAATGCTTAGATGTCCCTTTTCTCCCACAAAAAGACCCCACTGCTCTGCTGTGGCCCCTCCTCAGCCTTTCTGCCCCCACTGCTCTGCTGAATCTTAGTCATAATGATCATTTGATTCGTCTCTTGAGAACCCCTCCCTAAAGAACCAATGATTGATTGATTTCTCTGTTTGAATTTGAAAGAGGTTTCATAATAAATTACTTAATTAATTTAAAATATAGTTTTCAGTGTATACTGTTCACCAGACATTATATTTGGTAGTGTAGATTTTAAAAAAAAAGCTGATAAAGGATCACAATTTGTCTATTCATCTTCTTTCTATCATCTTCTTTAGCCTAGACTACTACAACCACTCTTCAATTTACACTGATTTTGTCCTTTTCCAGAACATATATTTTACTACTAATCAGGTCATTTCCCTATCTTTTGGTGGTTTCCCATTTTACTTGGCATAAAACTCACCATACTTACCGTGTTTTAGAAAGCCCTTCATGATATATCCTCTGTCCAAGATGCTCTAGAGATATATAGTCTAGGGATAAGAACCACAGGCTCTGGAGTCACCTGGTTTGGCTTTGAATCTTGATTCCATCTTTGTGTGAACTTGAACAAATTACTTATCCCCTCTCTGCCTTTGTTTCTTCATCTGCACAATGGGACTAGAAATTACACTTTTGTAATAGGTTGTTGAAAAGTAAATGAGACATTTTAAGTAAAGTGCAGAGAAAGGTGCTAGGAGCATAGTGCATACTCAGTAAATTAGTCTATGATTACCTGTTTTATTTTGAGTCTTTCTGATTCCTACTCTGCAAGAAGGTTTGCTTTTGGAATACTGAACAAACCGAGTCTGTGAACATGATGGCCTTTTCCTGTAATGCTTTCTTTGATATTCCCACTTCTGTCCTGCTGTGGCTTGGCTATGTCCTACTCTGACTTCAAGTCTCTGTCAAAAATTATGAAGGATCTGAGATTTTACTCTATTCATGGGTTAGCAAGTTAGCCTGCCAATTTTGTGAATGCTGACAGAAGACATGAAGTGCCTGGGTCAGGGCACGGGTGGGTTATGACTCATAGTAACAGCAGTGACAGAGTTTCAGTATTTGCTCTGGTTATCTGAGCCCAGCTCCCACAGAATGACAAAGAGTTGGGTCAAGTGACACTTGTACATGTAGTGGGTTACCTTACAGAAGAGCAACCCTGAGTTTAGAGAAGCTAACGTCATAATGATCAGTAAGCACACTGCCTTTTGCCACTATGGGAGACACTGTATATTCCAAGGCTGTAAGCAAATCTGCCCTTTGCTCTGGAATGAAACACTCTCTGTCTTCCAAGGCTATTCATTGTATAAACATTGGTGAAAAGATAGATGAGTACAAAGGCGGTCAGTGCCTCTGCTAGCAAGAGGTTTAGGAATATAAGATAGTCATGGGACAATGGTATCCTAACAGCCTCAACTAGAATTCTTCCATTCTGTTCTTCCTCAAGCCAGAGTTATTGACCCATGTAGACTATATAAGCTCCTTGAACACAGATTCTGTGTATTTCTCAACATTTATCCCAATGCGTACCATTGTTCCTTGCACATAGGAGGCACTCAAAAAAGTTTTTGAATAAATTAGAGTCGAGTGCAAATTACATTATTTTTATTCTTACCATTATTACCATAACCCGTTGGAGAATAAAATTTAAAATGCAGCTCATTCCTATGAGCAACAACTTATATGCTTCAGCATTGGGCATACTTCATGAAGAATGTGCACAATGTAGATATTGAAATCTACAAAATAATTTTTGTGAAATAAAGAAAGATTTAGATATTTAAAACTGCATGCATACAGATGGAAGCTGCACAGACTTTGAATTTTAATGAGAAAACATGGATTTTATTTGCATCTTTGCAACTTAATAAGTTACATGCTCCCAGAATTAAAGTGAAAGTCTTTATAATGTTTTATGCATTTATTCAACAATGATTTACTGACGTCCTAATAGGTGTCAGGCCCTTTTTCAGTGGTGATTTTCTCTATTAAACAACCTCCATTATTAAGAATAAACCTGTAACAGATACAATAAAAGCAATTGCTATTTCTAAGCTCAGTGATCATATAGGGAAAATATCTGTGTCTTTATAATAATGTATTTATACATAGTAATGTATATATTATAAATTGTATGATATAAGTATAATAGATATTAAGTAGTGTGTTATTGATATAATTAAATATCATTTTATTCTTTTAAAGAGGGAACAATTCACAATATAAAAAAATCCTGTATTTATTCTCAAAGCTAATCAAGGTAGGTAGTTAGAAAACTCAAAAATGATATAAGTTTTCATTATTTCAACAAAAGCTGTAGCTTTACATACCATTTCCCCCCACTATGGCTTCAGCTTCCTAAAAAATGTGACTAATTATTTTACACTATACAATTAAATAATACCATTCAGTATTGGTATAATAATCAGACCCCTGGACAAGACAGTCTCATTATCACTCCCAATAAAACAGCACTTCAGTATTTTGCAAGACTGCTATTGCTGTCAAGGATCGTTGGGTGGTGTTTACAAATAGTTAACCAGCCTTCCTCACAGCTGTTCAAAATTGAGGGCTCATGAACACTTATCCAAGCAGAGTAAAATCTTGTAAGCACAGATGAGCAGGAAGAGCAGTGGTACACCAAATGCATAACAAATAAGAATTTTAATTCATCTCATCATGAAAACAATAAGAAATGAAGAAAGAGAGGACAGAGGCCTTGGATGCTCAGAATTAGAGATTTAACTCGGATCAACAGTGCCTGTCAGACTTAATGAAGATTGTTTATAAACATAAATTTAGCATATTTTAGAGCTGGATGTTAGAAGCAACTACTCAAGTTCTAGTCTAGTTGTGTGGCTAATGTTCAGGGATAGTTTTCATTTAATCATTGCTTTGACAATGGAAATCTAGCCACTAGGCATTTAGATACTTGTATAATTAAAATTTACTCTGGAATATTTTGCATGCCATGTTTTAGAAGATTATATATATATATATATATATATATATATATATATATATATATATATACACACACACACATATATATGTCTCTCTCTCTCTCTATGTGTGTGTGCATATATATATATATATATATATATATATATATATGGCGACGTTAACTCTAATATGCTCTTCAATATGCTGAATTCATACGAGGTCTGACAATTCAGTTAGTGAACTCATCCTAGAAAAAGTGCTACATACCTCATTGCTGAATATCACTACTGTCACCTTCAAAGTCCTCCTCTTGGGAAGCTATGCACCGATGCCAGCACCTAGTCCAACCTTCAAAGCAATTTTGGAACTCTTTTTCTGGAATGGCCATCAGAGCTGTCGTTGTATTACACTTGATGTCCTGAATGTCATCAAAATGTCTTCCTTTCAATATTTCCTTTACCTTCGGGTAAAGAACGAAGTCATTGGGGGCCAGATCAGGTGAGTAGGGAGGGTGGTCCAATACAGTTATTTGTTTACTGGCTAAAAACTCCCTCACAGACAGTGCCGTGTGAGCTGGTGCATTGTCGTGATGCAAGAGTCATGAATTGTTGGTGAAAAGTTCAGGTTGTATTCACGCAGCCTTTTCAGCACTTCCAAATAGTCAACTTGGTTAACTGTTTGTCCAGTTAGTACAAATTCGTAAAGAACAATCTCTCTGATATCAAACAAGGTTAACAGCATTGTTGTAACAAGTTCACAAACTTAATTGTCCAACCTGTACCATCTAACAATGTCCCTCTTTAATACCCTATGTATTGTCACTATTTAATATATTAAGAGCTGGTTTCATGAACACACTACTTGCCTTCACACTTCTGCAGAGCTAAGTCTAAATTTATAAGAAATCTTTTAAGAATGCTTATGCTTTCACCTCACATATTATAGTTCTTGCTGCTCTCCAACATAAACATTCTGCTCCATACAGGCAAATTGCTTTACTAACTCCTAATTGTTCGATAATTCATTTGTTCAACAAATATTTATTGAAACAACATAGTTATGTATAACATAACAGCTATAATAACAACTAGGTTATGAAAAATAACAGTATTCAATTAAGCAGATATGGCAATATTAGTTATCATTAACACAGAATAATATTAAATACAGTACTTACTATAAGCAAGTTATTTAATAGACATTGTGGGAGATATGTGAATATGATATAATCACTGCCTGAAAGAAATTTAACATTTAGGAGAACATTAACCATATTAGAAACATACATACACATAATAAAATGTAGTTTAATTAATACCTTAATTTAATTGTACTTATCTAGTAGTATAACCCTTTTTCCCCCTATTCCCTGCTCTCACCCTGACTGCAGAGTATTATCTATATGATAATAACACAAATCAAAAGAAAACTGAAATAGTACTAATGTTAGACAATGCAGACTTCAGAATAAGGATTATTATAATACTGTATATGAGTATGAAAAAGAGTCTCCAAGAAAATGTAACAATTCTAAATATATATGCACCTAACAATAGAGCATCAAAATACATGTGACAAAAAAACAATAGAACTTCAAGGAGAAACACAACAATCTACTATTATAATTGGAAATTTCAGTGCCTCTTTGATAGTATTTGATAAGCAGACAAAATATGTGTAAACAAGCAAACAGAAAACAGGCAAAGATATAGATGACCAGAATAGCACTGCCAATATATAATATAATACTCCATCCAACAACAGCAGAATACACATTCTTCTGGAGCTCACATGGAACATTTACCAAGATAGAGTACATTCTCATCCATAAAACACACCTTAACAATGAAAAAGAATAGAAATCAAGTATGTCCTCAAACAATAGAATCAAACTAGCAATCAATAATGGAAATATTGGGAAATACCCTAATATTTATAAATTAAACATCTCAATAACATATGGGTCGAAGAAAAAATTCAAGAGAAATAAAGAAAATATTTTGAACTAAGTGAAAATGAAAATACAATTTATCAAAGTGTATGGGATACCGTGAAAACAGTGCTGAAGGGAAAGATTTATGCTTTAGAAGTACACATTAGAGAAGAATGAACGAAAACAGGCAAGTCTGAGAAACTGTCATCCCAAAAATGTCTGAGGAAACATGGCAACTAAATGTAATTTGATATCCTCGTGGGATCCTAGAACAGTAAAAGGACATTAAATGAAAACTATGGAAATCTGAATTAATTATGAACTTTAGTTAATAATAATGTATTCATATTAGTTCATTAATTGTGATAAACTATTCTAATGGAAGGTATTAATAATGTAAATCTAAAACTATTGTAAGGTAAAAAGTTTATTTAAAGAATAATTTGTTATTGTGGTAGATAGTATTAGATTTCTTGTTTATTTCTGTATCCTCTATGTGATAAGATTACTTCTTGATCCACTGATGTTATGACTTTCTTTGGCCAATGAAATGTGAATAGAAGTAGTTAGTAACTGTACTATCCATGTCAAGTTTTTTTCTTGTATATAAATAGCAATGTCCTAAATAGAGGGTCTTCTTCCAGCGTAGATCCCAGAATTGAGTCAATCTTATGGAACTGACTCAATCTATATCATCATATGATAAGAGTGAGAGATAAATTTTAGTTTCAATAAACCACTACGATTTTGTCATAGTACAGTATAACGAGGAAAGATGACTAAGAAATGTGAACATATAAGTTGTGTTCTGCTGAAACCAAAACACCAATACATGAGCCCTTGGGTTTTGTTTGGGTAGGTGGTGGAGAGAGAATGTATTGTTGATCAGACAGATGGTAACACATTATGCAGGCACACAGGGGGAACATTTTATAAAATTGCTGCCTCGAGTAACTTAGAAGACAGGTAATGTACTACTGAATGAGCTTCATAGGTGAATAAGTTGGAAAACAGCTACTCAAATGCTATTGGCTGCATTTGATAAGATACATTAAGAAAGAGATGAACTCAAAAAAGAATTGACCAGTTTACTAACAGGGATGAATGACACAATTTTTTTCATTTCCCCCAGTAAAATGTAACCTTAGGAAATTTTAATGACAGAAGCCTATTAAAACTCAGCCTCATGGCAGAGACTAATGGGAGGGGCATTAAAATCTGTTGCTAAATTTAAAAGTGGTTAATGTGGCACCCAGTAAATCCCTCCAATCAGATAACATGTCTCTGAGAAAAGAGACTCAGAGTGAGACTTTCCCTTGGAACATTGCCAAATTTAAAACATTGCCAGGTGAACTAGCAAGAAATGCATCTTACAGGGTGGGGTGGGGTGGGGGGATTGTGTCCATGGATACTGGAAACTGACTGAAATCAAATAGATGAAAATCTTGTTATGTTTTTGAGAGCATTGTACTAGCACACTAAATTAAACAGATTTTATTTGAGGCTTTAAATTCTCTTTATGTACTAGAGTTGCCAGTTAACAAATGAGATACAGGATGACTAGTCAAATTTGAATTTCAGGTAAACAACAATTTTTTTTTTTTTTTTAGTATAACAATGTCCCCTACAATATCCCCCTTCAGATATACTTATACTAAAATATTTGTAGTTCATCAAAATTCAAATTCAAGTGAAAATCCTATGTTTTATCTGGTAACCCAATTTGGGAATCCAAACTGCTATCAGCACAAAATAGACTGAAAAACTTTCTGAACCCCCAAAGGGGGCATATTCTTTACTATCTTCTTCAGATAGAGCCAAGGAGGAAAATGAAAAGGAATGTCCTTACAGCAGTGAAATCCAAGAGCCATCAGAAGTAAAAGACTGAGGAGCTACTGACAGCAAACAACACCCCATCAAGAAATGTCTTGTTTCTGGCCACTGCTATGTGATCTGCAGCAGTAGTAGTTCTTGTGAGGTGATTACACCTTCACCTCATTGAGGCCAGTTTGGTCTTGTGACTAACTTTAGTCAGTGACATGTGAATGAAAGTAACTTGTGACACTGCTGAGCAGCACCTTAAAGCATAATCACTCGTCCTGCAGTTGCTCTTTTCTCTCTGCCACCAGACCAGCAATGTCATAGGAAGGAGTGTCACCTTCAGCCTGGATTCCTTAATGAAGAAAACACATGCAGTGGACCGACAGTTACCAGCAGCTAACATGTAATGGGAACAAGAAATCAGTATTTTTGGAGGGTAATGGAGGAAAAAGAAATTCACCAGATTTTAATTTTAGAATTGTTTGTTAACCTAATGTAAGTACTAACATGTTCTGGGAAAACATTTGTTCATTCATTCATTTATTCATTCTTTCATTTATTCCAGTCACAATGGAGCTGTAATTTATAAGAGACATTTACAATGTAATACAGATTAAATGGTTTGCTCAAGGTTATAGAATAAGACAAAACCTGAATTCAGTCGTTTATTTGTCTCTTAATATGGACTTATTGCTGTTCAAAGCACTGAGAGGTATAAGAAAGTTAAACAGTCCCTGACTTTAAACTAATTGCTTTATTAGGAAGATGTTTTATGTATGTGTGCATGTGTGTGTGTGCGTATACACACACACACACACACACACACACACACACACACACACACTTCGTGTTTCTTGAGTCACTGCCCTTAAAATAGTTCATCTTATTCATTACCCCTGTCCCCTGCTCCCTCAGCTGCTATGTCATACTGTCACCCATGCCAGCATGCCTTGGATGCCTCTCCTTTCACACTTAAACACCATCAATTTATTTTCTTTCTTTCTCAAGAGAAATTCTGCCACCTATTTTATAGTACATATTTGTCATTTCTAACACAAAATAATGGGTTATAATTTTATAAATGTAACTTGGGCCTGATATACTAAGGTTTTTGCCAAAATGCATTAATTTAATAAAAGTAAAACAAGAAGTAAAGTAGAACTAAACAATTACAAGCCGAAAATGACACATTTCTGGCAGAAGATATCATAGTATATCCACAACTAAATTTCCGTCAAAGAATTAGGTTTCAAGAAGACTGGGATGCCAGAAGATTACGTTCAAAATAAATGTAATGAGCATCATCTGAGAGAAAAAGTTAGATTGTATATTGGTTATCTCCACTAAATGTGTAAATATCCATATAAAAGATAGAGGGCACCAATTCATATATAAATCAAAGATTGTTCTAATCGAATTATTTTGGTTGTAGTGTATAAATGTCCATTGACCAGATTCCAACAAAAAGAAGCAAGGGAAGTTTTTAAAAGAATTTGAAAGAAGTGGAATATGGACTTGTAGGAAATAGCATCTTAAAGAAGCTACATTAGCTCATATCTTTCTGATCCAAAGGTCTCTTGTTTCTTAGCAACTGTTCCATTTTTTGTATGTCTGCAGTTCCTGCCCACCCATTCTGTTTATTCATTGTTTTGGAGGTGGCTTTAATTTGTTTATTGGCCAAAAATGTGCATAACTTGTTCAATCCAAAGCCCTTTGCCTTCTGACCACAGTTTCTGTCTCTTATTTCATATAACTGAGGGGGAATCTGATTGACTATTGACTGGATTCATTTTTGGATAGGCTGTCCAATTCAGTTTAATTACCTACAACCATTGAGGTGGGGTCACCTAAGATGTTGGAAATCTCATCTAGGAGTTTGAAAAAGACAAGTTATGTTAGAAAGAATTAGCTATGTCAGGCAAATTATACTGACAAATCCAACACTAAGACCTAGTCTCTAAAACAACACACACACACACACACACATCCCAGAAGATTTTATATATATGTATTAAGACTTCATAAAGTTTAAAAATTTGTCTAAGAAGGCCAACTGGCACAAATGCATTATGTTTCAGTGCTGTTCTGCTTCTTGTGTGTTCTAATATTAATTTTGCATTAATTCAAATTCCATATAAGATTGAGTTATTGAAATTTAGGAGTAGTTGATACATTTAGAGTCATTTTACTTATTACTTTTGCTTTGATCTAAACTGTTGGTGATCTTAACTTCTGAGTTAATCATAGAGATTGCTTTATTAATTGAGTTTATCTATTTTTGTATAATTAGAATATAGTATTTTTTGTTGTTTAATTGAGTTAATATCAGCTGAAAATATAATCCTATTAGCTAATTTAAGTGAATGTCTACAATTAACTTTCTTATTAGGACTGATTGGATAAGAGTCACTTTTGTTATAGGCCTCTTGTCTTCTGAATTTCAATATGTAATATTACCAGTGAATAAGAAAATGCATTGAAAAGACTTTGCATTCATTGACAAAATTCCAAGGATCTAATAAATACATTTAAACTAATAGTGAACTTAAAAGATAAATTTTAAATCCATAACATTTTAAAAAATATTTTGTGAGTAAATAAGGTGCATTTAAAAATAAAAATTGTGTAATTATTTTAACTATACTACCTATTTAAAAAGTCATATATATATGTGTGTGTGTGTGTATATATATATATATATATATATATATGATAAGCACTTATGTATTTTCCTTATCTATTAAAGTTAGTTGAACATATTACTACATAAAACATAATGAGAAAATGTAAGTAATATGTTAAACATAGTGACTGGCAAATAGTAAGAACTCGACAAATATTATCGTTTGTTATCATGATCATCATAATTATCTTCATTTTTATCTTTAGTCTACTCTCTGAATATGCAAGGCAAGGTAATTCAAAGTAATGTATATGTTTTGCATGATTTCAATGTTTATTAACAAAATGTTATTTTTTTAATCACAATTTCTAAAAGAACTTATGAATGATCTCACAAGTAAGTGTAATTTTAAATCTATATTTACATTGCATATAATATCTACCCAATTCCAAAAATTTTCTTTATGTCTGAGTTAAAGTTTCCTATGCTTTTTATTTTTCTTTCTTTATGTGTAAAAACATGAAGAAACATTTTGGAGAAACAAACATTTTAGGAAACTTTATGGTTAGAGAAGTTTAGTAGCAGATATAAAGATTATAACTGACAATCTATTTCTGGAGATTTATTTCTACAGAACCATATATTTTGATCACTTTCCAGTCCTGCTTGATCAGAAAAAAATTTCTGCTTTCTATTTGTGACTGAATATTATAAAGACAAATATGCTTTTCCTGTGGGTAGTGTAATGGCATTCAAATTTGTCTTAATTTTCCCCAGTAATCTAGCATCGTCTATGACACAACACATATACATATTTCCAATTTACAAAGAAACATACACAACCTGAAAGAAGAACCATTTCAGGAAACGGTTCTACTTGAAATGCAGTGACATACAAGTAACATTTCTACATCTCCTGAAAGAGGAAAAAAATAGAAAAGCTTAATGTTTCAAAGATATAAAATACTCAGAATTTTGATTATCACAACCCAAAATGACTGCTTCAAATTTATTTTTTAAAATGTCAGAGATTTAATCCCCATAAACTGGGAAATAATATCTTTCTGTAACTGACTTGAACAAAATAATCACAAGATTAAAATGGTATATCATGGTATATCCACAACTAAATTTCAATCAAAGAATTAGGAATTAGGTTTCGAGAAGACTGGGATGCCAGGAGATGATGTTCAAAGTAAATGTAATGAGTATGATCTGAGAGAAAGAAGTCAGATTGCATAGTGGGTATCACCACTAAACATGTAAATATCCATATATTGATAGAGAGCAAAAATTCATATATAAGTCAATAATTTAAAAATTGAAATTAATGCCAAGCAATTAGAATTACTATCTTTAATTTTAATTTTCACAGGAATTGATTTAAAGCTATTCAGATAAAATAGCTTTCAGAGAGAAGGAAGGCATGAGCCACACAAAAGATTGAATTGCAGTCAAGCTAATCCATTCAGGAAGCCAATATTCAAAACCACTGTTAATTGTGTAGCTTCTGCATTTGTTTAAGTCCTGAGCTCTTTCATTATTTTAACACCTATGTTAGAACTAATTCTCTATTACTATTATATAAAGTTACCAGCAGATCAAAAGGGTAGAGATAGGACAAACAAGTTTGTGAGAAATTTGAAAATAATAATGCGCTTCTGAAGAAAAACTCTTTTTTGAAGACTTTGTTTTTCTTTTTTTTTTTCCTTTAAATAAAAGTTTATTGCAGCGACAATTGTTGGTAAAATTACATCGATTTCAGGTGTACAATTCTGTAATACATTATCTATATCTCACATTGTGTGTTCACCACCCAGAGTCAGTTCTCATTCCATCACCATATATTAGACCCCATTTACCCTCTTCTAGAGCCCCGCTTTCCCTTTCCCCCTTACCCTCTGGTAACCCCTAAACTATTTTCTGTGTCTGTGAGTTTTTGTTCTTTCAGTTGTATGTCTTGTTCTTTTGTTTTTTTTCGGATTATATACCACATATCAGTGAAATCTCTGCTCGTTCTGTCTGACTTATTTTGTTTAGCATTATAATCTCAAGATCCATCCATGTTGTCACAAATGGTCCTAGTTCACCTTTTCTTACCGCCAAATAGTATTCCATTGTGTATATATACCACAACTTCTTTATCCATTCATCTATCAAAGGACATTTTGGTTGTTTCTATGTCTTGGTCACCGTAAATAAAGCTATAATGAACATTGGAGCACACTTGTCTTTATGGATAAATGTTTCCAGATTTTTTTGGTAGATACTCAGAAGAGGGATTACTGGGTCATATGGTAATTCTATTTGTAAATTTTGAGGAATCTCCACATTGCCTTCCATAGCGGTTGCCCTAATCTGCATTCCTACCAACAGTGTATGAGGGTTCCTTTTTATCCACAGCCTTTCCAACACTTGTTACTATTTGTCTTGTTGATGATAGTCATTCTAACTGGGGTGAGTGATATCTCATTGTGGTTTTTATTTGCATTTCTCTGGTGATTAGTGATGTTGAGCATTTTTTCATACGTCTATTAGCTATTTGTATGTCCTCTTTGGAGAAATGTCTCTTCAGGTCCTCTGCCCATTTTTCAATTGGGTTGTTTGTTTTTTTGTTGTTGATTTGTATGAGTTCCTTGTATATTTTGAATATTAGCCCCTTATTGGAGGCGCTGTTTGCAAAAATCTTCTCCCATTCAATTGGTTGCCTCTTTATTTTGTAGATGGTTTCTTTTGCTGTGCAGAATCTTTTAGGTTTGATTATTCATCTTTGTAGCCTCTCAGTACTTACAAAGGACCTGCATAAGCATAGTGTAAACATATGGGGATAATCAGCAAGTCGATTCAGATGTAAAGATGGCTTTATCTTTCTTCTCTCTCTAAGTTCCACTAAAATGACAAAACAAAAACAAAACTGTGTGACTTATTTGGCTTTGCATAATAATCTTGAGATCCATCCATTTTGTCCCAAATGGTACTATTTCATCTTTTCTTATGGCAGAGTAGTAGTCCAACACTTGAAACCATTCATTTATTTTAGCTTTTACTTCCCTTGCCTTTGAAGTCAAATTCATAAAATGCTCTTTGAACCTCAGGTCCATAAGTTTAGTACCTATGTTTTCTTCTATGTAGTTTATTGTTTCAGGTCTTATGCTTAAGTCTTTGATCCATTTTGAATTAATTTTGATACATGGTGACAGATAGCAGTCCAGTTTCATTCTTTTTCACGTGGCTTTCCAATTATGCCAGCACCGTTTATTGAAGAGGCTGTCTTTTCTCCATTGAATGTTTTTGGCTTTTTTGTCAAAAATTATCTGTCCACATTTATGTGGGTTTATTTCTGGGTTCTCAATTCTATTCCATTGGTCTATGTGTTTGTTTTTCTGCCAATACCATGCTGCTTTGATTATTGTTGCCCTGTAGTACAAGTTAAAGTCAGGGAGTGTGATACCTCCGGCATTGTTCTTTTTTTCTTAGTATTGCTTTGGCTATTTGGCGTCTTTTGTGGTTCCATACAACTCTGATGATTTGTTTTCTATTCCTTTAAAAAATGCCATTGGGATTTTGATGGGGATTGCATTTAATCTGTATATTGCTTTGGGTAATACAGTCATTTTAACTATGTTAATTCTTCCAATCCATAAGCACGGAATTTCTTTCCATTTCTTTGTGTCTTCCTCAATTTCTTTTAAAAATGTCTTATGGTTTTCAGTATATAGGTCTTTCACATCCTTGGTTAAGTTTATTCCAAGGTATTTATTCTTTTTGTTTCAATTATGAAAGGAATTGTTTTCTTTTTTTTTTTTTTCCTGAGATTTCATTGATAGTATATAGGAATGCAATGGACTTTGTACATTGATTTTGTAGCCATCAACTTTGCTGTATTTGTTTATTGTTTCTAATAGCTTTTTGGTGGAATCTTTAGGGTTTTCTATATATAGCATCATGTCATCTGCAAAGAGTGACAATTTAACTTCTTCATTCCCAATTTGGATTACTTTTATTTCTTTTTCTTGTCTGATTGCTCTGGCGAGGACTCCCAATACTATATTGAAAAGCAGAGGTGATAGGGGACAGCCCTGTCATGTTCCTGAACATAGAGCAAAGGTATTCAGTTTTTCACCATTAATTATGATATTAGCTGAGGATTTGTCATATATGGCCTTTACTATGTTAAGGTGTTTTCCTTCTATACCTATTTTATTAAGTGTTTTAATCATAAATGGATGTTGTATCCTGTCAAATGCTTTTCCTGCATCAATTGATATAATCATATAATTTTTGTCCTTTATTGTGTTTATGTGATCACATTGATGGATTTGCATACGTTGAACCATCCTTGTGCGCCTGGGATTAACCCCACTTGGTTTTGATGAATAATCTCTTTAATGTATTCTTACATTTGATTTGCTAGAATTTTGTTTAGGAATTTTGCATCTATATTCATCAGAGATATTGGTCTGTAGTTTTCTTTTTTGTGTGTTATCCTTACCAGGTTTTGGTATCAGGGTTAGGTCTCATAAAATGAGTTAGGGAGTATTGTGTCTTCTTCCAGTTTTTGGAAGACTTTGAATAGGACAGGTTGTTTTTCATTTTCTTTCTTATGAATCTGTAAGGTTTTCATTGAAATTTATATCATATCAAAAGTGAAAAACAACAGAATACATATTTTTTCTGCCTCATAACTCTCATGAGTAAGACATCCATCTTTCTTGCTAAATAAAGGGGAGAAAAGAGACAGTGACTTCATAATTCTTAACTTTTTCTTCATGAAATTTTGCACCAGAGAAGACTAGGTTGAAAAACATAGAGATGGACTATAATACAAAAGATTAGGATAACAGCTTTAAATATTTTGATATGTGATGAGAATAATCATTCATTCAAACATTATCAACCAACTTTGGCAAACACAAAGTATTTTCAGGCATAGCTCTGATAAATTTTAGTAGAAAAGAGTCTGTTCCAAATGAATGAAAAACATACAAAGCACTTAAAATATATTTCTTAGACATAGATCTGGAGTTAAAGTATACTAGAAAATATTTGGAGTTGGATATTGATATGTAGTAATAGACTACTGTAAATAAGCGTGTAAATAACACTATTTAAGTGGAAAATATATTCTATGAGCCAATTGGTTTGAGTCATTTAAGTACATTACACTGTGCTGCCTCTTGTAATTATACCAATTAGATTGGAGAATCATTTATCAGGGTGCCAATTAAATGAATTCCACACTTCCAGGGACTTTAAAAAAAAAGTCTAAATTAGACAGACCAAACAAATTCTATGCTTATGGGCACTTCAGTTGACTCTTGATCATGTAACACGACAATAATTTAACCAGTGTTTTTTACTCCATGTACTAGGGATACAATTAGATGGGGACATATTTTAGTCATTCCGTTCACTCTGCTATTTTATTTCAAAGTAAAAAATTTTAACCAAAAATATTGGTTTAGAATCTTACTTTTAATTTTGTTTAAAAACTGATTTCCATGAACATTTTCCTTTTAACTGATACTTGCTTTAAAGGTTAATTAATTTAATGATTCTTGGGTTGGTAGACATGTAATTATGGTTGATTAGAAATGTGTGATTTTTTTTTCTAGTGACACATTTCTCAGAAGATAAAGATTAGATTAAGATTTAACTGACATTCAATAACAATGGAAAGAAACTTTCAAAATTCTTATAATAAAAGTACTGCTAAAATCCTTTTTGGTATAGAAGTCTCTGTAACTGTTTTTTTTTTTTTTTTTTTAATTATGACAGTGAAAGAATGTTTCTAAAGTGGTTTTCTAACATCTCATAAAAAAGGAACTGTTACTTCAGCAACTATTTTAATCACTCTATGAAGAGAAGGGTAAGAAATTCTACCTAGCTACTCTATGAGTGACTTTATCTTGTCAACATTCAATACTCGGCACAGATGTTGTAGAATATGTAGTTTTAACAACTCATCTTCCCATTTATTTTTTTTGGTAGAATGGACATTTACAACATTACAATTATTTAATAATAAAAACAAGGGACATGAATATTTCTGAGACAAAACAACTTTTCTGAAAATTCTGCAAGCCATTCATCTATGGCTAATATCTATATACACAAATATTTTCACTAAGTCACATGAAATGTTGATGTTGGTCAAATAAATAGCCCAAATTGTTTTATGTGAATGATGTGCTTTGATGTCAAGTAGTCAAAAAAGTGATTATTTTATATTCCAAATAGCTCCGTTTACAATTAGGTAGTTCAACACTATGGGTGTCAATATAGTAGTTTTTCTAAAAATACAATATGTTGCTAAAATATATTGATAATGTAGAAAAGTTCTTATGCAATAGGTACTATTCACAGGTTGGGGAGAGCTGAAAAAAAAAATCTTAATTGAATTTGAAGAGACATGTATGATGAGCAGATATGAGAGATGACCTTTGAGTAGATGAGGGGTACACTAATTGAAAACACATGTTTTATAAATCAAGTTGGAAGAGCTTAACATGCATCATAGTAACTGATGGAATATCAAAAGAAATAACTGTCGTGCAAGAGCCAAAATAATCAAATAAATTATTTCAGATCTTGAAGTTAAGCTGTCAATTAATCAATTCTAAATTATATACAGGCAAATTAGTTTATTTGCAAAAGTCAGAGAGAACCTATTATGCTTAATTACAGTCCTTGTAAGCATTTCTTTCTGTATGTATTTATTCTTATGATTTGTACCACCAAGAAAACCCTTAGAAATCAATATACTTAATATCCATAAGGAGAAAAGACTTAAGTTGGTCTTTAATTAATTTTATGCAGTTTAGCATATACTTGAGGAACTACTGTGTGTGTGCAAAATACTGCCCTGAGGACTCGACAAAATATAAATAAGAACATGAAGTACCTCCTACTCATAGCAGTTTAAAATCAAAGAACTAGGATAGAAAAAGTTTATATGTGAATGAATTATAGAATAAGATGGCAACCAAAGTACAAAATGGTGCAAGAGAGTTTCTCAGAAGTACTACTCATCTGAGGTCATTACAAGGAACCAAAGAAAATATCCAAAGGGAAGCAGGCCTATGCTTATTCCTCTATTCATAGCGAAGAGTAGAAAATTTTGGAACATGATGAAGAAAGAGCCTATGGTTCAGGCTTATTGGAGCGTAGTGTAAATCATGGAGAAAGGTGGAAAATAAGGCAGGAAAGATAGATTGGAGTTATTAAATTGGAGGGCCTTGAATACTGGGTTGAGAAGCACTAGCCAGAAAAAAGGGACATTTCCTCTTCCATCACAAAACAGATTATAGTAGACAGTTTTATGAGAAATTCATGTTAAGGGAGGATATAGAGAATATGACACAGTCTTTACAGAACTCATTTAATAATCAGTCACTCACTGAAAACCTATCACATGCCAGGACTGTTTCAATTGTGATATTTGTGACTTGCATGGTGGCTACAGAAACAAAAAGTAAAGTTCTAGCCCTCTAATAGCTCAAAAGGGAGTGAAAAAGACAAACAAGTGCGGAGCCAGTTAAATTGTAGTGTCAATGATGTTAGGGTACAATTGGGAAACAAGATGTTTTAGTTACCACCCCAAAATAGTGGTGTTATGGGTTTAATTGACTCTACAAATTCATATTTTGAAGTGCTAACCCCAGAACCTCAGAACGTGACTAGTGTGGGAATAGGGCCTTCAAAGGGGTAATTAAGGTAAAATGAGGTCATATGAGTGAGCCCTAATCCAATAAACAAGAGTCCTTATGAGAAGCAGAGACTAGGATACAGACACAGATGAGGTGAAGACTGTGTGAAGAAGATACAGAGAAGTGAAAGCAGGAGGCTTTGACAAAAAAATTCTGCTGTGACAAAAATTTGATCTCATATTTCCAGTCTCCAGAACTGTCAGAAAATAAACATCTGTTGTTTAAAACACCCAGTCTGTGGTACTTGGTTATGGCAGTCCCAGCAAATTAGTACAAGTGGTTCAAGAAAGTAACACTCATTTAATTTTCTCCTGAATCTAGGGATTGACATGATCAACTAGTAAGTTCTACTTTGTGACTTCTCATATTCTTTTAGTCATATTCTATCTATCTATCTATCTATCTATCTATCTATCTATCTATCTATCTATCTATCTATCAATCATCTATCGTCTCTTCCTCTCTGCCATTGTGGTCCCTTCATGTGGCACTCTTAGAGTAGCCAGATTTCTTACATGGCAGCTGAAGATTCCCATAGCAAGTGTTGTAAGAGAAGTCAAAGTCACATGGCTTTTTCTAACCTACTCTCAGAAGTCCCACAGACTCACTTCTACTGAGATGTATTTGTGGAGATTATCATAAAGTTCCTCACAAGTTTAAGAGAACAGATGCATAGGCCACATGATGATGGATATAGTGTCAAATTATGTGCAGACATCTTTTAAAACTACTGCTGTCAGCCCTCTGGCTAAAATTTACTTACATTCTTCCTATATGAAAAATACACTCACCCTTTCCTGAGATCCTACAAAAGTCTTATCAATTATGGCATCAGATTAAGGCTTGAGCTCCAGGATCTCATCACTTAAATCAGGTCTGGATGTGGATGAAGTCTGACATACAATTGCTTGGTTATACCACTCCTTGAAAACTGTTCTGCTAAATCTGCAGCCCTATGATATAAAGAGAAAGCTTATCTGCGTCTACAATTGCACACCCAACACATATAGTGGAAAGACAAGCATAGGATAATTGCTATCATTCAAAAAGGGGGGAAGCAAGAGACACAACTGTTACTCATCCTCAGTAATTCTGTAACCCAGCTGGGCCGATACTGCCAGTTCCTTCATTAGGTCATTGTCCTTCTTCCTGGTACTAACTCTTGGGTCTGCCTTCTGAACTCTTGATTCACCTTTCTGAATTCTTCCTCTCCCAGAATATATAGGTTGTGTTTGGAGTTGAGTTGTTTTGTTTTCTCAGCCTTCTTGCTTGAATAAGTCTGGGGGTCCAAAGATCCCGCTTCATTTCAAAGTATCTCTGCACCAACAATCCAAGCTGGGAGTGTTGTTCCATGTATAAATCACTTTAAAATATTGGGTTCTCACCCTTATACACAACCCACATGTATACAACAGCAAGTAGAGTGGCTCATTTGAAGGGTGGAGAATCTGCTTCCAGATTCTTACATAGCTGGCTAACTTACCGTGTTTCCCTGAAAATAAGACTGGGTCTTATGTTAATTTTTGCTCCAAAAGATGCATTAAGGCTTATGTTCAGGGGATGTCACCCTGAAAAATCATGCTAGGGCTTATTTTCCGGTTAGGTCTTATTTTCGGGGAAACACGGTACATAGCTGCCAATGTGGTTCTATGTCATTTTGAAAGCTCAGCCACGACTAAGGGTTGGGAGCCTCAGTTTCTCTCAATGTGGACCAGTCCATGTGGCCTGGTCTTTCTTGGCTTAGTTTCAAGGATGTGGAGAGAGAGAGATTGAGAGAGACAGAAAGAGAGAGAGAGAGAGAGAGAGAGAGAGAGAGAGAGAGAGAGAGATGCTCTGTCACCCCTAATCACATCGATTACCTAGCCATAAAAGTCACATAGCTTTGCTTCTACTATGTTCTATTAAGACAGTCAGAAAGATCCACCCAGGTTCAGGGAGAAAGATGTAGACTCAGCTTCTTGATGGAGGATTGACAGGCTTCTAGAAGAGCACGTGGCCCCAGAAATATTGTTGTGGACAATTATGGAAAAAAAAAACACACACACACACAAAAACATTCTGCCATAGTAAGCTTTAAGGAAGAGTATCTTTCCCCAAATAAATGCACAAATCAAGAAATGCTTGAGTGGAGAGATATTTTATTATACTTAGCTATATATTTGAGTATTTAAAAATTATTAGTCAATGTCAAACATTTTAAGGAGCTTTTTGGGTTTCATCTCACAGTGAACAATAATCGAAAGAGGTAGGTGTTATTCTTCTTCTTTATGCTAGATGAAGTACCTGAGCCTTAGAAATCCTATTTAATGTGCTATTTAATTACTGAACTTCACATTACTGTGGTAGTTCCTAGCATATGTTCAAATGCTGATGGAATTAATCTTATACAGATAAGGATATGAATGTGTTCTAGGGAGAACAGTTAACTTCAGGAATAAAGTTCTCGAGTTGGCAAAAGGGGATGTGATCCAGTGTATAATTGGAGGGTTTGGCCAGTGACAGAGAGAGTTCTTCAGTTGTAATAGGTGGAAAGGTAAAATTGATGGGAATGATGGCGATAACTGGGTAGATTTAGTTGTGATAAGATGAAGTGTTTTATTTTATGATTGCTCCCATTTTCCCAGTGAAATAAGAGTTAACACCAACAGTTGGGGCATGATTTCTAAGTTTGATCATTGAGCCATTATGTTATAGTCACGTTTGAAAGTGGAGAATAGGGACAGTAGGAGGATGGTGGGGCAATGCTCAGGATCCACTTGAGGTTTATGGTCATGAAGTTATCTGAGAGCAGTCAGTGAATTTGCGTGGTTTTCTCCAACCACAGTCTACTGTTAGGGTTAGATGCAAAGTAGGAGAACAGTTTAGATTTAAACAGGGTTGGAATTCTCCAGGTGAGTATGAAGAAAAGAAAGAATAAGATAATGGAGATATGTATAAATGAATAATTTGTATGATTGGCCTCACAATCTAATTAAGATAAAGTAAAAAATGAGACATCAGACAAGATGAATAGGAAATGGTGGAGATCCCTGTGTAGTTAAAGAATTTTTGGAATAAAGTAAAATGAACTCTATATTCATACACCTTAGCATAGAATCAGTGAATATCTATAATGTCAATGCCTGAAACTTTTATGTATGTATTTTTTTGGTCTGAGGGCTTTCTCTTCCTCTGTGGGTTAGAAATATGAGAGAATTAACACCCCAATAAGCAAACCTCAACCAAAGACTTCTGACTAATGGTATATACATACTGTAACTCGCTCTCCCCTTCAGTGAGACAAGTCTGATGCATACGTTTTACACCATTTCCTAGATTCCCCAGTTAGATTAAGCTTCAGTTATGCAGGTGGGAACTTGTTTCATAATACACGTTTAATGGACTCTATCCCTTTCCTGTCTTATTTCCTCACTCTCCTGCTGGTATTTTCTGGATTGCTTCTCAAATAAACGAATACACTCAAATCTCAAAGCCTGCTTTTGGGAGGACCCAACTAAGAAAACCCCCTTTTTTTTTGTAGAAAACCTTTTACAAACACCTCCTCTGAGCCCCTACAACACCTATCACAACACTTATCAAAATATATTTTGTGTCTTCTTACTTGTCCTTGTCCCCATTAGACTGTGTCCCCCCGCCAAAATGAAAAGTTTTCTTAGAGCCTTTCCCTAGCACAGTTCCTGTTACCAAACAGGATTATTACATGTGCGGTAAATTTAATTGAATGTTCAATAAAAATTGATGATTTTGCTAAGCAAAGATTTGAAATATCTTTTCAACTCATAGAGACAAAATTAGATTGGGTTCAGTATTTCATGAATGTTAATTGGTCCATGTTTTTGGCATAATTCTTTGAAAATTGATAATACACAATAGTTAGACTGCCAAATATGAAATTTTGACTAGTCAGAATACATTACTATATTTAGATTTTTGCATTGAGGGAACTGAATAATATGATATTGTCTCTTCAGATATATTTAACAAAGTTAGGAAGTTTGTGAGGTTGAACATTTATCATTTCTCCCTAAACTTGTTATTCTATGAATTATTTTAGGTTTAGCAACAAAAAATAACTATATGTTTTTTGTTTTGTTTTTTTACATCATAAATACCTAATATAAGGGTGCTGAATAAATAGTCGTGTGGTAAATATTTTTGTGATAGAAATTTATCATTTTAAAATGAATTATTGTTGGAACTAGATTAAAATGATTTTTAAATTAGGAAATGGAAACATGGTAAAAAAGCTCTTTATACTTTTTTTTTTTTAATTGTGATTTGACTATCACCTGAGTAACTGCTATTTATATACCTGTTTGCCACTACTAATTACTTTATAAAATTCAATTACTGTAATGGCTGAATATCACAATAATTGTGTAACTCAGCCAAAAGCCATGGCAGTTGTGATAGGAATACACTTGTGAGAAAGCTTATTTGCATTTTCAAATCTCAACAACTGCTCAAGTATCTGCTTTCTAGCAATTAGGCAGCTGCTACTTAAAATCAATAGTGGCAAATTCTGGTTGTGTTTGGTTTGGAAACTAAGCTCTGTCTTGTGTGGCATTCTGGTACTTTGCAGTATATTAATGAAGCCACTTTGCTTCGTGCTGCTGTATCACTGCTGCTTGGTATCCTTTCTCCTCAGCTGGATATTGCACCACTTCATCTATTTTCTTTTCATTCTTTGTCTTATCCACAGGCTTTGACTTTGAATAGTTTCAAATTTCCCTTGTTAAGAGTTAATTCACAGTCTTTAAAATGTACAGCTATGGAGTTTGCCCTGGGTGAAATGTGTCGGATAGTTTTTTACCAAAGGCTATGTGTGAAATATTTAGAGGTTCTAGCTGAATTTCCTAAATAGTTGGGAAATTAGTTTAATGGAGGGTATACGGTATATATGGTGAAAACTAGCAAGCAAGTGAACATTAATGGGCTGAAAAGATAACTGCTGTTATACTGGCTTCTGTACAAGTAAAACAATCAGTTTTGAGAGATGAGTTGTATCTTACTATGTGCTAATAAATCAAATATGTACAAAACAGTCATATCAAATCTTTCCTATGTATTGCCTTTGAGATTTTATGGTTCATACTTAATGCCATGTTTGCGTTGTTTTGGTGTTCATGCAAGATTTCTTAGCCTAGAATTGTTTTATCTCATTTTATTTCTTTTTAAAAATTTTGTTACAAATATAGCTAATATACAATATTATATTACTTTCATGGGTGCACCATACACGTATATACCCAAAGAAGTGATCACCATGATAAGTCCAGCAACCATCTGACACTGTATCACAATATCACAATATTATTTTTGTAACTATATTTCATCATATAGCCTTCTCATAATATAGTCTCATGATATAGTATTCTAATTCATTCCACCTTAATTTAAGATGTGATATTTTTATGTTGTTCTATGCTTTTGGGCTGTATCCTCTCAGAACATTATTGTAACTGTATTTACCTCTGTTTCTCTATTACCTGAATTCTCTTCACCTTTCTTCTGGATATTCACCTCATTTCAATAAGGCTGCCATATAAGCTACCTTGAAAATAGTGAGAGCTATAATGATAGGCAGGTGGCAATTTATTTTCTGCTGTAACCCCTGGAAGTAGTTGCCATTGAAATTATTTTGGTTGACATTATTACAAGACCACAATCTTATTCCCAGCCCAGCAAAATGAGATGCTATCTGCTGATAGAAAACCTCTAAATATATACAGAATGTGGACTCATCCTAGATATTTGATTATATCAAAATGTCTATAGTAGTCTTGCCTAATCAAAGTCAATAAAACATTAAAAATGTAAAAAAATTATATGTGTTTGTTTCTCATTGTGTAGGCATTGCATTACAGTGGTCATTGTAAACATAAATTTTACTTTACTGAGTCTTAGAGTTGTTTTAGGTTTGGAGATTTTAATGGTTTATAGACATAGACTACTCAAAATATGTTAATTCTACACATTATTTTTTTAAGGGTAGGTATATATGCTTATCTTGGATTAGTGAGTATAGTTACTGGAAAATTATTCAGTCTTTAAATATTCTACTATTGCTCAAACTATAGATCTGTTAAATATATAGACTTTAGCGGTGAAAAATATTTTACATTGTGTCTTAGAGGTCAGTAAAGTTGAGTTGGTTGGTCTAAGAGGCTTTCTGAGTTCAAAGATTAATAGTTATCTACTAATAATGTCATGGTGGTTAAACCAAACACTTAAATTTAGGGTAGAAATAATTCCATTCAACTAGAAAATCATAATAATGAGAAAGTAATTTTTGGGCATTTGTTAACCAAATTGTCTTTACTCCCTACATTTATGAATAGTTGCAATTTGGAAAGTATCTGATTTAGAAATATATCTATTTTTAAAATCAGCCATTATTATACCATTTAAATCATAGTTTAAAAATAAAATGTTGAGACTGATTGGCTGTTGCCTTTGAGTGTTGTCCATCAGAAATGCAATTGTGAAATTACCTGAAGTCATGATAAGTCCCATAACTAAAAACAATGATCCTTCTTAGCAGATAACTTGAAACGTCCAGGAACTGGGAACTTGCTTTTGGATAGTTAGAATAGGAAAAAAAAAAAAAAAAAAAGGAGAATTATCACTCCAACTGGAGGTGTATTTATCCAGTTTACATTAAGTCATAGCCAGTCTTCCTATACTTCCTACAGATTTTAAAGAATCTGAGTTTTCTCAAAAGTTTAAAATATTCACACAGCATAAAATATTAACCTTTGTGTGTATGTGTGTGTGTGTGTGTGTGTGTGTGTCTGATATTATTGGAATGTTGGTGGGTGTTTGCCTCCATTGTGTCCACTTAACCCTGGCATCTGCCATATTAACTGACTTGCCACTATCTCCATCCTCAGTAGCCTCAGGCCTATGAACCTGGCTGGCAAGATAATTCTAGTTTTGGGGAGCTTCACATAATTGAGACACCAAGTTGGAAATAAAAGTGAAACATTTAGTTAAAGATAGGTTGACAGAAACAAGGAATTGTCTTGGGTAGTAAAGACCACATGAATTATATCAGAGCTAATTAAAATTCTCTGAATTTAAGCCTTCAGGTGGCTACTAAGGATTGTACAAATAGGTTCATTTATTTATGCATTCATTCATTTAACATTTGCTAAATAATTGGCTTTGTATTTGTCATTAGCAACAGAAAGATAGATAACCTGTGATTTCTATTCTCTGGAGGCTGAGAACTACAGCTTGGTGGAGGTGGTGGAGTGTGGGTGGAGAGGAGGCAATAGCCCAATATTTCGTTGCACTTTTGTTCTTACATGTGTATGACAAGGAAAGAGAAGACACTTTTTGAAAGATGTGGTCTTGTAAGATAAACATGTATACTGAGAAATTTTGTGGAGTACAGATGGAAGTTTCTAGGTAGAGGGAAGAGCTTGGTGAAGTCATGAAAGCTTTCCATAATCTAGTGTATCTAGAAGTAGCCACAGCAGATTGCTAGGGTTACTGCATAGGAGGTTACAGAACTAGGGAACATAGGACAACTGAGTATGTGCACAGTCACAGAAGAGGTTTAACCACAGCGCTTTACCTCCAAGTATGAGTGTTTAGGCTTTCCCTGACACACAAAGCTCCCTTAGAAGTTAAGATACCCCTTTCTCTGTTTTTTTTTTTTTTTTAAACTTCTAAATATTTTGGACCATTGAAAGGGACTAGAGAATAAACACGTCAAGTGGTGTGCTAAATGATAAGCAAAGTCTTGGAGCACAAGTGCCACATTTCTGAATGAAATGAAGGTGGCATGTTGTTGACAGGAAGGCAGACAGGGCCAAAAGGAGCAGCCAGTATGCAGCTAAGTACCAATATCAGACATTGGCTTGACTTTTGCCATTAGCAAGGCTCCCATATGATGACCTCACACTGTCCCTGGACTAGCACCAAAAGTGTCCTCTAAGTTCTCCAATTCTGACCTCCCACTGCTCTCAGCCACTACTCACTTCCTTTTCTCCAGGGTACCAATATTCTAGAAGGTCACCATTCTTTCTTATTCTTCTGCACTGTCCTTAGCGTTGCTAATATTCCTTCCCTTATTTCTCCTGGAGTTAGGGCTGGATTTTAGTATAAATTCAGATTAACCTCAGGTTTTCCAATTTGATTTTCAATTCCTAATTATTGACTATTTTCTATCACTCTGTTTCAGTCTTACTATCCTGGCAATGTGAATACTTTGACTTAACTAAGAGTAAATTACTTAGCAGGCTGAAAACAAAGCATCCTTATTAACATACAAGATTTTCTCTATAGCTATCCTAGTACATGGAACACTTGTTACCCTGATGATAATGATGAGCCATTGAAGCATTTAAAAAAGGAGGGCAAAACAAATCCATGATTTGCTTCTTAGAAAGTTTCCTTTGCCTAAAGTATAAAGGGTAGATGGTGGTTGAGCCTTTTTACAGAAAAGACAATGTGGGAAAACTATTGCTTGGCTAAGGAGAGAAGATAAGGTCTAAAATGAAGGCAGCACCAGAAAGGATAGAGAGGCATTTTATACTAAAGAAATGTTAAAGAGACTTGAAGACTGTATTCTTTGAAAAAGAAAACAAATAAGAATAACAAACAAGAATTAAGATGATGTTCTTCAGACATAAGCAACTGAATGGTAGTATCATTGTCAGATATGAAATACAGGAAAAAGTAGCCCATTTGAGCAAAAATTATTATGAATTGAATTTTGGACAAATTGAGCTTGTCCAGGTAAAGTTATATATAGTTTAGCTAGAGGACCTGTATGTCCTCTAACTGAATATTTGGATGTGAAATTCATATTTGGACGTCACCTACATTCATATGGTAGTTGCTGCTCTGGGTGAGAATGACATGAGGATGGGAAAGCTTCTTGATTGAACAGAAGGCCAGTGACAGAACATTTCTTCTCTTTTACCTTCTCTAAGGAATTATGAGTACTATTGATTAAATCAACTCTCTCTACATTCCTCAGTACACTCCACTGGGATTTGGGAAGGAAGAACTTTTCTTGAGCCAGTGCTATCTGTAAGGAGTTATTTATATCAATAACTGTGAATACTATCCAGATGGCTCAAAAGGAGAGATGTGACCAATTGAAATATGAAATGTGAGATCCATCGATGTGGTGAAATATAAATCAATGATGTTGTTATTGGAGATTTTATCAAAATGCAATAACAAAGTGCCCAGGAATAACCTCAATAAAACATGGATAGTACATATTTGAAGAACATTTTCAAATAGAGAATTAAAGCATAGTTCTTTGAGAAATTGGATAGACATACTATGCTTTCGATAAAAAGGATGCATATTTAAAGACATCTTTTATTCCCAATTATTGCATTTATTTAATCTAATTTCATTCAAAATAGAAAAATACTTTTTAGGAAAGTTGAAGTTATACTTTAATATTTTATATGTTAAAAATATGTCAGGAAAGCAGTTTTTAAAAATAAAATCAAAGGGATAGGTAAGACCAGTCCATCAGACATTATATAAGTTACAAAACCATAATATTTAAATATGCATATCACAATTAGATAGACATAAATAAACAACACAGAATATACATGTGGAGATTAGATCTTATTTTCCCTGAGTAATAATACATGTTAGAGACATTGCAAACCAGTGAGCAAGGAGAAGATTATTTAATAAAACTGTTTTGGTAATTAATTTGTTACTTAGAAAATAATAAACCTATACTCACCGCATATATTATACCAAAATGAGATATGATATGCAAAAATTTAAACAACAATTTGGGAAGAAATAAAAATAATAATTCATTAAATCTGTTGAGCTAACAAGATTTTTATAAACTTAAATATGATATAAAATAGATCTGAGGTACATAAAATTAGAACATTATTTAAAAAATACAAGATTAAATAATTAAAAAGGTAACATTAAGAGAATACTAATATTAGTACTATATAAGATTTCACAAATAAGTTTAAGAAGTCCTATAATTTCACTACATAAGCAACCAATGGATCTGACCTAATGTCTAACAAAAGAGGACATAAAAATGGTTAATAAACATATGGGAAATATTCTACCTTATCAGTATTCAAAAGACAAATAAATTCAAATATAAATTTTAATTCTATGTAAATTAAACAATATGTAAAACTGTAGTACAGAATGATAAATTTGTGGTCAAATATAATGTGATAAAAATTATTAGAAACAATTTGGGTCAATTATGAAAATTTAAAATACTTATACAATTTAATCTGATAATTTCACTCTAGAACTCTATTATAAGAAATTAATCATACGTTCTGAAATAAAACAAAAAATGTAAAGCTGTCATCAATACTGATGATGGAATTTTTCGTAATAATAAGTAAAACAATCTATGATGGTTAATTTTATGTGTCAACATGACTGGGCCATGCAGTGCCCAGATATTTGGTTAAACATTGTTTCTGTATGTGCTGTGAATGTGTTTTCAGATGAAATTAGCATTTAAATCAGGAGACTCAGTAAAGCAAATTGTCCTTCCCAATGTGAACAGGGCATCATCCAATTTGTTGAGGGTCTAAACAGAACAAAACTGCAGAGAAAGGAAGAATTATCTGTTTCTCTGCCTGCCTGTTGAACTGGGATATCAGTCTTCTCCTGCCCTTGGATTTGGACTTATACCACCAGTGCACCTGGTTCTCAGGGCTTTGAACTTGCACTAGAACTTACACCATAATCTCTCTTAGGTCTCCAGCTTGATAACTACAGATTCTGTGACTTCTCAGCTTTCAGAACCATGTGAGCCAATTCCTTATTATCTACCTATCATCAATGTATGTACATATATATATATATATATATATATATATATATATATATATATATACACATCTATCTACAATATCTATCTATTCTCTGTCTATCCATTCTATGGGTTATGCTTCTTTGGAGAAACCTGACTGATACTCAAGCTAAATGTTTATGATAAGATGATTAAGTAATGTACAGTATACGCATTTGCTGAGCTTTTATGAAACCATAAAATATTGTTTAAGAGGTCTTAGCTCCTGGAAAAAGTACTTGTTATTTTTATAAGTGAAAAGGAAGGATTTGGAGTTATATATTCACTATAAAAAGAAAATATATAAATATAACAAACAGAAAAGTGAGTATAAAAAACACTTGGTTTACTATCAGGTGGTGAAAATATGGGTGGTATTTTTAAACTTAAAATATATATTTCCAGATTTTCCAGAATAAGTATATATTAATTTTAAAATAGAAAAATTCACTTCATTTTTAACAGAGGATTCATTAACAAGCTAAAACTACTAAAGTAAACTTGATAAAATGTATGCCTTTTTATGCCCTGAAATGAATACAGGAGTGCTCAGTGGGGACTCACACATAAGTACACACACATGCCATCTACTATCCAGATACACTCATTGAATAATAGAAAGCATTGGCCCATTTGACTGCTAATGCTTCCACAAGTTCTGGTGTACTTAAACTTCATTTAAATACAGCCACTTAAACAGGATGGGGGAACATTTAAAGCTAACATGCCACGAAATCACTTCTCTTGGCATAAAGTGGCTCCCAGGCAAGAGACACCCCAAAAGGCAATGGGATGGCTCATTATACACATTTTTTACTAGAATGTGCCTCAATTTGCTCCTTCAGTGAACAATATATGGCATCCTTGCACACTCTCACACTCATATGCACATATTTTTTTTCTGTCAAGCAAAGCGAAGCATGAAATATCACTAAGAAAAATTTTTAAAGAGGATAAACATTTTAAGACAAAAATAATTTGAAAATTGAAAAAGCTATGGGTATTTTTGAGTACCACTCTGATCTAGAAAGGAAGATCAATATACAGTATTCACTTATGAAATTTGTATTACAAAATGAATGTTCATCCAAGAAATGATAATAATTTGTTTTTATTGCATAATTATTATAAGTGACCTCTATTGACTAAACCTGATTCTTTTTTTTTAAATTAAAATTTATTGGGGTGACAATAGTTATTAAAATTACATAGGTTTCAAGTGTACAATTCTGTAGTACATCATCTATATATCACATTGTGTGTTCACCACCCAGAGTTGATTCTCCTTCCATCACCATATATTTTACCCTGTTTACCCTCTTCTACCATCTCCCCTCCCCTCTTACCCCCTGGTAACCACTAACCTATCATCTGTGTCTATGAGTTTTTGTTTCCTTATTTGTTTGTCTTGTTCCTTGGTTGCTTTCAGTTTTATATCCCACATATCAATGAAGTCATATGATTCTCGACTTTTTCTGTCTGACTTATTTCGCTTAGCATACTAATCTCAAGATCCACCCATGTTGTTGCACATGGCACTATTTCATCTTTTCTTATGGCAGAATAGTATTCCGTTGTGTATATATGAGGTCTGATAATTAAGTTTATGAACTCATCCTAGAAAAAGTGCCGCATACCTCATTGCTGAATATCACTATAATCACCTTCAAAGTACTCCCCTTGAGAAGCTATGCACCAACGCTAGCACCTAGTCCACCTTTCAAAGCAATTTTGGAACTCTTTTTATGGAATGGCCATCAAAGCTATCATCATATTACCCTTGATGTCTTGAATGCCATCAAAATGTCTTCCTTTCAATATTTCCTTTATCTTCAGGTAAAGAAAGAAGTTATTGGGGGCCAGATCAGGTGAGAAGGAAGGGTGTTCCAATACAGTTATTTGTTTACTGGCTAAAATTCCCACATAGACAATGCTGTGTGAGCTGGTGCATTGTCATGATTCAAGAGTTATGAATTGTTGGCGAAAAGTTCAGGTCGTTTTCATCTAACTTTTTCACGCAGCCTTTTCAGCAATTCCAAATAGTAAACTTGGTTAACTGTTTGTCCAGTTGGTACAAATTCATAATGAATAATACCTTTGATATCAAAAAAGGTTAGCAACATCATTTTGACTCTTGAGTTGGATTGTTGGAACTTTTTTGGTTGTGGAGAATTGGCTGACTTCCATTGTGTGCTTTGACGCCTTGTTTCAGGGTCATATTGGTACAGCCATGGTTCATCACCAGTGATAATACAGCTCAAAACATCGTCTTGCCTCTCCAAAAAATCTTGGCAAACTTTGACTCTCCTCTGCTCTTGTTCATTGGTGAACTTCTTCAGGACCATTTTTGCACACACCTTTCTCATGCCAAGATTCTCATTTAAGATTTTCCTGTTTCTCTATCAATGTTTACTTGGTCTGCTGTGCTTCTCACAGTCAGCCAATGATTTTGATGCACAATTTGATGAATTTTTGCAATGTTTTCATCAGTTCTGCTCATTACTGGCCTCCTGACCTCTCTTCATCAGTGACACATTCTCTCCCCTCAGAAAAATGTTTAATCCATTTGTACACCATTTTCTTCATGGCATTATCCCCATAAACTTGGACAAACATGTCCCTGATTTTACTTCCACTCTTGTGAAGTTTAACAAGAAATTTGATATTTTCAGTTGCTCTGATTTAAGCTCACACATTCTGGTGATGGCACACAAAAACACTCTACAGCAATAATGACCTCCACTCAGCAAGACACCACCACATGTGGACCTGCACTCAGCTGTGAGACACTGATATATGAGTACCACTGTTATGAAACCTTACCAAACTCTTTGTGCAGTGCTGCCATGGTGGCAATTTCGTGAGCTTAATTTTCAGGCCTCATAAACCACATCTTCTTTATCAAATCAGCTATCGAAGGACAATTTGGTTCTGATTCTTTTTTCATAAACATATAATATGGGAATATGATTTAATTTTATGAATGTAGGTCTATATTAAATTTTACCTAAAAATCATAGATAATTAAATAATACAAAATACAATCCTGTTTGACATTCCAGCTTTGCTACATTTTGGTAGCTACATATACTTTTCCTCTGAAGTTTAATGCTGGCACAGGCCAATGCTGTGCCAAAATCCTATAATCCTCATTGACTCTAAGAAACACAACTCCAGAGTAATCTCTCCTCCATCAACCCAGGCTTAGGAATGACAAGGTTGTTTGTGAGGTCCTCACTATCCTCCCTCTTATTTATTTACTAATACAACAGTCCTCTAACTCTGAAATAGGTCAGACAATGAATACTTTCATTCTACCACACTCACCTCTCTAAATGTTTTGACCCCTTCCACAATATTCTGCCAAGACAATTTTTGCATCTCTATCCATTTACTGGAAACCAACATTTTCCCAAACTTTAGCTGGCAATCCCAGTAGCAAGTTACAAGAGCTCTAGCTGTCTTTGCAAATATGTTGACTCTGAAGTCACTAGATTGTGGTACATATTTACAAACTCTCCCTCACACAGTCATATATTCTGTGTACACCTAACACTCCCTCCGTTCATCTAGCAAACTCAAAGTCCATTGTTGATGTTGGTCAGTACATATTTACAAGATATTATCTTTTTGGGTGGGAATGACTCATTTCCTCTTAGAGGATGTACAATAGTTTACTAAACTTTATACTATTAGTCTAGAAGTGATAGGGATGGTAGAGGGTAATCATAAAGAAGGCCATTATCATCTTAGGAAACATCTAATTCAGTAGAGCCTTCTGCAAGGTCTCTAGGCAAAGGAAGGCTTTTATCCTCTAGAAGGAGATGTAGGGTACTTTTACAGCCTTGGAGGGTTCAAAGAAATCTTGGGGATTCAAGATTCTCCAAAGCATCCATGTAGGGCTTCCTATCCTAAGTAGTTGGGGCCCATTCCTTTTGTACTTTAGACCTTTTCTTTAGCATAGGAAATGTATCAGGAATGGGAATCATGCCTTCTCTGTAATTCAGCTACTCTCAGAGTTAGGTCCTAGGCCTGGTTTTAGCCTGATTTTCTCTCCAGTTGCAGGAAAAGAGGCTCTCATTAAATACTTTCAAGATACCGTTTGGCTTTCCCTCTGTGCAAAAGTTATCTATTAGCTGATTTAAGCCTGTCATTTTTATTTTGCATATCAATGGAATTTAAAAATACCCAAATTATTTCACAGTCTTTATAATTACCATTACAAAGATGGCAGTGTTGATGATGGGGAGTCAGGTTGGCACTCACAGAAGGGAGAAGAGATCCAAAGGGATCTGGGCAAAGAATTGACAAAGATAAAAATTGTTTGATGTCCTTTTTTACTTCTTATTTAAGTAATAATGAATTAAACATAGTCTTAAATTTCTGGGTAAAATATGTATTTTTTCATAAATGAAGAAACTATACAATTCTGCTAAGTTACTTCAAATATCAGTAATAGACCAGTATAAGCCATGGCAAATGGAAAGACAATAAAGTGGTAAAACACCGACCTAGCAGAGTTATTGCAAGAATTCATTTATTCAAAAAGTATTTACTAGTGCCTTTCCAAGAGCTGTGGATACACAGGTGCATAAGCACAGTCTCTGTTATTGAGTATATAATGGGTGATCAATTAATGCAAACACATTTTTTATTGATATAAATCACATATTTAATATCAATTAAACTATTTTAAAGAAATTCTTACAGATTAGTGATTTTTTCATGGATTAATACTTAATGAATAATAATTATACTACTAACAATACTTAGATTAAAAAAAAACACACAAAAAAACGGGAAAACTTTTGCTTGGAAATTCACCAAGAATTGATCCACAGTTCAGAAAATCACATCTATGACAGCAATGCTGTTAGTGGTACTTAAACCAATACAAAACACCTGCATTAATTCTTTCAATCACTGAACAAAATATTTATTGAGTACACACTATGTGTCAGGCACAGCTCCTGACACTGATGATATAGCAGTAAATGAAATAAACAAAAAATCCTTGCTTTTTGAACACAAACTTCATTCGCAGTTATAGCTTCATGGTGATTACACTTAAGGGTTCAAGTATCTGATTATTTCATTATGTCTTCTAGTGTTGTTATGTCTGAGCACTTATATAGAGACATAATCATGTTATTTAACTGTGCCTTTATTTCTCCTTTATCCTAAATTTAAGGCATTGTATTGTGTGTGTGTGTGTGTGTGTGTATGAGTGTGTGTGTGTGTGTGTATGAGTGTGTGTGTGTGTGTGTGTGTATGAGTGTGTGTGTGTGTAATTATGTATTTAGGTGTTATCTTTGAATTTAATTTCAGGATGGTAAAGAGAGCATTTACAGTATTTATTATAAAAGGAGACACTAAGTATGATTGAGTTGATAACAATTTCATTAAAGTAAACGTATTCTTTACAGTCAGGAATGTGACAAAGTCCTTGGGATCTATTATATGAATGGCATCCTGAGAGCTTTTGGAGATTCTAGAGTAAGTGTTCTTATATCTTCAAAAAGATGTAAAGTCCACTAAAAATATTCTTTACTTCTAAAGTCACTTTATCACCAGTGAGAAAAATAGAGTGTAAACATCTTCAAAGATTCTCACATAGAAAATATTTATTTTCTTGATCACACTTCTGAAATATCAACTCTCTATATCTCTATGGCAGGAAAAGTATCCAACATTCCTTTGCCAATTCTCCTGCTCTCTTTCTTCAGTTACAAAGAGAGTCTGGCTTCCCTGTTCTCCAGAGAGTATTGCAGCAGGTCCCTAGATGTGTGCTAAATTAGAAGCCTGAACCTCAGCTAATGCTTTTAAGATATGCAAATAGGCCTCTTCAAGGAAAGACTGGGAGATGGGAAATTCTATGTGCTGCCTCTGTGCTGAGCCCTGGAGGATAGCTGCTGCGAGTCCTTGTGAAACCCTATAAACTGTGTTTTGTTTGCTTGTTTGCTGTAGTCGTGTGGTTCTTATAGGCATAAGCCCTGTTGGATTTAAGAGTTGGGTGTTTTGGGGCACCATTCCTTAGGAGGAAGTCATAAAAGTTTGGGAGCTAGATTTTGCATCCAAACCCTTCACTCCCTAGGGAGAAGTTGGGGATTATGAATTTCTCCTGATTATATTTTGCTGTACCAAGGGTGGCGTTTATGGTGACAGGTGTGTCTCAGCCTTTCCTATTTATTTCAACGTGTTTTTTTTCTTGTTGTTTTAAAATAAGTCAATAAAATTTAAAACATTGGAATCATTATCAAGCACCTTTTCTGACTACAATGATAAGAAACTAGATATCACTTATAAGAAAAAGAAAACTGAAAAGATTTACAAATATGTGGAGATTAAACAACATGCTCCTGGAAAAACAATGGGTCAAAGGAGAAATCAAAAGAGAAACAAAAAAAAAATTATCTTGAGACAAATGAAAAGAGAAATACAACACACCAAAACTTATGGGATTCAGCAAAAGCATTTCTAGGAGGGAAATTCATGTCAATAAGTGCCAACTTTAGGAAAAAAAAAAAAAAAAAAGATCTCAAGTAAGCAATCTAACTTTACCTAAAAAAAGCAACCTAACTTTAAATAAAAGACATCCAAATTGGAAAGGAAAAGGTAAGCCTGTCTTTATTGGCAGATGACATGATATTATATACAGAAAATCCTAAAGACTCCACCAGAAAACTGTTAGACTAATAAATTCAGTAAAGTTTAAGGACACACAATCAATATACAAATATCACTTGCATTTCTATGCACTAACAACAAACTATCAAAAAGAGAAATTAAGAAAAATTTCCATTTACAATTACATAAAAAAAGCATAAAATACCTAGAAACTAATGTAGTTAAGGAGGTAAAAGATCCCTACACTCAAAATTATAAGACATTGATGAAATAAATTTAAGAAGATACAAATAAATGGAAAGATGTTTTGTGCTGATGGATTAGAGAATTAATACTGTTAAAATGTTAACCCAATCCAAAGTGGTCTAAGATTTGATGCAATCCCCACAAAGATTCTAATGATATTTTTCACTGAAATAGAAAAAAAATTATTAAAATTTGTACAAAACTTAAAATACCCTGAATAGTCAAAACAATCTTGACAATAATGAAACTGAAGATATCATACTTTTTTATTTCAAACTGTATTACAAAGTTACAGTAATCAAAACAGTACAGATATACTTGGGAGATATTGCAGGTTTGGTTCCAAACCACCACAATAAAACAAATATACAACAAAGTGAGTCAGACTTTTTTTTTGTTTCCCAGTGCGTATAAAAGTTATGTTTACACTATACTGTAGTCTATTAAGTGTGCAATAGCACGATGTTTAAAGGAAGAAGAAAGACAAATAAAAAAACAAAACCTCATAGACATAAATAATAGATTAGTGGTTACCAGAGGGTAAGGAGACCGGGGGATGGTGTATGAGGATTAACGGGATCAAATGGAAGGAGAACTGACTCTGGATGGTGAAGACACATGTGAGATATAGATGATGTATTACAGAATTGTACACCTGGAGCCTATATAACTTTACTATCCATTTTCACCCCAATAAACTTTAATTAAAGAAAAGAAAGAAAAAACAATGTATATACCTTTATTAACAAATACTTTATTTTTTAAAATGCTGACCATTTTGAGCCTTCACCAAGTTGTAATCTTTTTGCCTGTGAAGGGTCTTGCCTCAATGTTGATAAGAATGCAGTATCTGTAAAGTGTAATAAAGCAAGCACAATAAAATGAGGTGTGCCTATTAGCACAAAAATAGATGCAGTTCAATGAAACAGAAGAGAGAGCTCAGAAATAAACCCATGCATATATGGCCAACCAATTTAAGACAGAATCAAGAGTATACAATGAGAAAAAGTAGTCTTTTCAATAAATGGTGTTGACAAAGCTAGACAGTGATGTGCAAAAGGATAAAACTGAACTCTTATCTTACACCATGCACAAAAGTCAACTCAAAATGGATTAAATACTTATTGTAGACCTGAAATTATAAAACTCCCAGCAGAACTTCTTGACATCAGTCTTGGTAATTCTGTTTTTGGATTTGACAACAAAAGCATGAACAATAACAACACAGCAACAACAAAAACATGTAGGACATTAAACTTCTGCACAGCAAAGGAAAGGACATCCAAATTGGATGGCAACCTATAGGGTTGGGAAAATATTTGTAAATTATATATCTAATAAGTAGTTAGTATGCAAAATTAAAAAAAAAATAACTCATGCAACTCAATAGCAAGAAAACCAAAATCTGAGTAAAAAACAGGCAGAGAAACTGAATAAACATTATTCCAAAGAAGACATACAGATGGCCAATGGGTATATGAAAAGGTGCTCAACATCACTTATCACCAAGGGAATGCAAATTAAATCCAAAATGAGATATTGCCTTATACTTATCATCAGAAACCAAGAGATAACAAGTGTTGGCGAGGATGTGGAGAAAAGGAATCCCTTGTATACTATTGGTGGGAATACAAATTGCTGCAACCACTATGGAAAACAGTATGGAGGCTCTCAAAAAACTAAAAATAGAACTACAATATGATTTATCAATTCTTCTCCTGGGTACATAGCCAAAGAAAATGAAAAACACTAACTCATATCTTCACCCCCATGATTATTGGTTTATTGTAGCATTATTTACAACAGCCAAGACATAAAAACAACGTGTGTCCATTGTCTGTCACCAGATGAATGGCTAAGGAAGATGTGATACACACACTCACACACACACACACACACACACACACACACACACACCGTGAGATATTAAGATATTATTGAGCCACAAAAAGAAGAAAATCCTGTCATATTCAACAACATAAATGGACTCTAAGGGTATTATGCTAAGTGAAATAAGTCAGAGAAAGGCAAATACTATATCATGTCACTTACATGTGGAATTAAAAAAAAAAAAAATCAAAAACAAACTTTGAGAAACAAGGAACAGATTAGTTGCCAGAAGTGGGGGTGGAGGATGACGGGAATGGGTGAAAGTGGTTAAAAGGTACAAACTTCCATTTATAAGATAAACAATTTCTGGAGATGTAATGTACAGCGTGATTACTATAAATAAAATGAACAAGTAATATGCCAATAAAGTATATTAAACAAAAGCATTCCAAATGAAAACGGTAAATGGAAAATCATAATTATATTTTAAACTTCCTTTATAATGATCAAATAATCCAAAGACAAATAATGAAATTAAGAAATTGAATAACATAATTAATATTGTAGCTCCTGGGCAGAAAATACATACACTTTTTAAATATTCATAAGGCATTTATAAATATTGATCATATCTTGAGTCTTAAAAAATTCCCAAAAGAAAAAGAATAAATCATACCAATTCTCTTTATCTTATTTCAGTGAAATAAAAGTTAACTTTAATTGCAAAAGCATTACTTAAGAATCACATTAAACCACATAGGAACCAAAAGTAGTAACCTAACTGATTCTTGAGTTAAAGAGGAGGTCAACTTCTTGAGTCAGAATATACCAAAAAGTAGAGAACACAGACAGTATGTACTTTGTAAAATTTACACCTGCAAAATAAGAAAAGTGTAGAGATGTGATAGATAAAATTCTATGTGACCTGGTATAATCATGCCTTTTCCCTGTTATTCAGTCAAATACCTATTTAGATGCTGCTGTGAAGGATTTTGCAAATGAATTGAAGGTATCAAACCAGTTGACCTTAAGCTGGAAAATATCCTGGTGTGCCTGGCCTCATCACATGATCTCTTTAAATATTACCTGGAGGACAGAGATAAGAGGTTACCACTCCAAAGCATAAAAAGGTTTTTATACGCTGTTTCAAGTCTGAAGATGGAAGGCTGCATGGCAAGAAATGTGGATGGTCTTTAGAAGCTGAGAGCAGCCACCAGATGACAACCAAAAAGGACACAAGGACCTCATTCAGTCTAGTAACAGCAATGAACTAAATTTTGCAGACAAAAGAATGAGCTTGAAAGCAGACTTTTTCCTCAGGACATCCAGCACAAGACTCAGTCTGATCTACATCTTGATGTTGGCCTTATGATACCCTCAGCAAAGAACCCAGCAATGTCATGCCAAACTTCTGACTTGTAGTGAGCTAATAAATGGATGTTGTTTTTAATTGCAAAGTTTGTTGTAATTTGTTTCATAGCAATAGTAATACAAAGATAGTAAAATACATTGAAATAACCCCTAAGAATCAGTAGAAAAGAAGTTATAGAAAGAACATAACTTAATAAATAAGGAAATGAAAGAAATAAATGAAAATATATCTAGTTATTGAAAAACTATAATGAAATAGATAAACCTCTAAGATACTTGTGGGAGTGTGTGAGAATAGTAATTTAAAACATTAGGCATATGAAAGGAGATACGACCTCAGATATAGAAAATATATTTTTCAGATTAATTTTGTACGTGAAATCATGCTCATGAAATTTAAACACTCAATGAAATAATAACTTTTTTTGTTATAAAGTTAAATTATTGTATTGGCTAAAGAAATTCCTCAAATTATTTCATGACCTAGAGGGTTTCAAAAATGAGTTTGTACAAACTTTTAAGAAGGCACAATTTCTTTGCTTTCCAATCTCTTCCAAGGTACAGAGAAATAAGAAAAAATGTCTAAGTTAATTTTATGAAGCAAATATAATACTCCTACCAACTCCTAACATTACATAAACAGAACAAAACAAAAATGACACTGCAACATACAGACATATTTATTTTACAGATATAGGCACAAAATAATAAACAATAATAAATCAAATTTACCAGAATATTAAATTCATAAAGTACTGTTTTGAAGAGAAGTTCTCTGCAGAACTTCAAGGGATTTTCATTACTAAAAAATAGATTATCATAACCATTACTGGGCTAAGGGGAAAAACTCGATGACCTTTATGGCAGATATCAAAAGACCTTTGATCAATTGAACTCAATTTTTGACAGGAAATAAATATATTCTTGTTAAATACTATCATATTTTTTCTTCGACAAGGTAAAGGGCAAACATTTCAGCCAACATCAGTTGGAGTTGCTTCAATGAAATCTTAGAAGATCTCCCCATTTTAAAAACTATAAAAATGAAAAATAAGAATGGAGTAAAAGGTCTATGTTTCAAGCAGTAAGCAGTAACAGAAAAATGGTAAAGTAATAACTTCTTTTTTTAACCCTGTATTATTATTATTATTACAAATCAAAGTTTATTGGGGTGACAGTTGTTAATAAAGTTACAAACAAAAATTCATAGACACAGACAATAGTTGAGTAATAACTTCTTTTAGATGATAATAAGCATAGTATGAGTTCAATATTCTCTAAGGTAGTCACTACATATAGTTACAGAATATATAACTAAGGAGTTAATATAAGGAAAAAAAATCTAATAGTTTGCTAATTCAAAAATCAGAAGAAAAGCCGTGAAAAAAAACATTGTAGTATGGCAGATACAAACATAACTATATCAATTATTGAAGTAAATGTAAATAGACTAAATCATCAAGTAAAAACCTAAGACAATCAAGGTTGAAACTACAACTATATATTGCATACAAGAGACACAATTTATGTATGGGAAAATAAAATGGTTGAAAGTGAAATGTTGGAACATGATAGCAATAAAACACTGACCAAGAGAAAGTTGGTATTGCTACATTAATATAAAGCAAAGTAAACTTATATCAGAGCACTACTAGAGGTAGGAGGGACATATTGAAATATATAGGAGTCAATCAAATAGGAAGATAATATAGTGCCAAATCTATAGCCATCCAATATCATAGATTCATATTACAGAACAAAAAGGAGAAAAGAAATCCACATTTGACACACCTCCCTTTATAACTGATAGAAGATATAAGAAAAAAAAATCAGAAGAAACGAACAATTAAAATTTAAATTAATTGATATATAGAGAATATTTCACCCCAAAACAACAAAATATATATTCTTAAGTATATATATAAAATATGTACTTAAATTTTATACCCTGGTATAAAATTCACCCATATATATGCTAGGCCAAAAAAAAAAAAAAAAAAGCCTCAACAAAATCCAAAGATTGAAATTATCCAATTACGTTCTTTGATGAGCTTGGAATTAATCTAGAAATCAATAATAAAAATAAAATTAGAAAAATCTCAACGGCATGATAACAACGTGTTTCTAAATAATCTAAGGTACAAATAGGAAAAGAAAGCAGAAATTAGAAAATATTTTGAAATGAATAAATATGAATATATAACAGGACAAAAATGTGTGTAGTGTAATCTTCCATTACCAGCGAAAGTGATGTAACAGGACTGAATTTACCCTTTTCCTCAACAACTAGGAGTTGGTCGGGAAACATGAAGCAAACGTTTTCAGATAATGGACAACAGAAAACGAAGGATTGCGATCCCCCATGAGAGAAGAATGGCAACAAGCTGAGCCTTACAATTACAGGAGCTAACTACTTGGAAGTAGTTTCCATCTTGCAGCATGGGAGAGAGAAACCCAGATTTAAGGTCTTGCTGAATTGAGGAGCCGGAACAGTCAGGCAGACCACTGTAGTAAGAATTTGCAAAGAAGATATATTTCTTATTACATTTTACTGCTTGTTATAGTCTGTGATGAAATAAGTACAGAAATGGAGAACAAAATTTGGAAACATATTCATGCAATTTACATTAGAGAAATGAGGAAGTAAGATCAAAGTCATTTGTCACATTAAAAATTTTAAAGGTTGATTTGCATAGTGTTGGTTCAAAATGTACAAAAATATTTGATATGGAAATTGCCTTTACACATAACTTTTTGTTTGGTTACAATTGGAGAAAGGCAAGGATTCTGAGTATAATAGTGATTGTCTATGTTAATCACCTATATACACGTTTTAAATGAACAATTTGCAGACATTTTTATAGTTTTCTTTTTTTCTGTGTATTGTATCCCTGGTTACAGTTAATGAAATGTAATTTTATGTCTTTATTTTATGAAATCATAAAATAAATAATTTTGACTTGCATTTTTCACTTTATTTTTGTAGTAATCCACATTTTTTAAAAAACAAAAATATTGGTATCAGAGGTAGTACAGGAGGAAAAAAACCACAAAAACAAACCTGATTCTTCACTACAGGTACTTTGAAATGCACTATCTTATAGAGAGAATATGTTTCTCATATCCAAACTTTCTTAATATTGCTTTATATCTAAAAATTATGTCATTACTGTATATATACTGTGCTCAATGTGTATTTCTGATTGAGGCATTCGAGTGAACTTCCAAATTAATCAAAGAATTGCAAATACCAATAATTGTATCAATATAACACGTTTAAATCAAAATTGTTTAATAAAAATTTTACCTAAAGTATGTTAAAAAAAATTCTCTCCCACTAGACTGATGAAATTAATTAATTGCTTTTGAATGTGGACAGAGCTGATATTATAAAGAAGACATTTTTTTAAATTTAATTTTCCAGATGTTTAACTCCATTATTCTCTTCCTTTTGTCAGTGGACAAAAATCACATTTATTGAGAAAAATAAGCATAAAACTCTGTAAGAATACTGATAACATTTGAATATCCGGTTCATATGCCTCAGACTAGAGAGGCATGCAGCAATTCACCTTGTTTTTTCCTTAACGAGGTTATTTCAGCCAATAAGTCTTTTGTCATAGCTGATCTGAGGTTCATCTCTGACACATATGAAGTGTCCTGAGAAATAAATACAATAGGCATGTTTTCACCCTTAGCTGTTCAGACACACAGAACATATTTTTGCCTGTTTACATATTCAGGCATTCAGATAAATTCTTCAGGCTTCTCTCTCCACTGCATCATGTTAGGGTCAGAGAGGGCCAAGTGTTGAAAGGAAATTTATTACATAGGTCTGGAGTTCATTAATAAAACCAAGTTATATATATGTATATCCCCACACAAAATTACTAAAAAGAAAAAAAGTCACCAGTATGGAATCACGTTTTGTCTAGCTTCTTCAAATGGTTTTCGTTATGTTTGATGTCTAGATTTCAAAGAGTATTCTTAGACGTCTTTTGTCCATATGTATGTTTATAAATGTTTATAGACTGAAAGGATACATGGTTAATATCTGTTCTGAAAACTCTCAGGATAGTGGTCCTGTCTGTTCCTCAGGTATAGTTATGTCATTATTCTCATTGATCAGAATCAGGCAATTTTGACAGTCTGACAAAAATGCATTTGTTTTTATTTTAGATTGTATGAGTTTATTAGCTGCTGTCTAAGTATTGATCATTTATTCATTCTCTCACTACTACTGTGCTTGATCAGTGTTAAGATAAGCATATTCCACACACCCCCACCTCCAGGAGAGCTCACAGTATAGCACTATTATATGCAAACAAACAAGAGTGAAATACTGTGATAATTTTCCTAAAAGAGTTAGCATAGCACAAAGACTTTAGAGTCTAGTTCTGGAGCCAGACTACTTAGGGTTGAATCCTAACTCTGCCATTTGCTTGCTGTTTCATATTAGGCTAGGAATAACAGTTATAATTATAATAATATAAATAATAATAATAGCATCGTTGTGAAATTATATAAGACAATATATGTAAAAATCTTAGACACTGCCTAGTACATAGTAAGTACTCAATAAATGTTAACTTTTTGTCCCAAAATGGGATAAAGAAAGGAGCAAAAACATCTGATTAAGTGGTATGTATTGGGGGTGATGGGCAGTTGTATAGGATTTCATGGAATTAGAGACCTTCATTTATTTCTTGTTTTCATTCTAAAACTATAAACTGAGAGTATAATCTGTGGCACATGTTCTCCTAAGCACTGAGGTTAAAGCCCCGGATAGATTAATGAAGATATTACTCTGAGTGCACATTTTAGTCCAGGAAATGGAAAAAAAAAAGAAAGAAAGAAAAAGAAAGAAAGGAAGGAAGGAAGGAAGGAAGGAAGGAAGGAAGGAAGGAAGGAAGGAAGGAAGGAAGGAAGGAAGGAAGGAAGGAAGGAAAGAAAGAAAGAAAGAAAGAAAGAAACCTAAATAATATAATTTCGATAGGTAGTAAATTCTATGAAGAAAATAAAACAGCTAAAAGAATAGACAGTGATGAGGTTGTCTACTATTTTAGACGGAATCACAAGGAATGCCTCTTCAAGGATACTATATTGAACAGAAACTTAAATGACATGATTAAGGCTTGTGAAGTTCTAGTGGGAAATTATTTCAGGAAAAAAATGGAAGTTGAGGACCAGTAAGAGGTGGATCTGAGGGTTACTGAAGGACCGATTACAATCTAGTAGATGCTGGTAAAACTGTGGATTTCATTTTAAATGTTAGGAGAAGTTCCTGGGGGGGTGGGGAGTGTTAAACAGTTGTGTGGTTATCATTAAAAGATTCCTCTGGATACTGTATGGAAAAGATAGAAGTACAAGAGCAGAAGCAGATAAATCACTTCAGTGGTATTGCAACAGTCCAGGACGGAGGGGATGATGGTCTGCACTCAAGGGCAAAGATAGGGAGAAATTTCTCAGAACGTGGATCCTCCAGGTGAGAAATGGAAAAGTCTTCCAGAATGGAAACAGCAAATATAAATGCATGAGCACTAGAATTAACATGGTTATTTTGGAAAATTATAAATTAAAATTTTGCACTGTTTAAAGAAATCTCTTCTACATATTTTACAGTAGAGTCCCCACAGGAAAATGAAGTTTGTTAGTATCTTTAATGTATGACATACCATTAGAATTTTTCTTGCAGCCTTTTGTATCCAGATTTAACAGCATATTCACAGTCTCTTCATGGAAACATTAACCAGTTGTGAGATCTGTGAGGATTTTATAATAATGCTCAATTAGAAGGAATAAAATTGGAAGGAATCTTCACATGCTTGGAGGAAGATAGTTTATTCCAAGGAAGGCTCTCTTTCTTTGCCTTGCAGATTATTTGTGTAAAGAAGTCATCGGTCCACAAGGTTGGCCTAGGAATTTCTTTCTAGAAATGGGAATATAGAAAATAGAAGTAGCTAGCATTAAGGTCTTTGTTATCAAAAAAGATGCACACAGTAAAAACAACATTTACTTGTTAGACTGTTTGCTATGCTTGGAAGATCAATTTTTTTTCATTTTAAATTTTCTAGGAATTGGATGTCTGTTTTAAAACAAAGCAAACAATTCTTTCATGTAGGCAAAATTGGCCATAAAGATATATGAATTTCACACCATTCTTTATGTAAGTAAATGTAATACTTTCCCCTGATATACGATGTAGAAATATTTTCCTAATGTAAAGAAAACATTAAATGTGTTTTAAAATATATCACAATCTGTGACCTTCTGATTATTATCAGGGCTCAATTTGGAAAGGAGTTTCACTATGTTCATTACCTGCTCTCGTTACGTAATTTGTAGTTTTATGTTAAATCTTCCAAAATAACTCAAAATTTTCTTTGCTTAAAACAGCTTTTAATACTTCGTTTTAAAAAGTACACCTTTCATGGTGATCAGAACCTGTAACTATATAGATTAGTCTTGAGCAGAAAGTAAACCACTTGCACATATTCTGAGAGCTGACTTCCATTACTAGACCCAGATGGAATAATTTAGATATTGACATAATAAATCAAGGTTTATAAATAACTCCACATGATTCATGAAAGGTTAAGTTTTTTAGCTTACTATGTCAATTATCATAAACTCATAACTTCAATGTTTTTTCTTCTACTTTGCTTTTATGATAGAGGCAAATTGATTAATATAAAACAAGTATAGACATTTTTTAATTACAAAAAACAATGTGGGGATTATATCCCAGGGTCATTCAGTCCAATCTACTCTTTCTTCTAAATTTATATCTGTATTTCTCATAATGAGAATTGATCAAAATGATGACCATGAGACACCACAATATTCTGAATCATCAGAAAGGTTATACTCATACTTTAGTAAACGATGACAAAACAAGCTTAAGCATAAACATGAATGGTCTCTTATCTCATGAAGCTTGCATATTAGTGAGGAAAACAGACATCCATGAATGAATCATGCAAAACCAATTATAAGAGTTCAACTCTAGCAATGGTTACAAATGAGAGGTGCTCAGTGGTACAAAACCCTGTTACAGGGGGATTTGACCTACCCGGAAAGGCTAGTAAGGCTTCCCTAAAAAGTGGTATGTAAGATGTAGCTGAGAGATGAGTCAAGGTGAACTCGGCTAAGAACCAAAGAAAAATATGCTTGCGTGAAATTTTCATAGTGGGAAGGAACATGTGTAATCAGGAATTGAAAGAAGTCTAAGATGATGGCTCTGGGAAGGGTACTAAGAAAGTAGGTGAGAGAAGAACTGGAGAAGTAGGTAGAGTTTATTTTAAGTCTTTTAGGTCATTGTATCCCTTTATTCTGAGGTTCTTTAGTAAAAGAGCATTAACTTAAAAGGATTAGAAAGCTATTGAAGGGTTTTAAACAACAGGGGGGATTCATGAACAGATCAGCATTTCAAAAATATCCTCTTGCTCTAAGGTAGAAAACGAACAGTCAACCTCATGCCATTTTCTTCATAGCCTTCCTAAACTGATACTTCTCAGGAGGCCTTTCAGCTCTAAGAAGAACTGAGAATTTTCAGTGACATCTCTTTTTTATTTTCCATTCCCAGAGATATTATGTGCCTGGGGCTGACCTAAGAGTCAGAAATATTGCTGTAAAGCAGAATGCAGCCATCCATCCACACCAATTCTTTAAGGAGCATAAGTATCAGAAAGCTGTACCAAGAATTCTGACATAGAGATCTACTTCTACTAAATGGTTGGGGTATTATCCGAGGTACAATGGCTTTGCTCTTCATTGCGTATTTGTCATTTCCTACAAGCCTAGATGAAAGCTTGTAGCTTGACTTTTGTAACTTCTCCATAGTCTTATTTAAGACATATCATTTCAAAACTCAACTTATTTTAGCCACAAACTTTCTCTTTTGTCCTAGCCCTCTACTGTTATTTATTTAAATGTCCATAACTTCTTACTTCCTCCTTGAATACCTTTTGTTCTCTCAGGGAAGGTCAACCCACAAAGCCACTCCCTAAGTACATAGACCATTTAGGTCTATATAATCACTCTTAATTGTGCTTTTTATTATTCCTTTCACCATAACTAGGATGCTGATATATTAACATAATTTATTTTATGTGCTTTATGCTTATGTCTATGTTACATTATTGGTCTTAGACCATAAGCTCCTAGATGTTAGGGAACATGAAACATGGAGGGTTTTCTGTGTAGTATAAAATTAAAAACTTAGAACATTTTTTGAGGATGATAAACTATGTAATGTGGGTAATACTAAGTACATTATTGCCTACATACTCATTAGAAAGATAAAATTATGTCACCATTTATTATATATCTCAAATTTACTATTTTCTTCTTGGTTTATCAATAAACCATGACTGCCCAAGCCTTGCTAAAAGATAAATTTCTCTTTTAATTGATTCTCTTGTTCTTGACAGACCACTTTATAGCCTGGATCAGTCAGTAGAGTTTAAATTATTTTGCAGTAACAAACAACCCTCAAATCTTGGTTCTTGTTCCTGTTTAATGCAGTTGGGCTATAGGTCTTTGGCTCACATAACCAGGATAATGAATGTTGTAACATTTTTTGATGATTCCATATCAACACCAGACATAGAGGTTTGCCATAGCAAGAGAAGAGATTGGAGAATTGGGCATAAGTAATTAAATGCTTTATTCTAGGAGATACTTTCACTCACATTTTATTGACCAGAACTAATCACATAGTCACACCTAACTTCAAGTGGGCAGGAAAGAACAATTCTCTGTATACTGAGAAATGTAAAACAAAACAATTATTGGTCAACATTAATTGTCTCTATTATTTAGTATATGCTAATAACATCATTTGACCAATAGTTGGGATACAATAATTACTTTTTAAATTCTATTTGAACAAAAATGCCTTCACAACGAAAAGTATGTCAATTTTTAAAGATAGAAATATCTTCTGTATAAAACTTCTGTATTCTACAATGTTTGTACTTTTTATGAGTTATTTTTTTAGTCCTCTTATTTTAATCAGTTATTATAGAGCAAAGGCTTTTAAATTAGTTACCTTTTATAAGTAAGAATATTCATATTCTTACTTTGCAGTTGTGAAAATTAAAGTTTGAAGACTAATGAATTTGATCAGGAGCTTACAGAAAGACAGAGACAGACTTAGGACCTGAAACCAACCCAATCAAATGTTTAATCAGTAAATAATATAGGTTCTCTAGTTTAAATTTTAATCCATTTTCTAAAGTTCAGATCAAGTATCATCTCTTCTATATGGCTGCCCAAACCTTTAGCCCTCAGTGATCAATCTTTTCCCTCAGCTTTTTAAATGCTTATCTATGTACACATTTTAATTTTATCTATGCCAGCATATTTGCACTAAATTTTATTAAATTGCACTCAACCCAATAGTGGGTGACTATGTTAATTAAATGAATTATAAATTAAGCTCATGTCCCTAGTTTCAAACTTATATCTCTGCTGATTTATTGCAGAAGGGCTGTCATCCTTTTGCTCAATAAGGACACCATTCTCTCTATGATTAGCTGCAGCCACATCACCAGCCAGAGACTTTTAAATATGATCCCCTTTGTACATGGGATACAGATATTGATCAAAATGTGCTCTGTACTCTAACAACACCTGAGTTCCAACTGGAATCTCAGCTTGAATACTGCGGAAATGGAACCATAACACTAAGCTGGGTTGCTAACACCTCTTTTCCAAGGATTCCTACCTCAACTCCACTTCAGCCTACAGCCACCCATGAACTTGTCATTGTCAGGATTTGCCCATTTGTGAATTCAAAAATTTAGACATCTCACTCTCTGAGCACAACTTCCTACCAATCCAGATCTCTGTGGTTATTCAGCCCATGCTTGTTCAGATCCCGACCCCTCTCTTTTCCCCTTATCTGTCACCACCTTCCAGTTTTCACCTCCTTACCAATGGGCTTGTATTCTATGGTCCACTATTTCAACCTGAATTAATTACATGAATATCTCATAAGAAATGCGAGTTCAACAGGTTCGTAGTTGAAATCATCTTCACTAACAATATCCACTCCTTTTCCTGTGTTCCAGCAAATGGCATCACCATCCACTGTTGTGTCCTGGCCTGAAACCTAAGCACCATCCCAGAATCGCTCTTCTCCCTCGCTTCACACAGCCAGTCATTTACTCTGTTGATTCTATCTCCTACATATCTTTCAGATCCATCTGTTCCTTCCTCCTGCTACTACCCTGAGCTGAACCCTAGATCATAATCTATGGGGATTGCTGCAACAGCGTTTTAAGTGGTTTCTCAATTTTTACTCTTGTCTCCCTCCAGGCAATTCTCCAAACTGCAGCAAGACTGACCTTTCAAAAATACAAATCTGATCATGTTAAATTCCTATGCAAAACCCTACATGACTTCCCATTGCACTTCTGGTAAATCTGAAAATTTTTAGCATGGTTTGTAGGCCCTTTGAAGACCTTGCACAGCTTATTTCATAGGCTAGTGTCCTAGTCCACACCACCCCCTTAATTTCTAGGGTTTAATCCTATTGAGGTTCATTTTCTCTAAATTACCACAATTTTAAAACTGAATAATTCCACAATTAAAAAAATAATTCCATGTACAGTTATTTTCTAGGATGAGAAGACTTCCCTTTTCCTCCAATCTGCCCTTTCCACCTTTATGTCCCTAATTATTTCTCCTCCTTAAAATACTAACACAGGTTAGTTTTTTCTTCTTGGGACCCTTAAATATGATTTAGAAATGGATGTTAAATCTCCTCAAGACTTCATGTGGACTTATATTTGCTGGTTTTCTTAATCACCCCTTACATTATTCACCCTGGAAATGGCCCCAGTCGAATCTCCATGCATCTATTCCAATAAAATTTCCATTAAAATATCTTCATCTTTTTTTATATTTCTAGATGAAATTTCATACTACCTTCAAACCCATTTTCTGAAATAATGTTTAAAAATTGTTTTAAAATATTAGATTCCATAGGATATATACAAATTTAGGAAGTGTGTATAAAACACGTCTTTAAAGTATACTTTCCCTGCAAAAATCCTTGAGTGAAAAAAATTCAAAACAAGGTACAATTCTCTACCTCCAAGTATAGGTATTAAATTATGTTATAAAGTTGCAAGTGCCATTAATGTATAAAACATGTGTTTTGATAAGAAGGGGTTAATGGGATATTTTATACTAAGTTATAAAGTCACCTAGGAAGACAATATTTTTAGTTTCTATTTTACTGTCGGTGACATCCATTTCAATTTTGCTTAGCTTACAAATTAAAACTAAAAGGAAAGTTCTTTTTTCCTAATTGCTCACATTTCAAAGTTTGGAATATGAAAAATCAAGCTGTGTTCTCTCTGGTTCAATATCACCTCAAGTAATAAAGTTTCTGCAATTAGCACTTGACTGACAGTTGGGTTGATGATGCATGAGACACAATGGAAGCCAGCTCTATTCCATAGCTGTAATATCGCAGCATAGCTAAGGGAAGTGTAAATTTTGAAAGAAAAGCCAGCGGATATGTCTTGAAGACACTCAGGGAGCTAATATGCTGAATAAGAAAGTGACATTTTTTACATAGTTAACTTTTCTGAGTACATCCAAACCACAAATGCAACTCATGGTTATCAGCAATTTCTTCTTAGCAAATGGAGCTTGACATTTCGGGGGTTCTTCTAACTGTACAATTCTTTAAAATATAAATTTTATGATTTATAATTTGTATGTGCTTTATAGTTGTTTCCAAATTAACCTGGATTGATTTAACTAAATTTAAATTATTTACAAAAGTTGTACCACCTTTGTGAAACTGGGCAATTGCAAAACAATCTTGTATTCTTTTCCACCCCTTCATGGAGACAAAGAAAAGTAATTCTGGGTTTACAAAACTGATGCTGCAAAAGATATGCTTAGATATAAATTGAAAACTCTGTAAAAAAATATTTGAAAATTGGCTATTTTACTCATGATTTTCTGATCTAATTCAAATCTATATACATTATAAGAACTCTGTGTAGAATTCATTCCAAAACATATGACACAGTCCCTTAACTTTCCCTTAATTTATTCTTACTCTAAATTAATTGTCCTTTATCTTTCTGTTTATAACATTTTATAATAACACTTACCTCAGTGATATATACTATATAGGTGGTACTAGAATTTCACTTGACTTTCAAACTGTCCTCTCTTCCTTCATTGGAGAACATCTGCAAAACCGGCTTTTACATTTCAAAGAAGACCTTTGTGAGAAGCAGAGCCAAGATGAATTTGAAATATCATGTGGGGGCATTGCATGCCAATCAACAATTCGGTTGAGTTATTTTTGAGGCTCATTTATTTTTAAGTACAAAGCTTCATTGTTGCGTAGTATTCTAGGAGTGTATGTAATGTTAATCCACTTTGTTTATTTATTTTTTACCTATTTTTGTAAAATTAAACATAATACACTTATGAGAAAAAAAAAAAAGTAGGCAGACTCTTTTGAAAAAGAGTGGAAATACTATGCTTAGGAACTTGGTGCATTTCAGAGCATTACCAGTGTCACAGAAAGCCATGTTAGGTTTGTTTGGTAAGCGTTAGCACTTTGCCGTTCCCAGATCTTTCCAACACAAATGCTGATATGTTTCTTCCTTTTTAGCCAGAGAAATGAATCAAGCTTAGAAAGCTGTGAAAAGCATTGGAGAATTGACTATTTTTACTCATTCAGTGCTAACCTATTTTTAATTTACATACATTGTCATAAAAACTCTGTTTTATGATTCACTCCAAAATATTTACTCCAATAATTCAGTTCACTCTTCTCTCTTTGTCTAGCTATTTTCGATGTCTATTCTGGAGAGCATGATAAATTACTTATCAATGCTATGTCCTATTGTCCAGCACATCTATCATAGTAGGAAAACACAGCTGAAGCTTCAATTTCTGTAAAATAAATGTGTGCACTGCTTTATCAATTTTTGAAAGTTCAAATTACAAATAAAATCTTTTGACTTAGAAAGAGTTTTTCCCCCCGGATCTCTAGTAAATATTTTATGGAGATATCTCAGAAGGAATTATAAATAGAAGTTTAATTTTGATAATGTTTTCCAAGACTAAGGTTTGGAGATTTTTTACATTATTTATTTATACAGGTATAACATACTTTAATATAAGACAATTATTTTAAAAATCTTTAATACAAGTGAGGGAAGTTCTCTATATTCATAACCAACATTCTGAACAGTATTGAAGGAGAATACAAAGAAAGGTTTTCTATTATCTCTTAACTTACAAAAGTATTCTTCTAATACTTGTATTTGTCTAAGTCAGTTAAAAATTGCTTTATAGTAGTGTTGCATATCATCTGGGTTACTCACAGGTATTTTTTGTAGTGCTCAGGTACGTTATGGAGACTGGGTTATGCACCGAGTTTTCTAATGGTTATATATAAAGCACTTGAAACCTCTATTATTTTATAATAGGCAATACCTAGATGAATAATGAATTGGACTCATCTTTCTTATGTGACTCTAAAGGTCAAGCCACACCACTTGAATATTTTTATCCTGTATGTGTATTTCCATTTAAGGGTTTATGTAAAAGAATTTTTATATCTTCTCATTTTTGTCTTAGCATGATGTCATATTCTACTTTTTGATTTCTCCATTTGACATGGAATACAATTGCATTGTATGACTAAAGCACATTTACTTAAAGTCTTCAATTTAGAAACTTTCCAGAATCAAACTGAGTCAATCTATGCTTTAAAAGACCCCCACAAAAAGAATCCTACATAAATTACTGTGTTTTAAGGGTTCTGATTTTAATCTAATAGCTGAAATATCAAAACTACATTTTAATTCAGCATTTTGGCATCACAAACAGGTGTTCTCATCAGATTTAGGAACCCTGCAGCAAGATTTATCAGTGTCAAGATGATAAATCCTAAATTTAAAACCAGAATCCCTTTCAAATGGCATTTATATTTTGATATCTTAATCTACTTTGAATCCCCTGAGCATCTTGTCTATTTTTATTAGTAGATATTTCTGATTTTTTAAACTTTTAAAAGGCTTTTTAAATTATCCTAAAGTCATATATTTACCATAAGAAAGCAGGTGTCTGTTTAGAGTATAGATGCTTAAGTTGCTCATAAAATTAATTTCTTAGGTTGGAAAAAGGTTTTTAAACTCTAATTTGAAAACCCTAATCTGGCATTCTGAAAACACTGTATCAGCAGTCAAATATAATACAAATGGAAACATAACAGTATAATAAATTTAATTTGTTCTAGTATAGTGCAAGAGTAGGACACTTTTGCATAATCATCTAGAGTTTTTTAGAGTCAAACAAAGCAATTGTGCTTTTGTTTGGGGAGATCCATTGTTTTAATATTCCTTGGTGATGCTACCTTGCTCATCTCTTCAGTTTCATTTCCTGTTTTACCAGCACTGTATATTATGGCCTGTGCGCTGGGCAACGATACTTGACATTCAATGGGCGAACTCCATAGATGATTTTATTTATTTGTTTTAAATAAAGAGCTTATAGAATAAATAAATAAATTTAAAATTGAGTTTGTCCCAGAACTAGTATGTTTCCATATGTGTAGCATTTGTGGATTTCCTACTTTTATGTAATTAGAATACAATAACATAAATTGAACAATAAAATTATATTATACATAATCTAATCATTGGTGATTCAGAAGACACATAAAGCCATTATATTTTCTCAAAGTCAACATTAGGTAATTTATAATTTTTATTTTACTGGAGATACTGATTAATAGAAATTTCCAGTAGATACTATGTTTTATAAATTGATTTACTATATCTTTCCTTAACATAGAGATGGTCAGAATACAGATAAACTTCTATATATACCCATATGTAGTACATATTTCTAGCTAAATAGAGTTCAGGCATCTAACTTTAATTTTTCAAAAAAACAAAACAAAACAGAAAACAACAACAAAAAAATAACAACAACAAAAACTGAGCACTTTGTCCTGAAGTCTGTCCTTCTCTTCCTTTGACCCCAGTTTTATCTTCAAATACCTAGTCACCAAACCCTAAATATCAGTGCCATCCTTATCGCTTTTCTTTTCTCATTCTCTGAATCCAAACAGTATGATTACAAACCTGTGCCTGCTACCACTTAAAAGACACTTACATCAATCTTTTTGATTGGATTCCCCACTGTCTCTCATCAAAGTTACTTTGACTAGTAATAATAAAAGTTGAAAGTATTGCATGTCTAATACTTGCCAGACTTTGGGCTGAATACTGAACATTTGCTATTTATTTAAATTTTTAAACCACCTTTAATTTTTTGTTTTCATTTAAGAGATGAGTCTAGCAAGGGTCAGATAAGTTTGGTAACTTGCCCGATTTCAGGGAGCTAGATGTTGACAGTCAGAATTGGAAGCCGTTCTTAACTTCTGTACTCTACTTCGACAACAGCCAAACTGTTATCTTCTCATTCAGACAAATATCCTGACCTTTAGCATGGTACCAAAATACTTTAATAAAGATCTTCTTTTCTCATCTCAACTCCCACTCTTCATTCCACGTATCTGATATACCTGTGACAATGAACATTTCTCCAAACTAGAAAATGTCACCAACTTACAGTGCCATGTTATTGTACCAGTTCTTTACCCTTCCTTTTGTCAAAATTCTATTAATTTCTCAACACTCTGTTGAAATCTCAATTCCAACATTATAACCTCCCTGACTTTTGAAGGTATAATTTAAGTGTTTGCTAGAGAGTAGCATATAGCAGTGACTTTGAAGCCAGAGTTTCTAGGTTTGAATCCTGGCTATAACATTAACCAGTGTTTTGACCTTGGGAAAGTTACTGTATATGTATGTGTATATATATATATATATATAGATAGATAGATAGATAGATAGATAGAGATAGAGATAGAGATAGATATGTATAGATATGTATAGATATGTATAGATATATATATATATATGTATAGATATGTATAGATATATATAGATATATATATATCTATATATATCTATACATATCTATACATATATATGTATATATATATAGAGAGAGAGAGAGCATTCAATCAATTAAAACATAGAACAGTGCCTGACACACTGTACGTTATGTCTAATGATTTGTTGCCACAATTTATTAACTTCCACACCTCATTTCTAAAGTAATTTGAAGGTTGTTACAAAATTTGCATGTGATATAACAAGAAAGAAATGATGGATTATGAGTTAAATAGAAATTATAAACACATGCAAAGAAAATATGGAATGTTTATACATATGTTCTTTAGGAGAAGCTTTGTTGAGTATATAGAAAATTAAGAAACTATGAAAGAGAAGATTAACACAACTAATTACACATACACTTTAAGTGTTTATATACTAAAAGGCAACAGGAACAAAACTATAATGTGAGTGATAGAGTAGAAGACTATATTTGCAACATATCATGCATAGTTAAGGATTTAATACCTACATCAAATTAGACCTCCTACAGGTAAATATAATTTAAAAAAACTAATAAAATATTGAGCAAAAAAATCAAACACACATAGTATCCAACGAACATTTAAAATACTTATTTAAAAATCTGTGATAATACCTCCCCTTATACTGCGTATATTTATAAAGATCAGTATTAATCTGGTTTAGGTAAGGGTTGTAAAAATGGTCAATCTTCTACATTAAGATAGAATAAATTGGAATATTATTGAAGGATATATAAAGTCTATGAAACCATTTTGGAAATGGATATGTCTTTTGTATGTCTTATACGCGCTCACACATACACACACACACAGACACACACAGAGATATACACACAAACACATTTCATACATTTGAATCAAGATCCTGGCAGATGATCCAACTTCATGTAATTTCCTGTTGTTCTTCTCCCTTCCTCTTATTGTAAATCTGCCATGCTGCCCTTCTTGCTGTCATTTTAACACAAAATGCTTTCATTTCTGTGTCTTTATATTTTCTATATTTTGTCTAGAACTCTCTTCCTCCAGTTATTTGGAAAACTCACTTGATTTCATTCAGGTACTTTGTTAACTATTACTTTCTCAAAAAGGTCTTCCCTAAATACTCTATACAACTATACCTCTGTGACTCTTTATCCCAGTCTTCTAGCTCATTTCTATTTGTAGTTCTTATTAGTAACTGATATTATTATCCAATTATTTATTTGTTCTCTGTTGCTTGTATTTGAATGTAGGTTTCATAAGGTAAGAACTGTGCTTTGGTCAGCGCTGAATCCTTAGCACCAATGGCAATGCATGCTGTGTCGTAGGTGCTCAATGAATATTTGTTAATAATAATAAATGAGCAAATACCCAGGAAACTTTCTTGCTTCCACCAGCTGTGATCAAGAAAGTAGCATATACACATCCTTCCTGCTAACCCATACTTACAGACCTGCTGCCATCATGTGCTTTGAATTCACCAGAATTAATTTCCCTTATCTTTTATACTGATATAATTTCCAATGCACCTCTCTCTTCCCAAGCCCTAATCCCCATAATGCTCTGTACACCCATATTCATACGCCCTTTTATAACTTTCCATCTTACGGTAGTCTTCCATTGTGTTCTCTGGAATTCACAGTTGATCCTTAGAATAATTTCTTACATCTACAACCTCTTTTCTATTGTTTAATTTGCTCTCTTTATCTAATGAAAACTTGGCTCTCTCTGAAAGGCTCTCATTTCCCTGTAAACCTGTCAGATGATGGATGATTTTACTCCCACCTTTCTTTTACTGTACCTGGAGTTGGAGTAGGCACATTTTTTTTGTTCCTCATTGCCCCTATCATATCATTTCATCTTTCTTCCTCCCCCAACTTTCTTATTTTTGAATCTCATATCATCCAATATTCCTCACTGTTATCGTTATCCTTACATTCCCAGACCTATTCTATTGGTTGCTTGGCTTTTAGCTCCTGGTTCCCTTCTCTCTGATACAGTCATTTTTGGCAATTTCAATATTTCAGGTAGATAATCCTTCTGGCACCCTAAATTCTCTGCTCCTTGAATTCTATCTTCCAATGGTCTTGACCTCCACCTGACTTAGGTGCTTTGTCATGTGTCATTATCAAAAACTACAACTCCTCCATAATGTCATTGTATATGTCCCTGTCTGACCACCATCTTTCTAATTTACTTTCTCAAGTTCCAAAGACCAAAAATTCTGTCTTTATCCCTCTGGGAAGTCCAGTCAATTGATTCAACCAACTTTTCACTGTCCCTTGTCTCTTTAACCTTTTCATTACCCTCCTTACCCAAGTTAAATTCTGCAAGAAATCTTTATAATCACTTGCTGGTATACACTATTAACTGCTTGACTTTTTATATTTTCACTTGTTTGTCAAGACCATCACTTGTTGAAATCTGGATCACTATTTTCCGTGTCTACAATGTCTGTAGCCAAACATAAGAAGAGGAAAATACACACCCATCCTTACTTATCTCAATTTAAATTCATAACCACAAACTAAATGGGATCTCAATGTTAATCAGGTAATCATACTATTTCCTATTTCATTAATTTGTCCACTCTCCTATTTCAGTTTCACATTTTCTCCTTTTTCTTTATACTTACAACACCTCTTTCCCTAAACTTACTTTCTGCTGATGACTATACTTCCAATTTCATGAAGAAAATTGAAATTAAAGAAAGAGAACATCATCAATTCCCACCATCACATTTGCCCACTTACCACATGTGAACCTACACTCTGCTATTCGTCTTGTTGCCAGAGGTGAACTATCTGTACTACAGCCTAAAGCCATGTCTCCACATGTGTTCTAAATTCCAGCAGCTCCTATTTACCTAACAATATTTTTCAGCAATTGCCCCTTCTCTTCTGCAGCACCATTTGCCCCCATATCTACTGACTTATTCTCATTAGCATACAAACAAGCAGTCAGTTTCATCTCTAGTACTCTGGTCTGACCACCTTTTTTCTTTTTCATCTCTAGTACTCTGGTCTGTACTCTGTTATCTCTTTTCTGGATTACTGTAATGATCTCCTAATAGGTCTTCCTGCATCCATCTGCTCCTTTTGACCAATACAATATATTCCCAACACACCAGAGCCAGTTATGCAAGATGAATAAGTTCTGGAGATCTAATGTACAGCATGGTGACTATAGTTAAGGATACTGTATTATATACTGAAAATTTGATAAGAGGATCTTATCACACATACAGACAAAAAAAGAGCCATATTTAGAGTGACTTAACCCATGATTCATTTTTTAATTATTCTGTAAAAGTATATTTCTTGATCAAACATTTGAGAAAAATCTATATCAAACCAAGTTAAATATGTTTCTTTACATTAGGGACTTTTTAGAAACTTTAATATGCATAATAAATCTTTAAGAGTGAGATAGAAAATATTGTGTTTGTCAAGCAAAATTAAGCCTGGGAAGCTATTTTTGAAAGTGTTTCCCAGGACTTGGGTTCTGTATAGCACACTTTGTGTGAGCAATGTGAAGAGAGGACCCCTCCCATTAAGTGATTCTTTAAAACTAGGGTTTTGTTATTGTTGTCCTTTGTTTGTTTTCTTTTAATGAGACTATTGAGGGATAGGCCTTCCTTGATCCTATATTTGAATGTTAGCTCTATTATTCTATTTTCTATTATTTGCTGAATCTGACTTTTCTTTGCTAGTTTCTCTATCACTTTGGACATTTATCAAGAACAGTTTTTGTTGTTCAGTACCTAATATCGCCAGTGCCTAGCATGGTGTTTGTTGAATATTTGTTGAAAGACAAAAACTGAAAAATAGGTTCACAGGGAGAACAAAAAATCCATAAAGCATTATTTATAGTTCTAAGGTATTTTCCTATCCCAAGGTTTTCTATGTATAAAAAGTCTGATGACTTTCTTTTTCTTTTTTTTGCTGGGATTATACCAATCCAGTGTGTCAAACTCTCTGATTGGCAGCTGTATATTTATTTCATAATAATTGGAAAATAAATTAATAAATACAGTTTGTTTAACAGACAAAATCTTTCAAAATATCAGATCTAACAAATAAAATTAAAATATTTCTTGGTGGAAAGAAAAAGTAGAAAAAGTAGTTCAAGTCTTACTTTATAGAACAGGAAACTCAGTCTAACAGGGTGAAAGAGATTTGTCCATGATCACATCAATCCTTTAGAATAGAGTACGTATTAAATTCACATTTCCTGACTTCCATGTGCAGGGTGTTTTTTTTCTCTTTTTTAAATTTTTTTTTTTTTGGAGGGGAGGTTTCATTATAACATTTTCCTTCTCCTTGTCTTACCCTTTTTCTTTCATTTACATAGCACATGGCATTCTCCTATATCAGGACTCTTGCCATCTCAGAGCTGTGAGGCCCTGTGAGTTGGCAGTTGGGGAAGCTGCACTTCTGCTTGTTTATTGATGGGAAGCACTGCTTCTGACAGAGCTGATTCACAGTGACGGGGTAGACTGGCTGAAAACTGGTAGGATGACTTTGAAACAGCTCTGGGGCCAAACTGAGGCCACAGGCCATATATCTGGCTCCTCTGTCATAAACAGAAAACCAAGCATACACATTCCCAGGTGTAATGTCACTGGGACTTATTTGCAAAGATATAAATGAATGACATTCAATTATGTTCAGAGGCAATGTTGTCAAAGCCACCAAGGAAACAATTTACTGCTCTTACACAGTGTGTGATTCAGAGTGCATTAACAAGTTTTCATTGCTTAGTTGTACAATATGCTTCTGAAGAGTTGTTCTTTTGCAGCTTGTTGTATAGTATGATACATACACTTATATCACATACGTAAATAAGGTGAAGTTGAGTTATTACATAATAGGCTTGGGTGAAAAATATTTTATATACTATAGTAAAATCAACTCATTTCTTTCTGGGCATTGGTCAATTAAAGGAAGAAAGGCAAGTTTCCTACAGCTCGCGGAGTGAAGTTATCTGCTAGCACCAATTGGTGGAAAATTGATGAAAAGCTTAAAGTTTTGGCTCCATGAGATTGCATCCTTGCTAAATGGTATCACATTTTCCATGGTAGAAAAAGAAGCTCTCTGATTTACATGAAATGTGGGTGTAGACCAACCAATTGTGTTTTAACTTTTCAGGAGGCCTCACAGTACAGTCATAATGTTCTCGGAACAAATCCCATAAAGCTGAAAGGACTCATTCCTAGGTTTCCTTACTGACACTATCACTAGTGCTTATGGGAATCACCCAGACAATTGAATCAGGGATGTGAACTATAGTTTCATACAATAAATAATAACAATAATATCAACCATTATAATAAAAAATAATCTTCACATTGGCATTGTTTTATGGTGTATATAAACATGAATTAGATCCTTCAATTTGTGTATAATTAAATGAAATACATCCAGATGCAGTGGGGGGAGCAGTTTCAGAGGGAGCATATCATCATTATCATCATTTTTATCTTACTCATTTCACAGATTACAAAACTGAGATTCGGAGACGTTAAATGAATTACCTAAGGTTATAGTCCAACACTAACATAAGAATCAAAGGTAGACGTGGGTTGAGTCTTCGGAATCCTAGAGTGGGGTGTTTTCCCACACAAACCTGGCTCTCCTGTCAAGAGACAAAAAGTCTATTTTGCAGCCGCAACTGCTGGAAGAGCCAGAAAAAGGAATAGATGAGGAGAGGCATGAGGTAGTTGAACCAGAGAAGCCTAGGACCTTAAAAGAAAGTTAGTGCTCAGAAAATAGAAGATAATGAAGGGAATTCTCTGCAAAGCAACAGCTTAAATAATGGTGGGAAAACGGACATTTATTGATTGATTAAAAAATACTACACACTAATGGACACCAACTAGTATTCTAGTTGGTGATTCAGCTTTGAGCAAAAGAGACAAGATCTTTAACCTCAGGGAGCCTACATTATAGATGGAGTAAAACAGAGTATAAACAAATATGCAGATTTTTAAAATTAAGTGTTAATGACTATTTTAAGAAGTGTAAATGAATAGAATGTGGTACAGGCAAGGAGTGTGTCTCCAAGTGGTAAGGGAAGGCCTCTCCTGAAGCTGCCCTTTGAGCAGACATGTGAATGGTAACAAATATTCCACCAAGCATATGTCCATGGGGAGCTTTTTCAGGAGATGAGGCCAGTTGTGTAGCCTGGACCACTGGGGAGAGCCTTGTAGGCTACAGTTAAAAATAAGTTTTTTTCTAAGTGTGATAAGAAGCCATTAAGAGGTTCTGATTTGCTTTTAAGAAGGACATTCTGCTCTCCTCATAGTAAGTCCAGAGGGTGTCATGAATGGAAGCGGGGAGAGCAGCAAAGAGGCTGTCAGCATCAGCCAAAAGACATTTGCTTTGTGAAGGCAGTGATGCGGGTGGTGCTAAATAGTTAGTTTGACGATGTATTTTGAAGTCAGGCTTGATAGGATTTTGAGGTGGTTTGGATGCATTAGGAATTTTTGTTTGTTTGTTTGTTTGTTTGTTTTGTTTTTTGGTGGGGGGAAGAGGTGGGTGAAATGAGAGTTCAAGGTTACATTCTAAATTTTTGGCTTGAGTGCTTGAAGAGATGGTGAGATAAAGAAGACTTTGAACAAGTTATACATGGTCAAGTACATGAGGTAGAGTGGATGTGAGGCTGTCCACAGCTACTAAAAGGATATATATGTTGATGAAGTTAGAAAACAACAGCTGGGTCCATTCAGGGCTATATGTTTAATGCCATTGGAATATCCTAGGCTGGGCCATGAGGGGCATGGTCAGAACTGAGAGGAGCTTCTAAAGCAACACCCCAATCCCATTGGTACTCATTTTTATTGTCTGTAAAATGAGGGATTAGGTCAGATTGATAATGATAAACTTATTTGAGGTTCTAGACATCTTATACCAATTGAATGATCACTAATGACTCTCCAGGAAAACGAAACAAGACAAAAGTAAAACTACATATATTAATACAATCAAAATTTCCACACAGAGACCTAAGAACTCCTTGGCTACTAAACAGTGTCAAAGATTCCTCTAGTTTGAGATGTGTGATTCTATACAGTATTAAAATAAGTCCAAAATCACACCAGTCTAAAAAAAAGCAATATGTGCCCATTGCAATGTGGCAGAGAGCTCTACAGCTAAATTTCCCAATATGTGGACTAGTGAAGGTCCTCATGTTTGTAGTTGTAACATCAAGAACTTCCAGCGTTCTTGTTCACTGCATAGTGAGAGAGAGAATTAAGAATCACATATGAGTTTTTTGCTGACTGGAGATCACACACATATATTCTGATCTGTTATTTATTCAGATCTAAGCTGTTGGCACCTGACCCCAGTCCCCCTGGCAAATGGGATAGAAAATAGAGGAAACCAAGTTTGGTAGTTATTATATTCTCTTTCACATATGCTTCTCTCTTTACACAGATGACTTTCTAGCTCATGTATAAACATTTGGTTAAGTAAGTGTAGACTTACCTAAATAATGGAATACTATGAAGATGTCAAAATATTGGTGAAGACCTCAGAGACATAGATTATGTATAAAAGCAAAGTACAAAATAGTGTGGATAGTATGCTGCCAGTCATGTAAGGAAAAGAGAAAATGTGAATTTTGATTTATATATATTTTGACTTGCATAGAAACCTCTGAAGAATAAATCTAAGAAACTAGTAAAAATGATCACCTAGCCGCAGTGTGAGGGATCATAGGTGGAAAATATAGGACAGAGAGTGAGAGCCAAACATTTTACTGTACATTTTTTGTACTATTTTTATTTTGGTACTACATGAATATATTGCCAACTCAAAATATTAAAAATTGATAAAAGAGTGAGGACTGGAAAAAGAAAAAAAACATCTTCTCAGCCTATGTCTGATCCCCTTAATTCTCAGTGGTGGAGGGTGTCAAGATATGAGGGCTAATTCCAAAGCTCCCACTGTTAAAAAATGACAGCATCCGATAGAGTAGGATGTTCATGCATCACCAAACAGCTCAAGCATGGCTTCATTATGGTGTAACATGCATCATGTCATGTGTTATTGCTTACTTAACAAACCTCACTCCATCACATGGATTAACCAAGATAAAGTAGCTAAATATTGCCTGAGATTTCTTGTCTATAGTAGATAAGGTTTCCATTTGTCAGGATGAGAAGTAAAACTAAGTAATAGGTTGGTGGATTTTCTGCTTATTTTTATCACAATTCTAATACTTAAACCTATAGGAGTTTTGGGACTTCCGTTTGATATGGTTTTAATGTTACAAAATTACTGACCTGAAGAAACAAAAAAATATTTTAAGGGATAGTAATTTCTCTTGATAATTGAATTTGGTATACTACGGCACCTTGATATGCATGGAACTTCTCATGATAATAATTTTATTATTAATGGTTTATAGCTTTCAAAGTAAAAGTAATATAAAATCACAGTAAAGAGTATACGATTTTGAACTAGATAGATATGGATTCAATTTCTACCTCTGCTAGTGGTGTTCCCATGGGCTTTTTGCTTAATCTTTCAGAGTTTCCATTTCTGCATCTGTAAAGTGGGAATAACCTTAGCTACTTTATGTGGTTATTGTGAAACTTGAGATTAGGTACTTAAAATAGTTCACATAACACTTGACTTATTTTATTAATCTGTTATCATACATTGGCCAGCTAATCACAGTTTAGTAAAATTTATTTGGAGTTACTACAAAATTCAGAAATGAGTCAGATACTATTTCTCTTTCCTAAAGCTATGGTGAGACTTTTAGAGTAGATAACAAGTTCCTTTTACTACTTATCATAATCTGTGGAATTAGAAGGAGTTTCAAGATAAACAAGGTCATGATGAAGCGCCATGATGTACATGAAACAGCATGGACTGGAGGGTCAAGTAAAACCCTGACATTTGGAAACCGTGGATTATTGTCAAGATTAATTGAGATATTATTTGGAAATACAATTATGACATTGTAAACACATGTTAAGTAAAAATTATCCTTAGCATTTCATAGTGAAATGAGAAGGTAGATAACTGAGGCCACTAAATTAAACCAAGATTCTAAAAAAACATTTCTCATTTAAGAAATAGTCTCTATTTGAAGGAAGAGGGTAGAGAGTAAAAATGTCTGGATAATTTGCCATTGTAGTTCAATTTCACCATATTCTTAAATGTTAGTGTTTTGTTTTCTGAAATCTTTCCTCAGAGTTGTGAGCTTATATAATTTTAAACATGTTTTTTCTTTCTTTTTAAGCCCAGTGTCTCTCAAGGGAAACTTAATTTATATGTTTCTGATTCTTTTATATTTCATTCAACCTTAAGTTATTTTGCAATAATTCTTTGATGTTTAGAAAGTCTTATCATTTTATTATAATATATTCAAGATTTTTTTTTCCTTTAGAAAATGGAAATCATGTCTTGCTTAAAGTAAATAAACTAAAACCCCCAATTTTGGTGCTGTTTTATGAAATAACTCTCTCTTTCTCTCTCTCTCTCTCTCTCTCTCTCTCTCTGTCTGTCTCTCTGTCTCTCTCTCTCTCTCTCTCTTTCTCTTCATAACCTTTCTCAGTGAGTACCTTGGCTTCCAGCAACAATCATTTTAATTCAGGAAGGAATTGGAGAGTTTAACCTACTTCAAGTTAATTCAATTCAATAAACATTTTTTTTTTTTTTACTTCTGATGTATGGAGAAATATGCAAGTTTCCATGGGTGATAGAAATGAAAATGATACAGAAAAATAGAAGAGTGCATATCCTCAAGGAGTTTATATTCTAATGGCAGAGATAGACATAAAGAAATTATAATATTTGACTGAATAAAATACTCTGAAAAAGGAGAAAGCAAATTTTGTGTAAATAGAAGAATTGTGAATTAACTCTGAGGAACTGTGGAAGGATTTCCCCTAATAGGTGGAATCCAGTCCAGCATTATTAGAATTTCAGTGATTATTAGGAATTTAATGACTGAAGAATTCATGGAAAGTTTTCCTTTCTCAACAAAGGCTTTTGGCATAACATAGAAGGTGAAGCTAAAAGTTGTAGCACTTTGAATTCCAAGCTTAGAGTTTGGATTTTATTTTCCAGGTAATAGGGAAACAATTTGAATGTCCTTGAGGAGAATAGTAATACACACACAACTTGGGCTTTAGAAAGATAAAGCTGACGGAAGTGTAAAGGATGAGAAAAACACATTAGTTAAAATATAGACCAAGCTGACTATTACAAAGAGACCTAAAATCAGAGCGGTTCAAACAAGAGAGAATTGTATTTTCTTCTATGTGATAGCACAGAGGTGGGGGCATGGCCTGGGGTGGAGAAGTGACTGCTTTACAAGATCATGCACAGTATTGTTGCAATAGTGAAAGTTGGCTCAACCATTTTCCATTCCCATCTTTGGAAAGAGGAATGAAGAAGTTGAAAGCAAGCAGCTTTCTTTTAAAGAAGTGATTCTGAAATTGCATCCATTCATATTCCATTTATCATATGACTCCAAGAGAGTTTTCTATTCAGAGTCTAAACTTTAGGAACTCCAGAGTCCAAGAGATCCTTTCCTTACATCTTGTCCTTGTAGCACAAGTAGTGTTTGAAATTATTTTGTTGATAAAAAGAAGTAGGCTATAGATCCCATCGATGGCAAGGTGAATGGGGACAAAAAAACAGGGAAAAAAGAGAGATTAAGGCCCAGGTAAGAAAGTTTCTTTTTCTTGGTCAGTGGACTGGCCCTGGCATAAAGGCTCTGAAGCTGAACCATCACCCTGTCACAGGTTTCTAGCGCTGGACTAGACCAACAGGAAGAAAAGACAGAAGAAAGGAAAGAAGGAAGGAAGGGAGGGAGGGACGGAGGAAAGGAGGGAGGAAGACATACCTGCCAGCTATCCTTTCAATTCCTTTACTTTTAAATTTACCAAGTCTTTGTTTTTTGTCTTCACTCCCAAGATAACTTATCCAGAATCATAAGGAAAAGTTTTTGTTCATTTGTTTCATAGATTTTTTTTTTACAAGATAAACTGAAGCATTTACATGAATGTTATTTCTGAATATTCTGCAAAATTAGATTCATTTTCAGGAACATTTAAGAAATTATTGTAAACCAAGAGAATGTTAAAATTAAATTTACAAGTGTTTAAATTAAATGGATATGTTTTTCTTAAAGTACAGTTATGAGTTAAACAAGCAAAAAAAAAAAAAAAAAGGAAAGTGTTAACACTTGAATGGAGTGAAATTGTGAGGATTATAGCCCTTAACTTTGAGCTTTGGAATCTTTACTAGGTAGTTTTACTTTTCTTTGAGAATGGTGATATAAGAATCAGGTTCTTATAAATACAGGTAAGAAAAAAAAAATCATCTTCAGAAGGTTCAGCAGATCCTAGAGAATTTCTCTCTTCTACAGGAATAAATTATAAGCATTTTGATGGTATTCACAGACGATCATAGAAGAAGTAGTAAAATATCAATAAGCTCAAGACAATGTGATAGACCATAAGAAGTTATAAGTGGGATAAAAGAAAAATCAAGTAAGGGACTTGCAGAAGCATAAAACTGATGTTAGGAAATAAATTTATAGTAGGCTTCCAAAAAATATAAAGAACACTGTCATTCATAAAAAAACTTGCTGATTTCCCAGGGACCCAGGATTAATAAATTGCAGTGTAGAGATAAAAGTTTTAATACACCTGACTACAAAACAAATACATTTTTCTCTACCCTAATTTATAGACTCTCATTCACCATGGAGAATAGGTAAAAAATGGAAAGGGATATTCTGTGTAGGGAAGGCTCATATAATCTTCCCTTATATTAAATGAAAACATTATATTATATATGAATATTCAATAGCAGAATGTTGGCCAACAGATTTGTTTAGGGAGTGCTGCAGTGTATATTTTCCTTATTCCCTACAGGGCTTGCAAGTTCATACACATCTATACATATATGAATCGCATATACATACTTTAGCTTTTCAGTTATTCTATTTACCTGTACTGTAACCTTGCAAACGAAGCAGTGAAACTCCTAACATTCCCATTTCAAGGCACGGTAACTGAGGAACATTTACTTTCACACAGTATGTTAGTGCTGCTAAGACCATCCACATCCCCTGGCTACCCCTCTATTAAGCAGTTTATTACTTAGGAATTCAGAATTTTCAAGATCTTTATTACTATTATTAAGGGAGAAATTAACTCAAGATTAGAAATAATTGATCAGATCTCTTGTTATTAGGGATTCAATTAACATTTTAATGTTATAAATAACATTAATTCTTACTATTAAGTTGGTGCAAAAGTAATTGTGATTTAGAAGGTTAAAAATACAGGCAAAAACCACAATTACTTTTACACCAACCTAATAAATAAAATTTCTTAATCTGAGATTACCCCTGTGAGACTTGCCCTTTGCAGCAGACCACAACTTCTCCCTTATCCTAATGTGTGAAAAAGACATCAGGAGAGAATGGAGCTGTGCCTGTAGTCACTTAGGGCTGTTACAAAGTTCTTAACTGTTTTCTAGGATGATCTTTCTTAGTGTTTTTGAAGTCTCTTTGAAAGTCTAATGGAATACCTTGTCCCTATTGTCAGAAAATAAAACAACCAAAGTAAAAGTGAAAAAGACCAAGAAACAAAAAGTTGGGGCAGGTATAAATGGGACAGTACATTCACTATAGATTAATAAACTGGTCTGGGAATATGAAATTGAATCAATGTACCAGCTTCGGAACTCAGTAAGAACTGAAAGACTGAAAGATGACAGAGAGTTACAGATGAATTCACAATGAGTCGGGAAGCAAAAGGAGACCAATGGCAAGGATGTAGAAGAACCTGGGCCAGAAATATGATATTCCTTCAGTAGCATGACTTAGATTCGGATCTGTATCACTCCTTTGGCTCCCCATTTTTTTCTGGAGACTATACATGGAGTATTTCATTTACCTGAATATCTAAAATAAACACTCAAGGGAAAAGTAATAAAAATAAATAGCACAATATAGAACTAAAAGAATATTAAAAGTACTTCACATATCTCCAAAATGAAAAAGTCTACAGAAATCTCTAAACTAGAAAAAGAAGAAAGATATTTTTATTATAGTTAATAATTATAGCTAGAATTAAATAGCGAAAGTCATATATGTATGCATTGTTGTAAGACTGAGCATATCTGCTCATACACAATTGCGTATATATGTGCGTATTTGTGTGAATGTGTAATATACCATTTTTCAATCTTTCTAGCTCTTAATATAATTTCTTTGACAATTTCATTGCTAGTAGATTCAGGTACAGTCTCAAGGGAAGTGGTAAAAAATACAGTTCTTTTTTGTAGAATGATAAAATAGACCAGATATTCTGTGAGCAGATAGGTGTGTACAATTTCCAAGTAAACTCCAAGACAGTAAATATGGAGGTTAAAAACAAAACAAGTTGCCTAAAATGTTGTAGAATTCTGGAAACATGTCTACCTCATAGAATATATTTCTATACAATCAATTACTATACATATGCCTAAAATATTAGCTATTAATTAAATTGGGGTTATGAAACAAAAGGCTAGTCATTTTAGAATTTTGCCATAGTGTCTCAGTAAGATGAATAAAGTTCTAACCCAATGTGAGATGAAGAACAGGCTGCCTAGCAACCATTTTAACTAGTTCCCCTGAGGTTCTCAAAAAAATAAATAAATAAAATAAGTAAAAATGGATGTTTGGAGGGGGAGTACTTGTTTTTGTTTTTGTTCTTATATCAAAGTTTCAGGATCATTCCTAACTCGTCTCTCTGGTCATTTTTCTTCTTGTCATCATTATCTGAAAGAAATAACTTAAAAATAAATAAGTGAAGGAAGAAAGGAAGGGGGAGGGAAGAGGAGTGGAGAGAAAGGGAAAGGAGAGAAGCGGAGGAAGGAAGGAGGGCAGGAAGGAGGGAAGATAGTCAAGATTCAACAAGAGCCATTTTAAGCATTTATTCAATAATTCAAATATAAGAATGCAAATCAAAGTCAGGTGCTTATGTTTATCATGTACAGGAATATATATCTTCTTGTGAAATAATCACAAGTCAAATTTAAAGTAATGCCATTGGTTTGACAAACTATAAATCATTGAAATCTGTGACAGGAAAGAATATATGTTGGTGGCTTTCTTGACCAGGATTCAAGGGCAACTTTGAGACTCTAGGTCTATTTCATGAAGCCATAGACCACCAGGAAGATGTGCTCATAAAGAAAATGTGACAGGTTATGTCATTCTCCTCCTTCCAGACTTCCTGGTTAAGAAAAAGCACACTCATAAAATATTCATATTTTCATACGATGTCCTATTATGTAAGTCCCTGCTAGGGGAGGGAAGACAAAATGTTTGATGGTGGTTACAGAAAGAGTAGCTTTAAGTGTTTCCTTAGAGAGAGATTGAGAGAGAGAGAGAGAGAGAGATCAAGTTTTTAATAGTATATATCTGTTATAGTCTGATGAGTTTGGGAAGGGAGAACAAAGGATGGATTTGATGGATTTGAGGTTAAATTCTAGAGTTAGTGATGTGTTAATGGAATGAAGGAAGCAGGAATGATGATATAAAAAGGTTAGACATTCAAAAAAAGCAGAGGAAGTGGTGTATCTGGAGTATGCCTGGTAAGTTAAATAAGTGAGATGTTTAGAAATTTAAGTCACATATCTCCTAATCTTATGCAATTGTTTCTACAGCTTTTAACTCCATTTTAAAACTCTTGCCAATTGGGTTTACTTTTGGAAACCTGCTATATAAAGGTGTTTCAAAAATAAAAATTAGTTTTTATAATCATTGTAAGTAAGGTAGAGTCAATGTTCCTTCTAGAATTTATTCTGAGCCCAGGGTTAATTTGCAGTTCCATTATTGACCCAATATGAAACAGAATTTATTCACTGTTTAGTACTTTCCGGAAGTGCAGAGGAGAAAGTGGTTGCATTGCTTTGAATTATGTGAGAAATTGCTATATTTCCACTTCACAACATTGGGATGAATTTCCCAAGTTAGAGTTTGACCTCAATGATGAGTTCGAATGCCAAGACTATGTTTTAATTATGCTGAGGCATAAAACACTGAAGAAGAGCAAATAAAAAAAAAAAAATGACACCCCAAAATGTGCCACTTTGGCATATTGATTATTGTGAATTAAACTTACTTAAGAAACAGCTGGTGCAAGAAGGATACTCTGGCCCTCTTCTGTTCCCTGGAAAGCAAAAAATAAATCTTCCACGTGAAGGTACTCTCCCTATATCATGAGTATAAAAGGCATCCTTCTCGCCAGAGATAGGGAATTCAGGGCTGAGAAGGCTGCATAAACAACTGGTATTACCTCTTTACTATTTTGCTACCCTAAGCACAAAACACTTTGTTTCATCAATTTTTTCACAAACGTATTGTTTCCTTGTGTAAAATATATAAAAACTGTCTGTTTTGGTCACTTTGGGGAGTCTCATATTTTTATGGGCTACCGTATGTATGAAACAAAACTTTTTTTCCTGTTAATCTGATTTATGTCAATTTAATTATTACACCAGCCAAAGAACCTAGAAGAGAAGAAGGGAAAGGTTTTCCATTTCATACAACATACTTGAAACTCCTTTTGTTTAGATTATAATGAAGACTTATTTTGACACACGAGTCTATGTATTTTAGCAACGCATGGTCTACTAAGACATTACCAAAACAAAATCTTTTGTGAGGTAGGATTTTTTCATTTTCATATTTTTTATGGTCTAGTTCTTTATGTTTCCCAAAGGTAAATAATTCATGAGAAAACCAGTAGTACCTTGACTAGCATTTTTCTTTAATTATTAAATATTATTTTTGATAATGTTTGAATTATGAATAGTTGTGTACAACAATTTTCCTGTTGGAAATAAAGCCTGATATTTATCCATTTTCCCTTTGATGTCCTAACATACTAATGCTATGCAGAAGGTTGACTACTGAATTCCTCCCAAAAGTTATGACACTTACAATTTCATGAAAACTTAAAGATACAGAGACTCTTTGAAGGATTGATTTGCATGTTTAGTAGAAGGTTGATTTTTTGTGTGTGCGTGGCAGTTGTTTGGTGTTTTTATTGACATTGTTTTCACAACTAAGGATACGTCAGATTTTTTTTATAAATGCCATGGCAACCCTAAATTAAGTCCACTAATATATAAATTAAATTATTCCATGGATAATATCAGAAAGCACTTTATTTAAATTGTACACGTTCCAAAGGATAGTTTAAACTGCTCCCACCTCAGGTAGGTGCTTATTTGAAAGAGTCTACTGCTTTATTCATCCAGGTTTCTTATAAAGATTGAGAAAAATACTAAATCTATCTAGTTGAGGATTTTACAATGAAAAAAAAATACAGTTGTTTACAAGTAAGCTAAAATAGGTGCAATGACAGAGGCTATTGAAGTAAGAGATGAGTTGTATTCTAAAAATGCTTCAAATCATTAAAAATACTTAATACAACCATCTCTTTCCTTTCTTCTTTAGGGTTAAGGTCTTCTGTTATGGGCTTACCTCTGGGGCATCTTTACATTATTTCTCATGCACAGAATAAAAAGAGTGGAAACAAGGTTGTGATTAAATACATGCATGTTAGAGCCAAACTACTAAACTTACCAGCCATCTGACCTGGAAAAAGTTGTTCAGTTTTTGCCTTAGCTGCCTCATCTTTAAATGAGGATAATAATAGTGCTCACCTCCAGGACTTCTGAATAATAAATAAGCTAACACATTAAGAACCAACCGTGTCTGTTTGAAACATATATAGATTATAATATGACATTAGGTTAAACAATATATTTGTTGGTAAAATACTTTATCAGGTTTATAATTTATTGCTTTGGCGTCCACCAAATAGGTTATGTGGGGAACCATCCTTCAATACCTTTCATTCCTTTAACAAATGTTTATTGAAGATGCACATTTGAATTCTTTTGTAGTTAAGTTTAAAGGATCAACTCCTTTAAACTATTGATGTCACTTAAGAATCCAGAGGTACTGTGAAAGGAACCTGTCACTATTGTCCATGTCCCAGATCAGTCATTCACGTTGTGTGAATAATTCTGTCTGTTGGACAGAATTGACTTTTTTTGTTTGTTTGTTTGTTTGTGGCGAACTTCCGTGGGGAAGTAGACACATCTTTAAAGACATTTTATAACCAAAGTCATATCGTTGCCAGGGTCACACTTTAATATTTTAGTCAAATAGAATATTAAGAATTTAACCAATTTCAGCATCTAAAAAGATGTAAGATGAAATAACATTTTAATTGCCTAGTATATGTAGCACACCTATTAGAAAGCTAGGTTTTCTGTCTTATGTGCTTTTTATAAATAGCTTCATGGCACTCCAAACAACAGCCCCTTCTATGTTGACCTCTGTTCTAGGGGCTATTCGCGCAGTAATGAGCAAGACCAAATGAGCAAGCTTGAAAGTTTTTCTGTGTGCTGGGCAGATGAGCATTCTAACCAAATATTCAAGAAATTTCTTTGACCTCCTGGGATGTTTGGGGCCTGTAAGATATACCCAATCATGTCCCTTAATTTACCAAAGACCAGTGATCTCCAAAGGGCAGACACTAAATTTGGTAAATTTCTAATATGTGCAAATTTAATTGCCACAAAGGGACCAGAGTGGATGGGATGACAAGAGGGTCCCTGACAGAAATCACGACAAGTGAAAGCCAAGTGCATCCTACAGAGCACACTGAGGAGTCAGGCTTCCCAGTCAGAGGGAGCAACCCAGTGTAAATAGGATGCTGTGCCTGGCCTTCTGGATGCATTACAGCGTCTCCCACTTCTGGATTGCCTTTTGAGAAGGGGAAAGCTTTGGAATAGAGGAGGTATTGAGTCACTAGCACCTCAAAAGGGCTGCTGCACAGCCTGCCAAAAAGAACTCGCCTTAGGTTGTAGAAGATGCTCTTCTGCTGATCTCCGAGGGTGAAAAAATAAATACACAGAAATGACTAGAGAAAGAGAGCAGCAATGGAAACCACAGGGTGCCAGGGGGGCAGGGCGGGCAGCCCAGGGGAACGGTTGGAGGGCTGGAGCAGCACAGGTCAAATGTGAGAACAAACACCTCTGCTTCCAGCAAATGTTGCTCTCCTGCCACCTTCAGGGGATTCACAGGGATTCTGGTACACCAACCAGAGACCATAAGGAATGCACAAGAAAGAAAGAAAGGAAAGAAAAGGTAGGGCATTTAACTTGCTGCAGCAAGGGAAAACAAAATAGAAGAGAACACTATCAGTGAAAGGAGTGGAGTATGGAGGGATTTTAAAAAGGCGTGGGCTGTGCAGAACGATGTAAGGAGAGCTTAGGGATGTGGAGCCAGCTCTGGGTATAGTGTCAAGAGTAGGAGGCAGCTTGGGAATCTGGCACCTGGGTAATAATCTCTGCCAGGAGGTGAAATGAGCTAAACCAGGTGCGGTTGCTATTAGTAAGGAAGCGCAGTCACTCAGGGGAAACTTCATTGTCATGTTGCCCATGTCCTACTAGAACATGACTTGTTTTTGTTGGCCTTGTCAGTGTCATGTTTGGGACATTGTTGAAGTTTCTTCCTCAACGACACCAGACTTCCATTGCTAACCATTCTGATTTTCATTTTCTCAAGTGGGAGACCCTTAGAAAGGAGAAGACTCCAAGATATTAAAATAAGAAAAGGGACAATGGGTGAGAGGTGGGCCAGAATTTTGTTTATTTTTGTAAATGTGTCATACTAGTCTGGCCGATGAGACCAGGAGACATGCAGATTTTGTCACTAGTGTGAGCAGAGTATGGGGTGGGAGATGATGGTGCAATGGGAAGATTATTTACAAAGTGTTTCATAAAATAAGAAACATTTGGAAGAATTAGTAGACATTTGATGGGCCTCATTAAAGTAAACTGATTATTGGCCAAGTGGAGAGACATGAAGGCATGGAGTGAGTGCAAAGAGAGGGATTGACCCAGGAGAAATGAAGGATGTAAATATTCTTCTGAAGCATTGAGACCTAAACGAGTTTGGTTTTAGGAGACATTGAATTGCATTGAACAATGTATGTGGATGAGAGATAAAAGTGGCTCCGGTAAGGCTGGACACAGAATCGCAGATGGAGCTAATAAGTTATTCTATATTTTTAAAATAATAGACTTTATTTTTTAGAGCAGCTTTGAGTTCACAGTAAAATTGAAAGGACAGTACAGATTTCCGATAAAGCCCTTAAGTGCACACATGTATAGCATCTCCCATTATCAACATCCCCACCAAAGTAGTATATGGGTTGCAACTGATGAACCTACACTTACACATCATTATCATTCAGAGTGCATAGTTTATATTAGGGTTCATTCTTGGTGTTGTACATTCTATGGGTTTGGACAAATGTACAACGACTTGTATCTGTTATTGTAGTATTGACGGGTGGCAGAATATGCCATCCCAAAATATGTCACTTTGGCATAAGGATTATTTTAAGCTAGACACTTGAAAAACAGCATATGTAAGCTGGGAATTCCAATTTACATTTTCTTCTTGAAAACAAGAGATATAAATTCCCAAATGAAAGATGGCTTCCCTTTTCCAGGAGAAAAGAAACACTGTTCAACGGGGAGTCAAAGCCAAGATAATTTTGTACAAACAGATCTTTTTAAAATGATTCCTATCTTCCTTTAGCCTCCGTGGATAGTTTAGTTACTATTCCTCAATTGTCTCTCTTTCTTCAACCTCATATAAAAGCATGTGGATTTTGCCATTTCCTCGGGTGTTCATTCCTTAGGAGGACTCCTGTGCCGTGTAAAACTTATATAAAGTTGTATACTTTTCTTCTGTAAATCTGTTTTATGTCAATCTAATTCTCAGGCCTAGCTGAAAAACCCTGAGTGTAGAGATAAAAGTTTACCTTTCCTACCATATCATACAGAGTAACTTCACTGCCCTAAAAATGTTTGGTGTTCCACCTATTCGTCCCTTTCGCCCCTCAACCCTTGCCGACCGTGGATGGTTTTGCTATGTCCATACTTTTCCCTTTTCTAAAATGTCATATAGTTGGTGTATGTTCTTTTGAAAGATCAAAAAATATATTTTTCTCTTCTCTAACTTTCCCCCAAACAGTATAATAAAAATACTTTTCTAACTAAGATTGTTGATTTGGATGCAATTAACAAAGTAAAATAGATTTGAAAGAACATAAAACTATTACAAAGTTGGTAAACTGTTAGCCTTATGTTTATATAAGACAAGCTTGCTGAATTACTGCAAAGGATATCTTTTTCATTGTCTACACAACCCAGAGGAAGCAAAGGCAAAATGTTAATTAGGTTTTAAGCCTCCTTGGGGCTCTCTGGCTGTCTCCATTACATACATACAATTTCAACATTCTCAATACACTGCAAAGTGGATATTGCTATTATGCTCAATTTACAGATGAAGAAATTGACAATCATTGCATATAAGTAGTTTGTACAGGCTCACTGTGCAAGTAAAGGCCACAACAGTAAAGATTTGGGTTTCTAATCTTTCTGTTTCTGATTTTATATTATACTGTCTTAGTTATTCTGTTCATTCTCATCTCTTATGTCCATTTGATCACTAACTCCAACAAACTCTAGGTTTTCGATACTGTTATTTCTCTGACACAGAGAAAACACGTAAACTTTTCTTTTTAGCCTATGTCTTCCTCCAACCACTTCCTAATCTTTCTATTACCCTTTACAGAAAAACAACAGCTCGAAAGAGTTTCTCTTTCCACTTCCTCACTTCCCATTCACTTTTCTGCAGTTAGATCAGATTTAAAAAAAAATAATAGCTTTGTGCAATATAGCTAACATATAGTCAATTCCACATAAAGTGTACAATTTAATAAGTTTTGACCTATGTATGCACCTACCAAACCCGAACAGTCACTATCATTATGACAATAAATCCATCACCCAAAAATATTATTTCATGGTTCCTTGTTATGGGATGTACATTGCTACCTCTTTGCATTTCTGGTAATATTTTGGAAGGATGCCAGATATTTGTGAATTTCACCTTGATAGGCATTGTTTTATTATTTTGATTATTATTATTATTATTTGTATTTCTATTTCTATAAATATTTGGGGGTTTCTTTCTGGGATGCAATTAAGTTACATGAATCTTGCTTTAAAGCTTTATAATAAGTAACAACAGCATTTAGTTTAGGGCTAATTTTACCACACTGGTTAGGTAAGAACCTTCAGAGCAGTCTATTTGATACCCAATGCATCATAAGTTTCTCCATTCTGTCTAGTGGGAACACCACTTCTCCCGTCACACTGTGAGTCTAAAGACTCTTCCCTCTTATCCTTTCAGGTAGTTCTTTCCCCAGATTCAAGTAAGGTCCTCAGGGGCACTGAGCCTTGTGCTGCTGAGTGCTCACGGTGGACTCTCAAAGGTCAATTCTCAACCTTCATCTCACTTGCTCTCTCATCAAAATTTCACACATCAATCCCTCTTTCTTGAAACATTTTCTTAGTTAGCTTTCAGAATACCACATTTTCTTAATAATTTCTTCTCCCTAACTATGTTATTTTCCTGGGGCTGCCTTAAGAAAGTATTGGGTAACTTAGAACTACAAGAATTTACTGCCTCACACTTCTGGAGGCTAGAAGTCCAAAATCCAAGTATTGGCAGAGTTGTGTCCCCTCTGAAACCCAGAAGGAGACTCCTTCCTCACTTCTGGAGGTTTGCCAGCAATCCGTGGCTTTTCTTGACCAAGTGTTTGTTGGCTGCAGTACTTCAATTTCTGCCTCCATCATCACATGGCATTCTCCCATCATGTGTCTATGTCTTCAAATGGTATTATCTTCTCCCTGTGTCTCTGGCTTCTCTTCCTGTAGGGACACCAGTCACATATCATGACACTCTAATGGTCTCATCGGAAGTTGATTACATCTTGGAAGATCTTATTTACAAGTGAGATCACATTCACAGGTCTAGGGTCTAGGACTTCAACATTTCTTTTCTTTTCAGGAGGATGGGGGGAGGACAGGGAGAACACAATTCAACCCATAACACTGATCATTATATCTTTTCCCCAACTTCTAAAAGTTGGAGTATTCTCACTCAGTCTTTAGATTCCTTTTTTGTGTACTTATTTGCTAATAATCTCATTTAGTCCCAAGTCTTTAAATACCATATCCATATTAAAGATGTCAAACGTTATATCTGTGGTGTCAATTTGAATTTGAGACTCATATATCCAACTATACAATCAATATTTCTAACTAACAACATCAAAAACAAAATACTTGGTTCTCAACCTTCTCTTCACCACCATCAAACTTAACTCTTTCTTTGTTTTTTTTTTTTTTTTTTTTCCATTGCACTAAATGACACTGCTATTCAACTGATGCTCACATTAAAATCTTGGAATCATCTTTAATTTTTTTTTGTTTTTACCAAGTATATCTGATACTCAACTACTTAACACTCCCTTCATCACTATCATCTTTGACTAGTCACCATTGTTTTTGTTGTTTTTTGCTTTTTACTTTGACTGCTGCAACAGTTTTCTAACTTGTCTTATTTTTATTCTGAGCCATTATAATTCATTACCCACACAGTAATCACAGTGGTCATTTTTATGTTCTAAACTTTCATTGGTTTCCCATCACACTTAGAATAAAATCCATATTTTTAAACTATGGACAATATTGTCTTCTGTCATATGGCATGTTTACCTTCTTCAATCTCACTTCCTTTGATTCTTCCCCTTGCTCACTCCACTAGCTCTCTAGAGTCTCCTTAAATAAGTCAAGCAGATTCCTAACTAAAGACCTTGGTACTTGTCCTTTCCTGCCTGGTAGTTTTCTCAACTTTCTCTCAAATTTCTTCTCAAATATATTTGATAACTCACTCTCTCACGTCTTTCAAATCTCTGCTCCAAAATCACCTCCACAGAGAGAAATTTCCTAATCATCGTGACTAAAATAGCACTCCCAGGTTATCTCCATCTTTTCTCCCTGCTTCATTTTTCTTCATAATTCTAACCCTTTATTAGCATTATGTTTGAGATACATTTATTTGTTTTTGTTGTTTTTCCTCTCCTACACTAAATTGTTTTATATATATATAGTGTAGGAAATGTTCAAAAATTATCTTTGAAAACTGAATAAGTTTTATTTATTGGTATATACCCAGTACCTAATCAGAGTGCCCGGCATAAAATAGGTTTTGATAAGTATTTGTTCAATGAATGTAGACTTTCTTAATGTGAATATAATAAACAGAAACAAATAATATGAAAGTGCAATTTAGGCTTAAAAGACCTCTGTTGCTTATAAATCAATTCAAATCAGGTATGTAATAACAGCTCCTTTGGAAGGTAAAAATTATCATTTGGATTATCACTGCCCTTTTTAAGTAGCTTTGTGTTTTTCTGATCATAATGGTAGGCATAAACACGATAGGATAGTACCAAAGTTAAGACTGGCAGTGATAAGGAAAGGGAGGGGGGCCCTTACTCTTCAACAATTCACTGATGTTACCAAATACTGGATTTGATTAGTGATATAGGACTTATAGCTCTAAATTTAGAGCTCTAAAGAAACCATTAGTTTTGAAATAACAGCAGGAATTTGTAACTCTTGAGTCCCTGACTTCTGAAAGTTGGAGTTGCTTCTCTCTTATCCTCTTATCCATAAATAGCTTTTGGGTACTCAAAGTTGATTGTGATCATATATCTCACATTATAGCAAAATAGAGGCTATAACCCCTAATTCATAATTTCCTTTTCAATTTTCATATTACCAGTTTAGTGTGCATGTTCACCTCTAACCTAGACTGTTGCAGTAATCTCCAATTGTATTTTATACACTCTTTCCCCCCCCTTCCTTCTTATTCTCCACATTGCTTCCAAGATTTTCTTTTCTAAAATAGAAATGTCAAGTGACTTACTTGCTTGAAAATCTTTAATGGCTGGTTTGCCATTGCTTTTATGATAAGCTCCAAATTCTTCATTGTATTAGCTATCTTTAGTTGCACAACAATGTCAGCACAAACTTAATGCCTTAACACAGCACACATTTGTTATATCACTGCTTTTGTGAGTTAGGAGTCCAAGGATGACTTAGCTGTGTCTTCTGTTTCAGGGTCACAAGGCTTTAGTCAAGACATAGGCTGGATGGCTTCCTCGCGTCTGAAGCTTGACTGGGGTAAGATCTGTTTCCAAGCTCATATGGCTGTTGGTAGCACTGAACTCCTTGTGGGCTGTTATCTGGATACTATTCTCAGTTTCTGGTTGATTGTAGCTATGGGTTGCCTCAGTCCCTTGCTACACAGGACTTTTCTGGACATTTGCTTCCTCAAAGCCAACAAGGGACAGAATCTTTCTGAAAGATGGACATTACAATTTTATGTAACACAATCACGTACATCCCATCATCTTTACCATGTCCTATTGGTTAGAAGCAAGTCTCAGCCCGTGCCCACACTCAGGGGGAGAGGATTACATAAAAATCTGATCTTAAATTCTCTCTTCCTTCTATCCCAGTACTGCATAGTTTAGTCACACTGAACTACTTATTTTCCTAGGAATTATATGGGAGTACGCAAAAATCTGTTCTTTTATTGCCTCCATGTTTTTCTCCTGTTGTTCTCTGTGCCTGAATTACACTTCTACATTCCACCTTGCAAAATCTTACCAAAGAACTTGTGCGAATTTGAACTTTTTCTAGAACTCTTATGGTCCTACCAAGCAGAATTAACAGCTTTTTCCTCTGTGTTCGTAAACCACCTCATTCATTCATTCATTCATTCATTCTCTCTCTCTATCTCTTTCTCTCTCACTACCTCCATCATGGTTTCATAATTTTGGTACCACTGAATTTAAAAAGTAGATGTGTTCTATCAATCCTGAATCCCTAGCACTTAACACAAGTTCTGGTACTAATAAGGACTTAAACATTTGCTAATAAAGTGAACAAACATTGTGCTAATTTTAAGTGTTTGTAAAATTGAATTGTTGAACACTCTACTGACTAAACTATTAGCAAGGAAATGTGATGATTTTGTGCTTCATCTTTAAAAAGTTATACCTTTGCTTTCCAAACACAGTCTTGCCTCTTTCCCAAAGTTCTACAAATTTTGGAGAAGCACTCATACAAAAAACAAAAACAAAACAAAACAAAACAAAAACAAACAAAAAAAAACACGAGAACTCTAATCAAGGATAACCTCTTTTCCTATCTGACATACTTTTTCACATTTTATATTCACTGAAGCATAGTCAAAATATGACTGCTTAACAAATTTGTGTGATAACGTGTTTTCATTTCTATGACTCAAGAAATTGTGAATAATCATTTTTAATATTATTTAATATTATTTTTTTTTTAATTTTTCAAATCAATGTTACCTGTTTTCACATATTAATTCCTTTTCATGGCATATTTTAATTTTGAGGCTTGACAAAGTTAAACAGCAATCAAGGTCTTTTTAGTTGAATCTCTTCATCTAAAATTTTTCTGGATTTGGGCTAGACACTGTTCTAGACTTTACATTAGGCACTAGCTAGATAATAAAGACTAGTGATATATTTTCTGTTTGGGGGGATGAAGAAAGTCACATAAGGACAATTTCTCAGGTAATTAAAGTTAATATTCTTCACTGCTAAACTGTTTGTATTGTTTTCATTAGGAAGAAAATATTTCTTAATTGGAGTATCCATAGTCTGGCCTCCTGGGCCAGAGGTCGAGGTAATTTGAATTTCTAAAATAAGTAAAATCAAAATCACAGTGGTGTGATGTAACTATGTCTCTTGCAGGGAATCTATGCTACAGACACTAACAGCTGTGATTTTCTTCTTTATACTTGCTTTATAAGTTTCTTTTTAAAATCTATTTCCTGACTATAGTTATACATCCTCTAGCATTGCTCGATCCACCCCTACACACACACCTCTTTTTAGGCATTTGGAAACCTTTAAGGATAAATGTGACTCTGACATTGGAATAAGTTTAACATGGATATAATATTAGTAGTAGTAGTAGTAACATTGATGAAGCTCTTCCTATGTATCAAATACTATTTTAATTCATTATATGTATAAATTCATTCATCCTCACCAAGTCTGTGGGTTAAGTAAAATGGTAGAGGAATGATAATCTACTAGACAGATGAACTACCTTGTATTAAAGAACCGTTAGGGTAGAGAGAGTTAGTGCAATAAGATATAAAGACAAATTCAGAAGGGCTGGTGTGGAAAGTGTTTGGGGAGCAATGGCTGAAAGTAAAAACTAAAAGAAAGGTAGGATCAGCTATATTAAACACCTTGGTCAAATTTCACCTGTGAGAAATATTCTGTGATACCCACTGAGCACAAATAAAGCACATTTTCACTTTTGTTTCCTAAAAGCTGTGCTTCCACTTTGTATAATGTTTGGTTATTTCTGTAATTCTCCTTTCTTAGTTTGGCATTGCCCTTGGGACTGGACAATATATTTGTTTATTTATTTTTTAAATACTCTCCAACATCAGTTTCAGTGTTTTATGATAAATGTGAAAGAAGTATTGCTTAATTTATGTCTACATTACTAAGATTCAATTTGCTGGAAGTATGGTCTTTAGTATAAAAGGACTTCTTTCCTTGTGTCATTTGAGTGTGATTATCTTACCTGCATACATATTGACTTTTTCCTTCACTTCATGCACCATCACCCACCCCCAGAACTTCCTACATGCATATATATTCATATTTTTCATCAAAAATTCATGCCAATTCCTTTAATTTAATAATATAATCTAGTTACGGAACTACTTAGCCCAAGAATGCATTGACATTGGATTCTCTACCTAAGTGAATCTTGTTGGTTTTCTTCTTTAGACATCAATGTGTATTTTTACTTTAAACATGAGAGCACACTGCAATTCCCTTTCATTTCAGTGCATATTTGCAAAATTAAATGTAAAGTAAATGTAGCTTTATAAAAATCACCTCTCCCATAAAGCAAGATAATGTGAAAGGGAAAGAAACAACATAACAATTAGAAGCAACTCATCTTAGCAAGGTGATGAATTCTGTGTATAGTAGAAATGTATAATCCTCAAAGAGTTTTATCTCTGTCTGAATGCTACATCACAGAGGCCTGTGTAAATGCCAACACACCTGCCTGAACATTGAGAAAAATACAAAGGCTCCATCATTCATTCTTCTACGGGGCTCAGTTTTTACCCTGAGGTGCTGTAGGCACTCATGTAGCACCGCATATTTTAAGACATTCAACACCTTGCATGAGTGTTCCTGTGCCAGAGCAGATTATTCAAAATAATAGCCTGGAGTGGTGCCTGTATACTTCAGAGAACTGCCTAACCCATTGTTTCTTTCAAAAGGAGAGAAGTGTCCCTGAGAATAGATATTGCCAATCACATTTCCGTGTTTTACTAAGTCCTCTAAGGAGACCAGAAGGTTGAAACAAAGGTAAGGATTTTTCCACTAGAACTACAGTAAGCATTTTAAGCTAGAAAAGGGAAAAACAACAATAAATACACCATCCAGAGACTAGGAAAACAGCATAATGATAATCCAAGAAAATGGAGGTAAGAAAAGTAATTCTTAAAACCTAACTTTTGATTGAAAGAAGGAAACAATGAAAGAGAGAAATAGAGGAGGGAAAATGTTTTCCTCCATGATAGTGTGACAGAAAACCTCCACAAGAAATTTCCTTCTTCAGATTGTTTTAGGTTTGCTGTCCAACTGAAAGACATTGTTTAATATTCATAGTTTGATTAAGTTTGAAGAACACAGTAGATGATTTTTGGGGGGTATAGGAAGACCTGATAATAATGGTATAATTGAACCTAAGTATCTTAGATGTTTGGCCCTTCCCATCTGAAAATATATGTCAATTTTACTAGACTATAACTTCTCATATGGCTGTAAATCAGCATTATTCCTCCTCTTTTCCTGGAAATTATACAAAAAACAATAAAAAGAAATATGTCATATTTATTTTTCAGAAAACCTAGGAAGTATACAATTTACTGACTTCAACATGTATGTAGGGTCCTCAAAAGCATCTAAAGAACTAAAGGTATATGGGAATATGTGGAGTGAAGAAGTGTACATAAGGGCCAAAGTGCTCAGTGCGGGCAAATTTCAGAGTGTGCTGGTAAAACTCTACTTCCAGAGGTTAAGTACTGAAGTTCTAGTCAAGTGCCTTGTTGAAATAAAGAGTGAGGAAACTAGTGTGAGCAGAGTTTGTAATTAAAGCCTTTCTAGAATTGGTTTGCATAGAAGAAAGAGAGGACTCAGGAATCTTATTTTATGGGTGGTAGCTGAATTTGTAGGTAGTTATCCATTTCTGGACAACAGAGACAAGAACCTCTCAGTTACGAACCCTGGAAGGTTACACTGCGTCCTTTCCTTTCACGAAGTGAATTCCAAATAACCAGTCTAGGAAAATTTAAATTATTTAGCAAGAATCAATGAAAGACGAATGATACTGGCAAAAATTGATACAAAGAGTGTAAGAAAAAATGGTAGCAAAGAGCAGCAACATGCTATCAAAAAAGAGTCATTAGAAATACTACAAGACTATGTAGACAAATAGTCTGATATCAGGTAATGTTTCCATAACCCCATCTTGAGAAAATCACTAAAGTGCAAATTTCAACCAAAATTCTATAGAGGTATTTCAGTTGAGGGGGTTGTTGTTTTTTTGCATCACTCTAGGGCCAGTCTCAATTATATTAGAGATCTAAATGTGTGATTTTTCAAATATTATGTATGGGCTTTGGCTTTCAGAAATTTCAGTCCACAAGGGTGGGGCCATCATCTTTCCAGGTAGAACCCATTAATTTGAATTTATCAGAGACCAGAAGGCAGACAAAGGACACTAGATGAATGACGTAAATGACAGGACTTGGAAACTCGCACAGAGCTTTACCCTCACCAGGAGTGGCGGGAGTGTTTGGAAGGGCCCGGCCTGCCTGTTCCTGTTAACCACTGGAGCTAAAGCTGAAAGAGAAGGAGCAATGAGACTTGCAGCCTCAGGGGCTTAGATGATTTTATAAAAAACAAACAACAACAAACAAACAAACAAAAATTGATGGAAGGGAGTTGGGGGGGAAAGACAAGTTTCCTTTAAATTAGATGTTGGGTCTCTTGGATAGTAATAGTGAATGGCATATGAATAGTAATAACTGAATATATTTAACTGAAAAATGAATACTAAAATAAATTTGGAGATTAGCGGCAGAATTAATGTAATTAGTATATAACTGATAATAATTTAGCAATTGAACAACTTATATATAAATTGAGAGGACAAAGAAGAAAAAAGACAGAAATAGAATAAATTTCCTGATTGTCTCTTGTGTAATAACTAAAATATGATTTTTTTCCATTTTTATTGGGATATAATTCACATAGAGAAAGAGTACCCTTTTTTGTATAGTTCTACTTTTTGACAAATGCATGCAATTATGTAAAGACTGTTACATCGAAATATGAAACAATTCCATCACCACACACACACACACACACACACACACACACACAATCCCATTCCTTTCAACTCCCGCTGTTGCAAGTTGTTGATGTCTTCTATTCCTAGAGCTCTACCTTTTCCAGATTATCATTAAATGCAATCATATAGTGTGTAGTCTTTTTAATTTGGCTACTTTCATATAGCATAATCTCTTTGAGATCCATCCATGGTATAATATGCAAGTATATCAACAGTATTCCTCTTTTCACTGCTCAATAGTATTCCACTGTGTGATTTTTATTCCAGTCTATTCATCCACTGTGTTTTCCTGAAAATAAGACCTAGCTGGAAAATCAGCTCTAATGCTTCTTTTGGAGCAAAAATTAATATAAGACCCAGCCTTATTTTACTATAATATAAGACCGGGTCTTAATATAATGTAATGTAATGTAATGTAATGTAATGTAATGTAATGTAATGTAATGTAATGTAATGTAATGTAATATAATACAATATAATGTAATACCAGGTCTTATTTTACTATAATATAAGACTGGGTCTTATTTTATTATAAAACCTGGTATAATATAATATAATATAATATAACATAATATAATACCAGTTTTTATATTAATTTTTGCTCCAAAAGACGCATTATAGCTGATTGTCTGGCTAGGTCTTATTTACGGAGAAACAGGGTATGAATCCTTCAACTTTGTCCTTTCAGTTCAAAATAGTTTTGACTATTTGAGGTTTTTGGCTTTCCACGTAAATTTTAAAATCAGTTTGTCAATTTCTAAAAAATATCTGCTGAGATTTTTAATGGAATTCTGTTGAATTTGTAGATTAGTTTTGGGAGATTTGGCATCTTAATATGTATGTAATTTTAATTTTTTAAGATTCATTAAGGGTTGTATTGTGGCCCATGATATGATCTATCTTGGTGAATATTCCATTTGTACATGAAAGAAATGAAATATATACTCTATGCATTTGTATAAATGTCAGCTATGTCAACTGGTTGATAATGTTTCTCTGATCTTTTATATTTTTACTACTTTTCTGTATTCCGATTCTGTCAATTTCTGAGAGGGTTTAAGTCTTCTACTGCAAGTGTGGATCTATTTGTTTCTACTTTCAGTTTTATCAGTTTTGTTCCATGTATTTTGTAGGTCTGCTATTAGGTGGATTTACGTTTAGGACTGTGGTTTTCCTAAGTAATTGATCAGTTTATCAGTATGTAATAATGATATTATCTAGTAATACAGCCACTCCAGCTTGACTACTATTTGCATGATATAATTTTTCCCATTCTGTTTTATTTAAACTATTTATTTCTTAGTTTTAAAGTGGATTTTGTATAGACAACTTATAGCTGAGTCTTGTTTTTTTATTTTTATTTAATATGATAACCTTTATCTTTTAATAAGATTGTTCAGACTATTTATATTTAATATGAATATCAATGCTGTTGAATTACTGTTTACCATTTTGTTATTTTCTATTCTTTTTATTTATTGTTTCCCCTTCTTCTCTGTCTTCTTTTATAACAATTGACTATTTTGGGGGTTTATTTTATATACAACATTGATTTATTATTTATACCTCTTTTAAAAGAAAATTAGTGATTCCCCTAGGGTTTGTAACATACATTTAATGACTCTGTATGCCTTTAACAACTATCTACTGCTTTATGGGTAATTAAAGATCTTACAAATATATAGTTCCAATTCATTTCTTTCATCTTTTTTTGCTATTGTCATCCAATGTAATTTTATGTTTGCTATAAAAGTCAATTCCTTGTTACTCTTTTGCTTTAGGCAGCCAATTATCTTTTAAAGTAATTAGAAATAAGGAAAAAAAATTTAAGCTTCATGTATTTACCTCTATTTATGCAATTTCTATTACTCTTACTTTTTTTTTTACTTAGATACAATTTATAACTATGTGTCATATTTCTTCTGCCTGAAATCTTTCTTAAACATTTCTTGTTTGCTGATCTACCGACAATACATTCTCTTTAATTTTGTGTTTCTGATTTTTATTTTATTTTGTTTCTATTCTTTTGAAAAGATATTTCCTTAGGTATTGAATTTGGGTTTGACAGTTTGTTTTTTCAGACTTTAATGAAATAACTACGTCTTTATCTTGGGTTGCATCTTTTTTATAAAGAGGTCTTCTGTAATTCTTGTCTCTGTTTCTTTATATGGGACTTTGTTTGTTTGTTTTAAATCTAGCTACTTTCATTAACTATGTTTTTGATTCTCAGCACTTTCAATATGGCATAACTAGATGTTTCTGTTTTTGTTGTTATTTTGCTTTGTCCTGTAATTTATTGTGCTTGTTCTCTGAGTGTCTTGGATCAGTGGTTTTGTGTATTTCATTAGGAAAATTCTTTAACCTTATCTCTTAAAATATTTATTTTTCACCATTCTCTTTTTCATCTATAGGAATTCCAATCACATTGATTTTAGGTCATTTCATATTATTCCACTGTTCTTAGATACTTTGCTTCTTTTTTTAATAGGAATTTTGTTTTTATTTCTTTCTGGCTAATTTAAAATCTTTATGTTTAGTTTCCTCGGCTATTCTTTTGAGGCCATCTTCTCTGTTATTGTGTTTTTCATGTGTAACACTTCCGTTAAATTATCTCTTAACATTTCATTTCTCTGTTGAAGTTACCTCTCTAGTAATGCATTTTGTTCACCTTTTCCACTCAAGACTTAAACATGTTAATTATAGTTATTTTAAATTCTGCTTAATAGTTCCATTATCATTGTCATATCTAAGTCTGATTTTAATGATTGTTTTGCCTCTTGAGAACATTTTCTTTCCTGCCATTTTTGTGTTTCTCATAACTTTATATTGAGAGCTAGACATCCTGTGTAGGGCAGTAGAAAATAGCATTTTTGCCTGAAAAATGCAACCACTTCATTTCTTCTTCTTCTTTTTTTTTTTAATTTCAGTGTGTGTAAACCTTGTTTGTTTGTTTGTTTGTTTGTTTGTTTTTTAAATTGGGGAATACTGGGGAACAGTGTATTTCTCCATGACCCATCAGCTCCAAGTCATTGTCCTTCAAACTAGTTGTGGAGGGCGCAACTCAGATCCAAGTCCACTCACCATTTTCAATCTTAGTTGCAGAGGGCACAGCCCATCATCCCATGCAGGAATCGAACCGGCAACCCTGTTGTTCAGAGCTCTCACTCTAACCAACTGAGCCATCCATCCACTCCACTTCACTTATTCCTTACTGTGACATGAGGGATTATTCTTTGTTGTCCTGGTTTACTCTCAATCTGAGGCATGTATAAGTCATTGATCTCAGTGACTGGGGCCTTCACACTGATTTTGACTCTTTCCTTCAGGAGACCACTCATGATCTGGGCTCACCATGTATTCCTATCCCTCCCCATGGCTAGATTTTTGTTGTTGTTTCCTATCCTTAGACGCAGTGGGTCCTTTCCTGTGTGTGATATTCTCCCCTCTGTTATCTTTTGTTATATGGGCAAAATATAGGGAGTAGGATACTGCCAGGACTCATGCTTTTTCTACTATAGCTGCTCTTGTCTTCCCTCCAGCCTGACACCCAATGGAAGCTTTCTTGTGTATCTTACACTGCCCCCAATATTTGTCATGTATCTCCGCACTAGGATCTATGAAAAAAATTAACTTGCTAGTGGTTAAAAATTGCCCTAGGTGCAGCTCCCATGGACTTGGTACTTTTACACTCGCCCATTTTTACACTAGCTTTTAAGAAGTCATTAAAAATTATAGCTGAATTCTTCATACAGACTCGTATGGCATATTGTGTGTATCTCAGGGAAACAAGTCCTTGCATCCTGTCTCTCCTAGAAGGTACACATTTATTGAATTTTGTGTGTGTGTCCCAGTATATAGTCAATACATTTCTGCAAGTAGATATAATAAAAACAATATTTCTCACCACAATGCAGAAAAAAAAGAACAAACGTAGAAATTATTGACAAAATATAAAACCAAAAACAGCTGCTCAGCTTGTAACTTCAAAAAGTAGCTCTATTACAATTATTGAGTCAAAATGAAATTATAGAATTATGTGAAAAAAAAATTGACTGTATTACATATTCAAATGTGTGTGATATTACTAAAAGATTTTCAGAGAAAAACTCATAGCCATAAAAATGAACATCATTGGAAAAGAAAAAAAAAACACAAGAAAGAAAACAAGTGAATTGAGTTTTCAATTAAAATTTTTGAAAAATAACAGTAAAACAAAACAAAGGTTAGGGAAGTAATAAACATCATGGCAGGCAGAATTCTAAGATGGCCTCCCAAAATTTCTTGCCCTAAACCCTGACACTGTAAAAAGAGGAAGGCTAATATATATTCATATTTTATGGTATATGTATAAAGAATCTCTGGAAGAATACAGAAGAAACTTTTAACTAATAACCCAAAGTGGAGTGGGAGTAGGGGCTGAAAACTGAGTTAGTTGTGGGAGGGATTATATATTTTTATATATTTGTGTATTTTGTTCTTGAACCATGACAGTTTATTTCCTTTTCAAAAATGTTAATTTGAAAAGCAAATGAATGCACAAATAATCCTAAAACATTACTAGATTACTTTTCTGAACTACACCATTGTTGGTATGATTTAAGTATGTATATTTCAATTGGTCTTATTAAAACATATATAATTAATTTATATAATTTTTATTACACTGAAATAAATATATGAAAGACAGGTAATTGTCAAAGCCTGCATACCTTCAAACACCTAGGGAGTGTTTTTTTGACAATACTTTTTTTTAATTAAACAAGGTGTCCTTTAGAACAGCTAAAATAGAAACATTTAGAAATCTCTTTTCACTCCTCTGTGGAAAGTGGTGGAAATGAATAATGGACATAGGTAATTAAAATGAGAGTTTTTGAATTACCTAAGATGACATGCAGCAGTACCAAGAGGACATTCTTGGGAACATGCAGAAAAATCAAAAGCCCTTTTAATGGGTGTGGGACATAGGACAAGAAAAAGAATGATGCTTATTTAGACATGATGATAATGGTATTCCTTCTAGATTTGATTCCTTGGTAAGAAAGAAGAGCTTCTTGTTATGTAGGGGATCTAATTATTCTAATGAGATTAATATGACAGGTTTCTATAAATAAGAAAGTGATGTTATTGTCATTGCGTTTATACCGTTTTCTCCTAAAACATAACACTGAGTAAAGATAGAGAAGATGTAAATGTCTTTATAATGAATATATGCAGGGACCATATGGTAAAATAGTAGCTTCCAAATGGCATCAACTTCTAGATAGTGCTCTAATTTGGAATACTAACAATAACCTATTATGGATCTGTTTCAAGACCATCGTTGTATTTATCTCCAAAAGAATCAAGGGAATTCATTTTCAAAACAGAAAATTAAAATTTATTCTGGTGGTTATTGAATGCATTTAATAAAAATAAATAAATTATACAAGTTACATGATGTATAATGATACATGGCATTAGGAAGAAATGATGGATGAGATGACATATTGATAATGTTATTTTTATGTACTTTTTCTTAAAATGAAAAATTTATTTTGGAAAATGATTATAACAAGAGAGAATCATAAGTAGTCAGCGAGTTCTTGCAGAGTACACATGCATATCACACACACACACGTACATCCACACACACTCACACTATAAGATTTTTAGTAGAGCCAGAGATGAACGCAAGTAATAAAAAGCCAACTCATCACTACTTACAATAAAGCCCTAAAATAAAGAATGAACCTTATTATAAGGACATGAAATTTCAAATGAAAGTATAATTGGGTTGCTGCATTTTAAGACTACATTACTGAGTTACAACATTATTGTTGTAACTTTATTACATACATTTAAAATCAAGCTTATGGTAAAGCAGCTTGTATTCTCTGTCTCTTTCTGTCTATTTCATCATTCAGCCTGCCTATTCACCCCAATTCCTCCTTGATGAAGAACAGCTCTCTCTCCTGATTGCCCAGGCAACATGTGTCGGAGTTTGCTCTCAGTTTCCTATGAAGTGTGTCACATGGTCTCTATAAGATTTTCATTCATAATGGTTGCAATATATCATATATGGACCTTCACATTTTTTAAAATTTCCTAACTGTGTAAACATCAATTCTCAGCTAATAATATCACGAAGAAGACATCTCCCTGTCATGATTGTTCAGAAATTTGAAATATTCAAGAACATTACTGTTCAAAATCTTCCAGCTGTGTTTTGAAATGTCCAGAATCAGTGAGGAAAAGCAAGTTATACCAGGCTGTTTTTAATATATACATATATATATTTTTAACTGTAAAAATTTGTCATGCTCATAGAACAGCTTAATTATTTTTATTTTAGTTTCACCTTATTAAAAGATGACCAAAGTAAAACAGGAATCTTCTGCTTGAGAAGAAAATGTTTTGCATTCTAACTGTAAAAACTATCCTTGAACAGAATATCAAACTTGATAGCAACACAATACTTAGAAATTAACAATCATGATTCTACCATGCAAGTTTAAGGTAATCCAGGGTTTTTATTCAGACTGTGTGGGCTCAAATTTTGACCCACCATTTACTCAGCTGTGTAAGTTTCAGCAATTTCTGAAGTGTAAAATGAAGTAAAAAAAGAAAAAAAAAAGAACACACACACACACACACACACACACACACACACACACACAAACAACCACCCCCCTCCCGCTTCATGGGTTTATTATGAAGATTAAAAGATTAAAGGAGCTAATACTTGAAAAGTGATTTTGCAGTGCCTGGCAAATTAGTAAGCACTCACTTAATGCTAGTATTATCACGTTATAAACATAAGAGTCATCTAAGGATGTCCTGAACAGCTAAGTCACTTTTAAGAACAATTTATTCCTATTTTTATGTGAAATGGGAAAGGGAGGGAGTAGAGGTAAGGAGAACAATATTTAAGACAAAGAAAATAGCATGCACAAAAGCCCAGAGAGTGTCATAGTTCTGTATAATCTCAACACATCTTTTATGTCGTGATAACTTTCTCAAATTAAACCTTTACAATGAAAACAAGCAAAAATTTCAAGCAAAAATACTGCCTTATGTATTGCCTATTCTTTGCAGTCACACTTCTTTAAATAATTGAACCTAGATTGATTTCCTCAGTGTTCAACCGACAATATGGTTATAACCAAAATGTTCTCCTTATATGTCTTAGACATATTTCATAAATTCCTTGGACATATTTCAGTCCTTATTCTCCTTGAAACTACTTGTTACCAATCCATCCTTAGTTTACTTGAAGGCTACCTCTTGTAACAACATTTGATAAAGTAGACAACTCTGTTTTACTTGATATCCATGGCTTTATCTGGCTTTTCTCCTACCTCTTTGGGCTCTCTCTCCTTCCCAGTCTCTTTTGCAATCTCCTTAAATGATGATGCTCTTTATAGCTATGCCCTCTCTGTTTTCCTGATATCCAAGGGAAATCTCATTTACTTTTATGTCTCCAAGATCTACATTTTCTACCTAGACTTATTCCCTGTGTTCCTGACAAGTGTATCTGAAAGCCTTCTCAAATAGCTGTTAAATGTCTCAAAGTTCCTGAAAGTCAATGATTTTAAACTGAATTCTTTCACAATCCCTTGCTCTTTAAAGGTGTTCCTCTTCTAAATGGTCCCTACTGTATGGTTTCTCAAACAACAGGCTGAAGAAACATCCACGATTCCTTCCTTTTCCTTAGAGTCAACATCCACTCATTGCTGAGCCCTATCTCTTATGCCTCATATTTTCTATGTCTGCTGAACTCCATTTCTAGGACTATAGCCATAGTCTAGCCACAAACTTTGAACTTGAATTATTGCAGATCTGTTGACTGCTCTTCCTAGCTCCATTTACACTTTCCTTTCATTTTCCACCCTTATTCAAATATCAAACCTTTAATAATGAAAATCTCATGAAGATTTTCCTTCTCTTTGATACTAAGGTTATAAGATCAAAAGCAGCCACCAGGGACCCAGAGATGGAAGCCACATATTGCTCCACCAACCCTGAACTACTTAACTTGAGCCATTTGCATGTGGTTTTTATCACTATATTTTCAAGTCTTATCATAGCAGCTTAAACTGCACTTAGTACATACTATATTTCCTTTATTACAGCCTTCATTACTCTGTATTACAATCTTTAATATTTGCTTAGCTTGGTATATTCCATGTCTTAATAACCACTATGTTCTTAGCATGTAACACAGTCTATAAATAAAGAGTAACCAATAAATGAATGAATGAAAGCAAGTCTATAAGGTGAAGTTGGGGCATGATGAAAGCAGACCTTAACAGTCTCCTATTCTTAGTCCACTGTTCTTTGTATTCCATAGCATTGTTTCTCACAAATAAGTGACCAAATATAGCTTGAACTGATAGCATCACTAAACCCCCCACTAACACTGATATCTAAGCACCTTGTGCTGAGTGGAAGTTCCAAATATGTCCTTATATAGATGGGATGGTCCAAGCAGTAGGGCCCATCAATCAAGCTTCAGAATGGGTCATTTCTTTCGGACATGCTACGTTTCCTTTTTTGCTTTGAGTAAGATTACATAGCACACTGAAATGATACCTCCAGTACTAAATGATTTGGCATTCAAGAGAATTAAAAAAGGCTTTCTTTTACGGTTAAAAGTAAATTACAAAAAAAAAAAAAAAGGAATATTTGCAAGCAATTGCTGTATCAACTATAGGAATGAAAGGGATTTTACAATGTGAGTAGTTTAGATTCATACAATGTGAGGAGCTGTTGGCAAGCAGGGAATCACTGAGGCTATGAATGCAATCTCTCTCTCTCAAACACGCACACTCACTCGTTCACACCCACAAATGCACTAAATGCAGATGTTCCAAGGTAAGGATGAAAAGATTTCAAAATATATTATATTTTTAAAAAACAGCTGACAATATACATATTCTGGATATATTTGGCATATATGAAAACAAATATTGTAAAACTAGAGCTAAAATAAGGTCATCTGTAAATCTGCTGGCATTAGGTGATAAAATTTAAAATCTAGAGTTAATAAATATGACGACTTTAGATATACTCTGTAATGGATTAAATCGTAGCCCCTCAAAATTTATATGCTGAATTCCTGACACCCACTATTTTAGAATGTGACCTTTTTTGGAAAGAGGGTCTTTGCAGATAATCAAGTTAAGATGAGGTCATTAGGTGGGCCCTAATCCAATATGACTGATGTCCTTTAAAAAGGGGAAATTTGGGTACAGACATGCACATGTAGAGAACACCATGTGAAGCTGAAAGCAGAGATCAGGGTGATGTATCTACAAGCCAAAGAATGCCAAAGGTTGCCGGCAAACCACTAAAAGATCGGAGAGAGGCATAGAACAGCTGCCTCCTCACACCCTTGGGAAAGAACCAATCCTGCAGAGACATTGATCTCTGCCTTTTAGCCTCCATAAGTGTGAGACAACGAATTCCTGGTGTTTAAACAACTCAGTCTGTGGTACTTTAACACAGGAGCCCTAGCAAACTAATACATACCCTGATGATTTTATGATTACTCAAAATGCCATATTTATTTACTTAATTTTTTTAATGCTTGAAAAACTCATGGTCAGCTCAGCAGAGCTTTCAAATGCAATGCTTAGGATTATTATCAAGGTGAGTGCATCAAAAAGAACTACATTTTTAAACTCCTTGCTGGAGGAGGCAGAGTCCTACTCTGCAGAATTCAAGGCACCCAGAAATTATTTTTCAGGGTTCTCACATATCATTGCACAGGTTAAACAACACTGCACAGCCCTAGAGGTTATCATTCATGTCATAGATACTGCAGATTTGTACACTTATGAAAATAATTTTCTGGCAGATATCAACATGTCATAGCCCAACAAAATCAATACATTCTAATGTTTGACATGGAAGTAAAGTGCCCTAAGGAAGGGACACCCTCTTCTAATTAGCAGGAAGGTTATGAGCAAGCAGTTGTCCTGGAAGGTCCACTCAAAACTGTTACTTTTAAGTCCTATTAATTACATCTAAAGTTGTCACCATTTCATTTCTTTAAATTAAAGAAGTTATGCATTGTCAGCTTAAGAACTACAATTGGCTTGCATGCATTCATTTTATTTTGCAACTTTGAGTTTGAAACATTTGAACCTAAGTATACAAACTGGGTAATTTACATTCAAACCTCGATGTTTGGAAAACAATCAGAAAATTTTGCTACGGGGACCTGCATACACCGATCTTAATACAGTCCTAGACGTCAATCAGGGCTGAGTATCAGGTGACATGTCATCAAGTTGTACTTGTTTACCTGATGGTAAAAGAAACAAACACACCTATTTCTCTGGGCACATCTCTTAATTAAAATAGAAAAATAAAATAGACTGTCATTTCAAGAAAGGTTAGAGAGCAGCACATATCCCCCATCACGTCACTCTTTTTGTGGCTTATGCCTGATGCATTTTAGTTTGAGACCCCAGGGTAAGGCATCTGGTTCTGTAAACCGACACACACTCCTGGGAGGAGCCAGTCAGCCTTATCAGTCATTAGCACCTTCCTGGGGATGCGCTTATCAGATGTACTGCAGACCCTCAGGCATGTGGTGAGCGCAGGATTTATACAGGAGAGAAGTGAAGGGAAAGTCTCCAGAACAATCTGGAGAGAGCCATCCTGGGGTAGAATCCAGGTCATGAAGGTGGTTCTTACTGACATTCCTCTCATAACTTTATCTTAAAATTGGAATTATCTCCTTCTTAGTATGTCAAAAAGAAATCATTTAATATGTTTACTGATCTCTTTAACCCTCTCAGGTTTCAAGCTTTTACCCTTACCTGGTACTTGTAAATAGACATTAGAATTGATTGGGCAATGTCATGATCTTTACATCTGATTTCTTTTTGTTTGTAATATTAAGGTTTCTATAAATTAAGTGTTCAGTAGGAACTCATGTATTTGGTCTAACACAACATGTCCATTGAAACAAACATGTTTAAGGAAAATATAAAGATATGTATTGTTAAAAGTATAAGCGTCCAAGTGAACAGCATATTGACACAAATAGGAAATAACAGGACAATGAAACCCAGAATCAAATGACCTAATATACAACATAGTACTTGTGTGTGTTTGGCCTAGTTACTTAGCGTCTCTAAGCCTCAGTTTATCCCTTTTTTTAAATCCCTGCCTATCTCCTAGTTTTGATGTGAATGAGCATCAATAAAGAAATAGTAGATCAGAAAATGTTTTGTAAATAATGAAGTAGGATTCTGTAAATACAAAGCACCATTATCAAATCAAATTTCCTGCATTTATAAAACTTTCATGTAGATTGTATTCCTGTGTGTGCACACATAAGTGTGTGTGATAGTGCAATATTCTGAGGTAAGTTTTAATCTTCTATATTTATGGATGTGGAAATTGAAGCTGAGAGCAAAGAAATGTGCACAAAGTTATATGGTCAACAAGGGAAGTTTCAGGTTTAAATTCCAATTCTATGCAAGTTATCAAAAAGCAAAAGCAAAACAAATCCAAAGTTCTAATGATTCTGATTTTCCAAAATAGTACTTATAAAGGCTATATAATGAAGGGTGTCAAAATATATCTACCAACGCAAAATATGCTACTTCAGCATTTCGATTATTCTGAGCTGAAAGCAATTGAGAATCAACAGATACAGAAAGAAGCCTTTGTGGATCTTCCCTTTTCTGACTAAAAGCAAAATCTTTAGAGAAATGAGGATTGACTTTAATCCCCTCTGTGAGGAATTTTGTGGACATAAAGAACATGGAAATTTGCACCCAAGATGAGTCTGCACAGACAAATCTTACTAAAATAACCTTATCTTCCATTAGTTTTCCATATTATCTTCCCACAATTTACCATCCCAAGGAGCCCCAACACCCTCTTTCTTTTGTCTAGTTACTTTTCCGCTATTTAGCACCAATTGTCAAAATGGTATATAAATTTCCAAGTCTAATCTTTTTGGGGTTTTCTCTTCTTTTCTGTGTAGCCCCTGTGCATATAAAGTGAAATCAATTAAATGTGTATGCTTTTTCTCCTGTTATTCTGTTCTTTGCTAGTTTAATTCATGGTCCCCAGTAAGTGAACATAAGAGGATAGAAGGAAAGCTTTTCCTCTCCATGCAGTGGCATTGAATATCATTTAATATAACTATGTTATATCTCATTGTCCCTATTTTTCTTGAAAAACGTAGTCATTGTCTTGACTCTGACTCTGATTTTGATCTTGACATATTTTGTGTCAAAAAGGACAATATATTGCAAACATATAGAAATATACTTAATCTTAATATAAGTCAAAGAAATATAAATTAAACCATGAACTATTTTTCAGCCATCAGACTGACAAAAATCAATAATATAAAATTTCACAAGGATGTAGAAAAACACAATTTAACATATTTTATTGAAGACTAAATAAAAATTATTTTAGAAATATATCAATATAAATTACAATTTTAAAAATTTCTCACCTTTGACCGAGGAATTCTACTTTATCGAATCAGTCCAACAGAAGTAAAATTAAATGCATCTCTATGCATGTGGAATCAAATGCACATAACGATGTAAACTGCAGTGTTGTTTGTTAAGGTGAAGTAAACAAAAGTGAAGCACCCCAAGTATCCATCAACTAGCAAAATAGTTGAAATAATGTAGCCTATTTATCTGTGTAATATATAGCTATTTAAAATGTATTGGCTTGAAGAATGTCTGCAAAATTAAGTGAAAAGTCAAAATAAAACAATCATCTGTTGTTGTTTTTTTAAATACCCTTCAAATAACTTTTTTTTTTTTTATTTTACTGCGGAATATTAGGGAACAGTGTGTGTCTCCAGGGCCCATCAGCTCCATGTCGTTGTCCTTCAGTCTAGTTGTGGAGAGCGCAGCTCAGCTCCAAGTCCAGTCACCGTGTTCAATCTTAGTTGCAGGGGGCACAGCCCACCATCCCATGTGGGAATTGAACCGGCAACCTTGTTGAGAGCTTGTGCTCTAACCAACTGAACCACCGGCTGCCCAAATCATCTGGTTTTTATAATCCCATTTTTATAATAAACCAAATGATAAAAAAAAAAAAAATGCCTTTGCCACCTTTGTCTCAGGTATATATAGACAAGAGTAAAACATTAATGATCAAATATTTGCAAATTGAGGCAAGGCATCAAAGAGAAGATTGGGATTTTTTTTCCATAGAAGTCTCTATTTTTAACAGAATGAAACAAATTTAATTTTTGATTTATAATAAAGCTTAGTACAATTTTGAAAAAGTGACCAGTTCAGAGTTTTCAGTCCTGTTTGGTGAATTGAAATTTTGAAGTAAATGAGCCATTTAAATCCCTTTACAGAAATGATATAAAAACAGAAATTAGAGGTGTTTTTGTAGATGTACGTGTAAGTAAGGAAGGCAGTACAGTTATAGTAGTACTACAACTTAAAATAGTGTCCGTCTCATTAACTGTGATGGTTAGTTTTATGTGTCAACTTGGCTAGGCATTATTATAGTACCCAGTTATTTAATCAAACACTTATCTAGAAGTTGTTGTGAAGGAATTTTGTAGATATGGTTGATAGATACAATCAGTTGACTTTCAATAAAGGAGAACACACAATAATGTGTGTGGGTCTCATCCGATTAGTTTAAGGCTTTAAGAGTAAAAACTGAGGTTTAAGTTTCCTGTAAAATAAATTCTACCTCAAGACTGCAGCATTAACCCCTGTCTGAGTTTCAAGGAAGCCAGCCTTCCTTGTAAGTTTTGGACTTGCCAGCCTTCACAATCATGTGAACCAATTCTTTAAAAAATTAAAATTAAAATATATGATGGTCTCTGTTTCTCTGAAAAATCCTGACTGATACATTACCAATCTTTTTAAAATGTAGCCTGACTTTTATAAAATTATTAGGCTAAACAAATTATTAAGCATTTCTTTAAATTACATTTTCATGGTGAATGTCAAAATTAAGGTACATGAACCCAAGTGCTGATTGCTCTCTGCTGCTTTAATGTGAAGGCTGTGTTTTGGTTCCAGACACTAACTGGAAGCTGATGCTCTCTGTAGCCACGATGTCATCAGTAGTTTCTCCAGCCATCACCTGGGCATTCCAAAACACGACACACACCCATTAACAAAACCTTTTTGGGTCTCCACACAAATGTCAAATTATGTTTTCATAAGGACAATAATGTCTTAGATTTTCAAAGTGCTTATAAGTAAACAAGACCTAAATGTGAAGATGAACAAATGAACAAACAAACAGAAATACCTCAGTGAGTCCATTTTAAAAGGTTTAAGAAACCATTCATAAAAATGGTAATAGATTAATGATTTAAATACAGGACAGATACTCTGATACTTTTATGTAGTTACACTAATTTTAGCTTTTAACAAATTAGTAAATAAAATACATAACTGTAACTCAGTTTTTCGTCAAGCACAGAAACTCCTCTAAGCAAAATTCAACTAGACAGATCATATTTTAAATTCTTGCAATTTCAGTGACGATTGCAATTTTTTTTCATGTACTCAAAAAAGCCTTAAGCACATAAACCATTATAAATACTGAATCAGAAAGATTGTTTGACATAAGGTTATCTCCTTTTCATTTATCTCCCTAGACCCATCTCCTCATGCTGGTGCCCTCTGGCCTTATTTCCATTGGTAATAGTCTGTAATTTCTGCTATTTTCTCTTTTCAATATCACTAAAAGTCAGATTTCCCTAGGACTTATTACCTATTTATAGCCATTTAGAACATTTTACACCAATTGGCACTTTGGAGCAATATCTGGTGGTGTAACTAGCATTTATAGAATTTCTGTAGACTTTTATTACATGGTGTGACATTAGATTGATGGACTGTTTCAATCTTATTCTCTGTCAATTGTACACTGATCTGTGACAGCATAATGGATATGTGACAGTGTTTGGAAGGGTGAGAATGACTACAATAACATTTTGGGGAGGATGGATATCAGAGTTCCTTTTAATACACTTCTTAATTTTCTTCTTCTATTAAGATTTTAGAAAGCTGCCAACCTAGAATATGCTAATTTTCTTCATCAGAAAAAAAAATGGTACCTGTTTTAGACAAACGATATTAAGTGTGATGGCAAAATAGCTGTCGATCACGCTGAACAGGGCTATTAAGCATTCCTTGTAGCAACGAGACTTCTAAGGACCCTCTCAGAAGGGAATCATGTTATGCTCCCATCTGGGTCAAGGGTTATTACATCTAGGAAGATATTCTCTGTTGAGGGAGGAGAAGAAGAAGGGCTTACTGTTTTCACAGCAGGGAGTTACTCAGGACTTGCCTGAGGAGATAGTTGAACCTTCCCCTAAGCAGGCATTTGGAGGCTGTGTGCCAGGGAACAAGCTTTTGTGACTAGCCAGAGAGCCTTTCAACGCTTGACAAGTTCAAGTTTATTTACTGTTTCAAAGGTTCCACCAGTGTCCTCTCTTGGGGGACAGAGAAAAAAGAGCAAAAACATTTGCAGCTCTTTTCTCCTTTCTAAAATGTCATAAATAATACCCTTAAGCCTGTGCCTTTGGTCTTGTTGGTGAGAGAGGTGCCAGGAAGCTTCAGGGACGTGGCAGAGAGAGGACAAGTTAGTTGGGGGAATTAGTAGCAAAGTGAAGGCCCTGAAGGGGGAGAGCTGTGAACCACCCTTGGCTTTGTTTCAGCACGAACAGGGAGGCAAGGTTAACAGAGCGCAGACAGGCGGGGTGGCAGCCTACAATATATGACATGGTAATGGATACAAGATGTGGAGTCTGGGAAAGGTGTTCTCCTCAGCAACAAAGAGCCAGTCAGGGGTGCATGTACTCTATTCTTTGTCCAAACGGAGAAGTTCAATTGAAGGTTTGGAAGCTGTGTAAAATTAGTCTTATTTATTTAAACTTTACTAGGAACCATGTGATGCCTTTGTTCTTGGAGGGAATGGGGATTCTGAAATTTTATGCGTGGGAAATGTGCAATATACATTTCTCTTTCCTTGTAGTGGATCAGTGCTATACACACACACACACACACACACACACACACACACACACACACACAGCTGCCCAACTTTCTCCCAGTCTTAGAAGATGTGAGAATAGTACACAACAAAAAGATAAAGGTCCTGAATATACTGGTGGACTGGGTTAGAGAATAGTTAGGGTCAGGACTCAGAAATCCTTGCTAACACAGGCAGAAGCCATCAGTCTTACCACTTCACCTTACCCTCTCCCACCACCACCCAGTTATCAACTATTGAGAGTCCAGCTGCAGAATGGTCAAAAGACTGTTGCAATCATGATCATGACATTCTACTGCTAACCAGGACTTACTTTCACTGAGTCAATGTGGTACAATGTGATACACAATGTCAACACTTGTTCCTATGGGCATGATACTCTGTGACTCAAAACCCAGTAAAAATGATCAGTATGGCTGACTCAGGTAGAACACTTGGGCTGTAGATAATAGAACACCCAGCACATAATACCTTAAGCAATTAAGAATAGGTTTATGTGATCAAAAAGTTCAGAGGAAATTCCCACTTCAGAGAGGCTGCTCTAATGATGTGACCCGATCCTTCTTTAAGATGGCTACCAGAGGCTGGTTGGATTCAGACTTTCTGTTTCACATTTGATAACATTTGGCATGGAGTTGGCAGTACATAGAGGCCATGATAGTTAGTTTAAAAAATGTTTCTGTTCAAAGAGAAAAGAGAAATGGATACGGATTGGCAATAAATAACTGTCAACTACCGCTCCTGTGCCATGCCATTGTGCTTCCTCCCTACCATTTTATCTGGTGAGCCTCATTCTCCTCCATATCAACGATTAATTGGCCTTTTGTTTAACCAATTAATCAGTTGGTCAGCAAGCATTTGTTAAGCACCTACTTTATGAGTTGTGTTATATACGAGGGCCACAATTATCACTCTTAAGGAACTCTCACTGTAGTGAGAAAAAGAAATATAAAGTTTTATTAAAATACTGTGTGAAAGTCTTTGTTCTGGAGATATGTAGAAGATACTGTGGCAGTATGTCTATGCAGGAGGATGTCAAGAAAGGTTTCAAAGAAGCTGGATTTGGACTTTGAGTCCAACAGTTCTTTAAGCTGGGAACCAATTATGGGCAGAAGGAATAGCATATGCAAAGGAAACAGTAAGAGTAATGAAATCACCCCACGTGTTTGAGGACTAGTGAGTGGTATGCAACAGTTGCAGAAGAGATTGTTCATATACAAGTCACAAGAATTGAACCGAGGCAGAGAAATGAGCAGATACTTGCAATTTTCAGCCATGCCAATCGACAGCTCTGGGTCTCTATGCACACCAGTCGTCCTAGTCTTGTGCAGTCACAGGGAACTGTTTGATCCAGGATGGGACCACCCTGATCTGGAATTTGTTCAACAAAGTTTTGCCGAATGTTTCGCTATGTGCAAGCACTGGACTACCATAAATGACCTCAAATGGTGCCTTCTCACTTACCGGAAGTCCCTTGAATCATCTCCTAAAACATGTCTTCTCTCTCTCTAAGCTCCTGTTCATTTACTTTGCTCATTTTCTCTTAAGATGATCTTGCCCTTTTAAATGGCTGAATACATTCACACCATATATAAATTCTTCTATGCATCCTCTGTTAGTCTTCAAGATGTGTGTACCTTTACATTCTTTTTCAAAATGTAACATCCATTTGCTGATAAGATTTTTCTCCTCCTGTTCTCTGGTTCCAGTCTGTCAAGCCCCCACAGGAAACATTTAGCATTTTCTAATGAAAGATGCTCAGCCAATACATTTATTGGTCATTTCAATGTTAAATATGCTCATGATTCTGCCTGAAGGAGCCCGATATAGCGAGACCCTTCCATCTTCTCTTGCCTCCCTGGTGCTTCGCTCTGTTGTTTTTTTTACTTTCCTCTCTTAGTATCTACCTTTCCACTGACTCCTGCTCGTTGACATTCAAAAATGCTCAGATAATCTATCCTCCCCAAGCAAAGAAACATTAAAAAGTATACATTGATTCCAGGCTCCCTTCAAAACCCTTCTTTGCATGAATGTAGTTTATTCTTGCCCCTTTTATATCTTAACTATTCACTCATTCCTTATATTACTATTGAAATGAACTTTCTGTACAGGGCTGGACGCATAGTTTGTGTGGCCCAGTTCAAAAGGAAATCGCAGGACCCTTTGTTTGCAAAGCAGGAGAAAGTCTTCTTTTCTAATTAAAGGTATCTCTTTTAACCTGTCATAGAGCTTTTCATTTGCCTTTTAATGCCACACTCACTCTGCCACAGATATACTCACAGGAAGAATGCAGACCCTCTTAAGTGCTGAGGGTGCCACCCTGAGACTCAATACACAGGGCAGGTGCCCAGTCTCAACCTTTCCTGCACATGTCTGCACCCAGAAGCCCTCTGGGGATGAAGAGCAACAGAGACAGCACTATATCCAGACAAAAACACTGGTAAAAGGTGTCATCAACTCTCCCCTGATTATTGCAATAGCTTGTTACTCATGTCTCAGCACTGCCGCCCCAGAATATTCCTGACAAAATGATCAGTCATGTTTTTAAACGTGTCAAGTCATGCCATTTCAACACAAAGAAACCTCCAATGACTGACTTCTCTTTCAGTTGGGGTAAAGGCCACATTCTTTAGAAAGGCTGTGTGATTTGGCCCTGTGCTATCTCTCTGTAATTATCCTTTGTCACTCTCCTTGCCTCACAAACCACACTGGCCTCTCCACTTTTCTTCAGCCATTCAAACATGTTCTTACTTCATGGACTTTGTACTTGCTGTTTATGCAAAAAAGGAATTTTATTGTCTCAGATAAACAAAGAGTGCAAGATCAAATCAACCAACAGGTCAGGCTGGATACCACACAACAGAGTGAGGAATCTCTCTCTCAGTGCTTCAATCAGCTCTCCTAGGTGATAGCCCCATTCTCACCTCTCAGAGGCTCCCCAGGCTTAAGGATCAAGTTAGGAACACCAATAGATAATGTCTCTTTCCAATAGTTCCAGCAAATTTTTTTGAGAGCTCATATTGAATGATTTGTAGTTCATGTCCATCTTTAAAAAACGAAAAAATGTAACTAAAATATTTGGTATTTTAATTGACTAGGCCTGAGTTACATGTTCATACCTGGAATTTGTGGGAAAAGAAGACATGAGTGCTTCCTAAAAGGAAAAGATCTTATTTCTCAACATAAATTATATGTCAAATGTGGCTATTTAATGGGATGTTATGTTACCATTAAGATGAGTTTTTCGAGACTATTATACTTAATGACATAAAAGACTCATGATATAATATTAAGTGTAAACTTAGGCTATTAAGTGAGTACGAGTGAGTGAAAGAGAGAAAGAATGCGAATTCTGGAAGACGATAAATGAGATGTTAAGAGAATAATCCTTGAGCGAGGGAATTATGCAAGGATTTAACTTTATTTCTTGATTCATTATGTTATTGATATTTTCACAAAACAATATTCTTAGATGGTTAGATAAATAGGCGAGGCTATGTATAAAATGCAGTGGGGGCAAAGTGTTTATGAGCATAGCTTTCGTAGTCTTGATTTTCTGCTAAGCCTGGATTCACCAATTACTACCAGTATATGTGTAAATTTGTGCAAGTCACTTTACTTCTCACACCTCCATTTCTTTATTTGTAAAGTATGAATGATAGTGCCTACTTCATAGGGTTATGACAAGGAATAAATGAACTCTACAAAGTGCAGCACTGGGTCCCATAGTAAGGACTTAAAAATGGTGTCATCACAAAGGGTTAGACCTGGGTAGAGGTAGGCGAAAAAGCAGAGACATGCACCAACATTTTATAAAAGATTATCTATCCTTACAGGATGATAATCTTATAACTTTTTTTTTTTTTTTAATTGGGGAATATTGAGGAAAAGTGTGTTTTTCCAGGATCCATGTCAAGTCATTTTCAATCTAGTTGTGGGGGGCACAGCTTAGCTCTAAGTGAAGTCGAACCACTGAGCCAACCGGCTGCCCACCGGCAGGCAGCTCAGCTCCAAGCTCAAGCCCATTGTTTTCAATCTATTGTGGAGGGCGCAGCTCACTGGCCCATGTGAAAATCGAACAGGCGACCATGTTGTTATGAGCACTGCGCTCTAACCACTGGGCCAACTGGCTGCCAATCTTATTGCTTTTTAAAGTAACTTTTATTTCGGCTTTTATAACTGGTGGCTGTCTGAGACTTATTGAGCCAGTGCAATAAGAAAAAGAAAACCCCATCGCGTAATTTTACTTTCCTGCCAGGAATTAATCTAGAGTCCGGGGTCAAACACTAGGAATATCAGATTGCTATCATCCTATCAGTCATTGGGGGATCAAGAAAGTGATAATGCAGGTAATTTAAGCCATGGCTGTTGGCAACCTTCAAGCAATTCTGCAGAACTCGTCATTTCAGAGAGACCCCCCTTTTTAAAAAAATTTGCTTTACAGTGAAATATTTGTGGCCTTTGTATAAACTGCCCCAACCACTAAGTAGGTGGCTAATTTTTTACTGAAAATAATTTTTAATTTGTACCTATCAGATGAGAAAACAAAAGAGAAAGATGTCACTGGCTGCTGCCTATGAAATAATTGGAGTCCTCATGAACACGTCCTAGATGACACAGCAGCATTAAATAAAAGATAAAATGGAAACAAGACTCTTTGAATAATACTGCCTGAATGCAATTTTCTTCTTGAACTAGGGCACCGCTGATCTGAAAGCCACAAATTTTAGAGAATCATGCAGGGCCTGAGACTTTGATTGTATAGTTAATAAAGGATAAAAAAAAAAAAATCTTCATCTCATACAGTTGATGACATGCAAAACAAATTCAAGATGTTCAGCGACAGAGTTGCAAGAATTCCAAATAAGAAATGAAACAGAAGCTAAGGCTGTTCTTTTAACCGTTCACAAACCTACACCTATAGAGTGGATAAAAAAAAAAAAAAAAAGAAAAAAAGAAAAGTAACCACTGAATTGAGGTTTTGGGTCAATTTATTTATTGTAGGTATTAGATATTAGATATTAGATAATAATTTTAGATATAAATTCTCAAGATCCCAATGCCATCTTTATATTGCCAGAGAGTTGTTTGATAACAAAAATTGAATGCCTAAATACTTTCCATGTATCAAAAAAAAAAAATGTTCTCCAAATGGGAGTGTGTTTTAGGAAGTCCCCTCCTTCCCTTGTTCTCCATCTTTTCTCTTGAGTCATTGCTTCTGTGTGAAGAAAAGCCAGTCTATTTAACTTTTTGTTCCAGCCATTTAGCTCAAGGCTCCCTGATAGCCTGTGTTCATTCCCGGAATCGTGAAATTTGAACTTGAGAGAAAATAAACATATTTAACATTTAAAAATATTGTCGATCTGTTATAAGCACATTCTTCTGCCAATATTGATGATATTAAAAGGTTAATGAAAAACATATAAGGAATGAGCCAGCCACTAAGACTCCAGGCAGAACAAGGATTGTCTAGCCAGATGATATAATTCCAAAAAAGATAAAAGGGGTTAAGACTCCATTTAGTCAAGTATAGCAAAAGGATGCTGAAGTTCTGAAAATTAGGTTTGATGGATGTAAGCAAGAGAAGAACATACCATCATTTTTAAGAAATGAAAGAGGAGATTTCAAAGCTGGGGCACAGAGGTGACCAATGGGGTGAATCGTGGCTTGGTGGCAAGATGTATGGCCCTTCTGCCAGATTCTGTCTGGAATTGCCGTAATCATTTTAGAAAGCAATCTTGAAAACATTCTCTTAATCTATATATTTTCACTTCTTTTCGCTACATTCTGGGAATATCCTTAGATGTGGTAAGGGTCACTAAACTTTTTCATTTATATTTAATGAAACTCTCTTTTTATGCTAAGTTCCTACCAATGTGAATATTATTTCATTCTTTTAGCAATCACAGAGTGTTTATGTTCTGCTTATTACATCTTCTTAATGAAGAGAATTTTGCTAGTTTTGACCTCTTTTCTCCCCCCAGATTATTTTCAACCAGGGTAGGCCAATTGAACTTGAATCTGTTTCTCCTTTGCGTTTGATCAAATCTGTAATGGGGGCAGGGGTTGAGTGTCAGGAAGGGGGGGATAGAGGCCTCTGCTATAAAAAAATGGTAGATGAGTTTAAAGGTGGCATCCTCCACAGCCCTTTTAATCTTATGAGGTTATTGTTACTTTTATTTACAGATGGAAATGTAGATTTTATCTTACAACATAATCAGGCCATTCTGGGACAAGAATGCAAGGTTCTTGTCTTTGCCTGATGTTATCACCTGATCTGCCCTCTGGAAGTAAATATAGAAATCTAGAATCAGTTTGCTAAATATTTCCTGTGAGGAGAAATATGGCAAAAGTTCTACTGGCTGATATGAACTAATTGTTGCCATGGGGAAAGTTGATGGCTGATATATTTAATTGTGTTACAAAATTACTTAGACTTATACATGTCATATACATATCTATTTCTATACTTATTTACAGGTAACCCCCATATAACACGGTTGTTAAGTTCCTAAAAATGCCATGTTATGTGAGTCCATGTTATACGAAACAAATAACTAATACAAAAAAAGGGGGTCAGATTCCGTATTATTATATTTTTATAATTAAGATAAATATCTTTATTAAAGCAATTTTCACCAAAAGTATAACATGTTAATATGTATTAAATGACGTTTTCTTCATCATCACTACTAAGCACCATTAACGGAAGGCGTTTTCTTTTTGAGAAGATATCTTCATCCTCTGAACTTAATACACCATGAACAAAATGGATTTAAAATTCTAATAAATTTTAAAGTTCTGCAGTTAAATTTGATGGGACATCCACACTTGAATGAAAAATTTCAAATGAGATATCTTTTACTCTTAAAAGCTCTTACTACGTTGCGTGTTGTTCGGGGATTTTGCTAATTCTCAAACCACGTTAGAGTGAAACTGCGTTCTAGGGTGTCGTGTTGTACGAGGGTTCCCCCAATTCTCAAACCGTGTTAGAGTGAAACCCTGTTATAGAAGTGCTGCGTTATATGGGGTTACCTGTATATCTGTATTTTATATTTATTGGAAATTAAATTAATCTTTCCATTTGAAAATTCTTGTTTAGTTTTTCAAAGTTTCATAAAGAATTAATTGTGTATGACAGATGTGGGAATCTATCTTTTCCATGAATTTCACAGGTGACTAGTTTTAGAACCTTTTGACTATGTATCTAAGTATGAAAGAATTTTCTCTTATAAATTATGAGAATAATTCAATAAGAAAGATCAAGTGGGGGACACTCAAGCACAGTACTATGCACTGGTTACCAATCTCAGGGGAGAACTCTAAACTCCTCTGCCCACTGCATCTTGCTATTGTATCACCAAAAAAACTACAACTCAGTCAAGCACTGGATGGGACGTGACTTTACTACATAGAGAAGAGACAAAATGCTCTAAGATCAGCTTTAATAGTGGGTATTGGTCCCCCATGCCCAAAGGGTTTGTTTTTTTTTGTTTTGTTTTGTTTTTTTTGGCAGCCCATGCAGTACAATTTGCCTACATGCAACCTTCTTGTGCTGCAATGGAAGGACCCCGTCCCCTCTGCATGGAAGATAGACATAGCAGTGGGGTTGGCCAGGTGTCACATGATGCACTTGCTTGAGCAGAACAAAAGGGCACACACTGAACGTGAAACAGGAAAAGATATTCCCACACAAGGTAACAAACCTGGCACAGGATGTGTTGTCTCTTTATCTCTAGGTAAGGAATGTTCTAGGCCCAAGGCTCATTCTTATGTGGCTGAGTGGGGGCAAAAGACTAGTACCTGAAGCTGCCTTTCTGAACAGGGATGAACATAGATCTTGGTCTATTAGGTGTATATTTGCAAGTTATATGCTCCCAGCTTCCTCGTTGGGAAGTCTTGGTTATAATTTTGAAGAAATTGAATCACTCAGATGAGTCAGTCATGCCTTAATTACATTTTATATTTTAATTGAGTGATGGGACCACTTTTTCATCAATATATCAGGACACCTTTCTTACTCTGGGCTAGATTTTTTATCAATTCTTTTTTTATTTTTTTTTATTTTTATTAATGGACACCAAGATGACTTTGAAAATTTCCAGCCTGAAGGACAGCTTAGCTAGTTGTAACATGGATTGGAAAATAGGCCAAGATCCATACCACTCAAAGTCATAAGGTCAGGAAAAGGATAGATGTTAATATATGGGGAAATGTTAAGTAGCAGGTTACTTAGGGCTTTATAAGGAATATTTTATCCAAAGTTTCCAATCAAATTCAATGGCCTTATATAGTAGGTGTCCTGTGGGGCCCAGTGGCATAGTCTCACTGGTCATCTGAGCTGGGTGCTCCAGGACTGTCTTTTGTGTGGGTTGTGCATGCCCTCCTATTATAGTTGTGCCTTGATTGCTATTGGCATGTCAGTGAGTGGCATTGACCCTCAGGCTGACTGGATGTGGGGTTTGGCCATGTCCACAGCTTATGGACTGCTGTGCAGGGGGCTTACTCCATGGAGCGAGATTCACCCCAGGTTGCTTGGGACCACCTTTTGGATGTGTCACTTGTGGAGCTAATTGGGTGGTGCTCTGCTGTTGTCTAAAGCCAACCTCCAATTTTGTTGGTTCTGGGGCCTCTTGGGAAGGGCTCCAGTGCAGGTCCAGGTCAACCATTGCCTGTGACTGGTTAGGGAGTACTGGCACAGGAGCTACAAAGTGATCCACAGTTGGTCACTGCTTGTGCTGTACCTGGAGATGCACGGAAGAGGCCATGCTACAAACTGAGGCCTGCTGACACCTACAGGCTCCCAGAACTTTCAGCTGATAAAACCTTCTGTGGGAGGCAAGTTGGGTGAGGCAGGGTCTTAGTGAGTCAGCAGGATTGAGCAGCAGAGCTCACCTGGCCAATCAGATTCAGATTTGGCCTGTGAGGGCGGGCTCAACAAAGAAAAGATGGCGCCTGGCTGCCGGCCACACAGGAAAAAGGTCCCACATAGTGAAAATGGGACTGTCTTTCCAGTCCTCACTCCAAAGTTACCTAATTCAGTCTCTCACCTTACATCTCTGATACTCCTAGATTCACCATCACTCTGCCAGAGCCCATGGTAAGTGCCTGCGCAGAACTTTTAAGAGGATATCTGGCTTTTCCACAGCTTCCCTTCTATCTGAATTGTTGGAATCCCCACTGTTTTTCACAGCCTGAAGTTGTGGGGGTGTGGGGACTTCTCTTCCTGGCACCAGTACTCGGGGCTGGGGAGCCTGGTGTGTGTGTGTATGGGGGGTTAGTATACCTTGCTTTTTCGTGGGGAACCTCTGTGACCACGATCTCTCTCCTGATTTTTAACCATCACACATGGGTGTGGGACCAGCTGTTTTGTGTCTCTGCCCCTTCTACCAGCCTTAATGTGGCTTCTTTAATCCTTAATTATAAATCTTCTGTTCCGCTAGACTTGAGATGGTTCTCCAGGTTGATTGTTCTATAATTTAGTTGTAATTCTGATGTGTTCATGGGATGAGGCAAGCACAGCGTTGATCTACTCTGCCATCTTGGATCGCCTTCTTTGATTCAATGTTAATAATTTCTTCTTATAAATGAAGGTTTTCCAGGCGTTTTTCTCCAACTAGTTGTAGCAAATGCCTTGGTTATAGAATGTATCAGTTCATGGTTATGGACTTGTCTTTTCAAATCTGGGATCTATCAATTGGGAAAACTTCTAATCCAGAGAGACTCAGGGGCAGCTTTAAGTGTGATGCACAACAGTGTAATACACTTCAGAGTTCAAAATCCACTTAAGATTTGAACACTTTTAAAGAAAGCAACTTCAAGACATAGAATCCAAGAAGAAAGTGTTTTTAATATTATATAAGTAAGTTCTACTCTGGTGTAAGTTTTACCCTGAAAAGACCATTCATTTTATTATTATTATTTTTTAAATTTACAAAATAGCATGTTTCCTTTTCATTTGTTTACTTGAAAGCATTGCTTTAAAACTTAAGATCAAAGCTGGCTTCACAATGTTTCCCAAGTAAAACATCAAGTGAAAATACAAAAGATCTCTGAGTTTTCTTAAGTGGTCTACATCATGTTGTATCTCTTCAGCATATACAGTTTTTATATATGTAAAAGGACTATTCACTTTAGACTTTTCTGAGAATTCTCGTGCTCATGGGGTGGTGGTAGCCAAGGATCCCAGTTGGAAGACAGCTCAGCAGAAATACTCTTTAGAAACAAAACAAAACAAAATAAAACAAAACAAACAACACTCTCTCCCTGAGCAGTGACACCAAATACTGCCTAAGTGTAGAGAGGCAGGTAAAGGTATCTCTTTATAGTGCCCTCTGTCCCTCCCTCCACCACCCCCCGCCCCTCGGGCTGTGCTTCTTCACAGTGTCCTCCTGCACTCTTGGGGTTCATAGGTGTGTCTGTGATGCCTAATCCTAGGATCAACATCTGGGAGAACAGACCAAGTTGATCTCTTCCAGGACAAGCCATTTTTCTTTATTAATTCCTTATTTAGCTGAACTATAAATATTATTAAACATTTGCTTATGAACTGCCAGAGCACCATGCTGTTCAACAGATGAGACTGGTGTGTTTTAATTTTATGCATTAAGAACGTGCTTAGTTGAGCTCCCTCTCTGCAGCCCACATTTTCCTAAATTCCAGTCATTGGAAACATTATATATATATATATATATATATATATATATATATATATATATATATATATATATAATATTTTTCCCTTAAAACCGAAGGCACAGATTTTCTTAATTTTTTGGGGGTTTTTTTCTGTTGGTGGATGGTTGGTTTGGGGGCATGTGTGAGAACAGGAGGATTATGGGGGGTGGAATGGGTTATGACATATTTTCATTTGCAGCTGCTCTGACTCCCTTACCTTAATCCAGCCCAGATCTCAGCAGAAACCTAACACCACTCCAGTGACCCTGGAATTGCACTAGTGCCTCAAAGCACCAAATAAGGTAAGTCACTTGTTATCTGAGCCATAAATATTTACATCTACTAGTGACAAATGTATAAAGAGTGTGGAGTGACTGTGTAATTTCAGCTGCTCTCCTCAAGCCTGTCAATAGTTTCTCTTATCTCTTGAAAGCCCCAATGGTTGGTGTGTGCTAGTTGAATAAGAATGTACTCTCTAGCTTGTGAACCCCTTCTAATTGTTCATCATGACTATGTTAGTCACCTATGAAGTTTTTATTTTCCTTTTAAATTTAGGGCCTGTTTCAGGAAATTGTTCAGACTGACAGACATTCAGCACCCTCTGGTCTCCCTCATTTCTTTGTATGCTCTGTCCCCATTATTACCCAAAATCCAAGAGATCTTCACCATGTTTTTCTTCTTCAGTTTGCTGTCATAATAGTAACAAAGCAATTTCTTACTTTTACCTGCATATTAATGACATTGGAGATTAAGTCTTAAAAATGTATCTAAGCAAAGCTTACACGTAGGCTGATACTTTCTAAATCTAACATGTAACTACACCTCAAAGCAGTTATGACATAAAAATGTATTTTCAAGCAAGTACACTGAAATATCTTTCAAATATTAACTGGCCTGAAACTGAGCATGGTAAGGGCAAAGCAGATTTTGTTTTATTTTTCTATCAAGAGCTGTACTAGTAAGAAAAATGGAAAATCAGTAAAATCATGCTATTGGTCTTTCATCCAGTAAGTCATTATGCAGAGCTTGTATTTTTATATAATCAATTAGAGAAAGAACTCTGAGGGTCAGAGGGGATGACAAAAGTATATTTAATGAATTTGAAAGATGAGAGCTAACAATATCTAAAAATTTGGATAATTCAACTTTAAAAGACCTGAATATTTTGTTTAAAAAATTTGTGTTGACAGATACTGACTAAGGGCACATATACTTTCCACATAGGCATAACCTTTGAGAAAATGACTGCAAATTTCCCTAAAATGTATTGGCTTGATGGCTAAAATTCAATGGCTAAATAACATCTAGATAGATCAGCTTCTGTCAGGTTTTTCCTGTAGGGAGAATTTGGATTTAGTAAGAACTTTGATAAATCTTCAGAAACAACCGAATTGAGAACTTGCAGAAATTTGCATCATACTTGAAAAAGAAGACTCAATTCACATATTCTGCTATGTTTGTTAACACTCCAGGCTAAATTAAATGTTCCTTTTTACTTGGTCTCCTGCCATCCTATGTATATTCCTATTGCAGCACCACATTGGAATTTGAACCTCTTGAATGCAGAGGTCTGTTGATTCATTTGAAAATTTCTAAAATTCAGTATAATGTGTTGAAGATAATTTGAGCATAGAAAATATTAGTTGAGTAAATGAATGATAAGGGAAGCTGAGAAAGACAAAATGGGAAGGATCTGAAGAGGTGGGGTATCAGATGTTTTAAAATCTTCATTAGAACAGGCAGGTGTCAAAACCTAGTTAGTTCTTTCCTCTCAACTTTCTCATTTGTGTGTGTGTGTGTGCGCGTGTGTGCAGAGTAGCCTTAAAAATCAGTTGGAATTTAATTACCTGGATTAACAGTCATGTGCACAAGATAATTTTCATTAAGCCACTGGCTGCTATCTCGGCTCAAGGATATAACTTGCCTATAGTATGCAACTCCCTTTTCACCTACTGCTCTGCTTTCTACCTTTCAAATATTGAGTACCCTTCTAATGTTTCCCAGCTGTACAACATTCTTCCCTGTCCACTAAGGTTTTATATCCTTCATGCTCCCAAATGATCTCTTCTTCTTTACCCAGCAATGTTCCCATTTCCTGAGGTACTTCTTTTCAGTTTGATATTCATGTGATTATTAAAATAATTGTCACTATGACTTACAGATTTGTTCTCACCAGTATATTTGCTTTTAAAGAGAGGAGTCTGCTAATCCAAATTAATTTCTAATTGTTCAAATATTTATATAAGAAGAGATAGAGGTGTTTTAATTAAAAGGCCTTTTGGTGTCTCTTGTCTACGTATCTTCTTCTGGTTGTGCACCCACCCCCATACTTACTGAAGAACTCTACCACATAGTATAATATACAAGTAATCATTGTTCATTTCCATATGATCATACTCTGTATTCCTGTATGTTCTTGAGCAAGTGTCTTTTCACCCAAAAAGTCCCAGTGAAAGGAGAATTATACTAGATAAATGCAACAAAAGAGTCATCATTCAAACTAAGAGTCACAATGGATAAGAATGTCCAGCATTGGAAATAATTCCTCTTGGAGTCAGACCACCTGAGGTCAAGACACATGACCTTAAGGCACTCATTTAACATCTTCCCCACCACTCCCATATCTGTAAAATGGAAATAAATGCTGTTGCAGTGTGGACCTAGGAAGTGATGTATGTGAAAGCGCTGAATAAAATAAGTGTCTTATAAATAGAAAAACATTGTTATTATCAAGCAATAGAAAGATTAAGTAAATACTTAAAGTATAGTCATTACTCTTGAGCCAACATTTTCTTTTTTGAAGAATTAATTCTCTAAAAGGAAAGTATAATGGGTGTTTTATTATTTTGATAATTTTTTATCCTTAAAATATAGTTTAATGTTGAGATTTCAAAATACATCAGCAAATGATTGTTTCCCAATGTTATTCTGCTGCTTAATTTTTGTTGGTTTCTTTGTTTGTTAGTTTGAAGTTAGGGAATGAATGTTGTGAAGTAGTTTGTGTAGTATGAGGGGAGAACTGATAAATTATTTGGAGCACAGAACTCACAAGTAATAATTAGAAGCCCTCAAAACCAGCCTTAAGGATACATTTTCAACAACAGACCTTGAGAATGTCACTGAATCTCACTGTGCCTCGGTTTTCTTATTGTTTAAAAGGAGATAATTCAGCCATTTATTTAATAAATCCCATTAAGCATATTCTATGTGTTTGGCATTAGTGATACAAACATAAATTAAATGCTGTCCTTGCCTCTGAGGGTTCGCCTGCCCTGTGTACCTCATAAGAATCTTGTAAGGATAATTAGATGTATAAGAATGTGACTTGGCAACTGTAAAACTGTCTATAAATAAATAAAACTAAGTCTTCATCATGCAGAGGGCTATTTTCAAGGTTGGCAAACAGTGATGTTTAATCTTTAGTGAACATATGACCCAAGGCATAGGTTTTCAAATATATTAATAGGTTTTACAAAGAAGGTATACGGTATATGGAGGTTTAGTCTTATTTATTTATTTTTTTAATGAACAAAAGATTTAAATGCAAAAAAAAAAAAAAAAAAAAAAAAAAAAATGGGACTGAACAAGCACCCAAACTTCTTCTTTCTTCCTTTTCCTTTCTGGAGTATATATTTGAATAACAATGTGGCCCTATTCTTTATTTTATTTGAATGTGCTTTAAACAGTCATTTTATTTAAGTGGTCACCTGCAATTTAAATAAATTTTAGTTAACTTCTCTGAAACTTATAAGTCATGAGCTGGGTGTGAACAGCAAAACAGTCCTCTTTCTAAAACTTGATTTAAATGATGATTCATTAGTAAATTATAAGTTTAAACTATAAGTTATAATTTATGACAATATTTTTAGAGTTTGAGTTTTAAAATCAAGGATATGAAATTGAATATGAAACTTCAGAGAAAATGTATAGTTCTGCAGGTGAGTGAGTAGAGAATGGTTCATTGCCTTCTGGTGTGAGTCCCATGTTTAATAAGGAAATTAGGTTCTGTGTGGGATTGGTTGGCTAGAGTTACATGCTACACTGTTTGGAAGGAGGCTGATTTTTTTTTTTTTTTTTTTTTTAGCTGATGTTCTTACTTTCGCTATTGCCTTTGAAAGGATCCAATAGTTCTAGTTACATGTGTACATGAAATGTTTCTACTTTGAGTTGATTCATTATATTGTCTCATGCTTATTTCAGGCATTATTTTTACCTTCTTTAGAACAATGGAAACATGTTCTGTGTGATTTGGGGGGGAAAATGGAATCAGAGTGACATGAAAAAAACAGATTGCAGATCCTGAAACACCTAATCAGATTGTAGCTAGAAGGGTTCTCCAAAATATTAGTGACACAAGAAATGTCTTTGGGAATATCTTCATTTTATATATATGTTTTTTTTGTGTGTGTGTTTTTTTTTTTCCTGAAGTGCTTCATTATTCATATATTATGAACTGTTCATAGGACTTGGCTTAGATCCTCTCCTTCAGGCACTTTGGTCTCCAGTGACCTGTTAAAACGGTCTTAGCACATTCACAAGGCTTTTCATTGCAGTCCAGACTGTTTGTAAAAACGATCCATCAATATCATGTTCTGTAGAATGTTTCAGTCTATGTAGAACCTGCCTTTGCTTAGCCAGCCTGTCTAATGCTGAGAACATAGAATTCTGTCCAGGAACGACATCTTGAATAAGTTTGGACTAGGGCATATTGCATTCTTCTTCAAGACCATTTTTTTTCTTCTCTTCAGACATTTCCTTGCTTTTACAAGGCTATAAAAATAGGAGCACATTTTTTTCTTTCCTTTGAAATGATGTTGGCCCAAGTTTTGCTCTTCTCTGGGGTGCAAGATAATTAAATCTGCATGCAAAGAAAGAAATGTTTACAAAGCCATGATTTTGAGGTCATATGCTGTATTCCACCCCAAAATCTATGACAGTCCATCCAAACTCTGCTTGTTGACATCAGCTGAATTAGCTAGGCTGACATTTATGAGGGCTATCATTTATAGGACTGTAGGGTTGTCTTTCAAAATCATATGCAAATGAGGTCTTCCAAAGGTAGTTTCACTATTGCTATCCACATTCTGACTGATTCCTATACTTGCAGGAGAAGACATGACTAATTAGACTGAATTAAAATAGCCCACAAAGCTGTCAGTGACAGATATGTGTTATATGCACTAGTTCTAGTCCAGATGGTAGAGATACAGTATATTCTTCTTCCTTAAGTAGCCCTCAGTTGAGCTTGGTTTTGTGTATTTTTGAAAAGTTTTAATGGTTAAAAAAAAAAAAAAAATCTAAAAAAAAAACATGGCTTTTTATTCCTTTTAATATTACTACTCCATTAGTAATGCTTTCCTCTTCCAGGATGGGCTGGCTGAGACACAGCAGGTTCCTCTTCCCTAGACCTGATGATGCTGTTGAAAGGGGTCCCTACCACTTCCTTTCTGCCTTCAGCACTCTTCACTGCTAGCCCTAAATCAGCTTATGTTCTTAATAGTAAAAATGCAAACAGATCCAAAAAGGTATGAGTTCATATGCTGAGGAATTGAGAGGACAAGGAAATCCAAGAATATAATATACTACTTGCCACACATCTTTGTAATCCACAGTAATTCTAACTTCTTGTTCTAGATGGTAGAAAGCTGAAAACACCTTACTTATTTGTCATCCTTAGAAAGAAGTGATGCCACACTTATGTCCCTTCTTTGTGGAATGTTTAAGAATGTATTACTCACCATAATGACATCTAAGTTTTATGAACCTATATGCCAAGCTTTGCATTACATACATTTAGATTGTCATCTTATTGTTAATCTTCTTGAAAACACAGTGAGGAATGTACTATTATTATCCCCATACTATAATCTTTGAAACTGAGGCTTAAAGAGATTATTCTTTTTCTCTTTTGAGAGATACAGCATGAAAGAAAGAAGACTAGTCCAGTTATGTCTGCCCCCAAAGGCCATGATCTTAAATGCTTTATTCATTGAATCCTTAGAGTCAGAAGGTAGGAAATAACTATCTATTTTAATATTGTCATTTCATAAATGATGAAAATAAGACACTATGAGGTAATACTAGTTCCTTATTATTTAGTGGCAGAACCAAAACTCCAATGTATAAGTCTCCACATTCTCAGTCCACATTCTGGCCAATAAGCCCACAAGTGATAACAGCAGATGCTTGAAGAAATAATCCTGTTAAAATATATTATCCAGATTAAGCTTAGGTTTTACTTTTGTTTATCATTTTATATCCAACAACAAATAGGTATTCATCATTGCTTACATATTAAGATACAAATTCTGAACTTCAAGACTGTAAAAATCACGTCCCTACTTCAGCTGGAAACTTGCATCCTATACTGTATCTCTACGCAAATATTCCCCTCTGGTCACATTGCTTTCCTCTTATTTCTCTGAATACTCTATGGGCTCTTTTTCATTGCATCATTAACCCTGTTTGGAATGTTCTCTCATTTCTTTTTCCAAATCTTGTGAGGTATTATTATCATCATGTTCTAAAGGAGGAAACAGGTTCTAGGAGATTAAGTTTCTTGACTTATTTAAGTCGTAATTCCCTTCAGGGAAGGTAGCTTGGTGCCTTAATGAGATCAAGAGTTTGGGCATGAGAGAGACCTAACATTCAGTCTCCACTCTGAAAAGCATTCGTTATTCAAATTTAGTTAATTTCCTCCACCTCTCTAAATCAGTTTCATCATTTGAAAAATTGGGTAATAATACCCAAGTCATTGAATTGTAAGGTTCAAAATGACAATGTTAGAAAATCACCCAATACATAGTAGGTTCTCAAAACTGTTGTCTTCGTCTCCTTTATTTTCCATACAAACACCCAAAAAAAGTTTGTTGTCATCCACAAAATTTTTGACTCAAGGATTCCTTAAAATTGGGAGCAGCCTGAGTAAACCATTTTTTATCCAACACTTAAAAATACTGAGTATCCAGTTGGGGATATGGATTCATAATGGAATGAAGCAGTTTAGCAGGACGATCTCTTTTCACAATTGCTCTCAGACTTATTGAGAAACCAGGCACACTAAACCATTCCCCTATTTCTTCATGAAGGATTACAAATCTGGAATGCAGGATGGTAAGGCAAGAAGGGAAAGAAATATAAGGGAGCTACTGGATGAAAGAATAAATCTCTATTTGACTTACAACCATAGGAATCTGGATTGTGTTATTGGGGTTCAGGCCCCCAATTTTTTAAGCATCATTTACAGACACATTATTTCATCTGATAATAACAGGAATTGGATTTGGATCATGCAGAAATATTTCTATTCAGTTTTGATTTTTAACAACTGTGTAAGCTAAAAGTTCAAACTTTCACTGGATAGTATGTGACAGAAAGGAGAAAAACTATCTACATCACTAGGCACTGAACTCCCCTATTTTAAAGCATTGACTAATATATATCTTAACACTTGCCTCTCAGCCAACAACAATATAATGGCAATGAACTCATATACTTATTATAGTGAGTGCCATCACCCCTTTCATAGAAGAAGAAACTGAGATTGAAGGAGTGAACTGTGTTTCATGGTCTCAGTGACTGGACTAAATTATACCAAACACTAGAAAATATGTTTTCTTTATATTCTAAATCTTTCTGGTTATATGATAATAATATTTTTTAACTCCAACTTTGCTCACCAGTCTTGAAAACCATAGAAAAAAGACAAAGTTATAACTAAATTTCTTTATTTTCTTTCTACATAAAGTCAATTTAAATCTCTACCTAAAATCCTGTTAAGTAAATTTTCTCTGTGTAGGATACATAGGAATACTCAGAAATAATTTTCTAAAGAATTCTTTCTCTAGTAATTTTAATAGTTACTGGGTTGCTGGACTGTATTTAGGATTTTTCTATAAATAGTGTATTTTGAAGTGAAATTAAGTAAAATAGAAAATGATTTTCTATTCAGCTCCAGTTGGTTAAATCATCAACTATATAGTTTCTCCAGGGCTGAGTGTGTTGATTTTTCTTTTTAAAACAATTTTCTGGTGTACACTGAGCTTCAAAGGTGACTGGAAATTTTATTAAGTGGAATCTAACTTCCCAAATAGAGGGTATCTTGTGCATCTGTTAGAATAGGGTAGGTTTTGCTGTGGTAACAAACAATTTAAAAAACTCAGTGTTCTGGCACAATGCATAGATTTTTCACTCAGGTTACATGAACAAAGCAGATCAGCATGAGGGCTCTGCTCATCAAAGCAACTCAAGGGAACCCAGCTCACAGATGCTCCATCTTAAAACACAATGCCACACACATCATTGTGGTGAGTGGAAGGGAGAGTAGCATATCAAACATTGACTCTTGAAGCTTTCACCTGGGGAGACATGCATTGCCTCTGCTCATATTTCATTGGCCAGAGGAAGTTCATGGCCACGCCTAATTTCAAAGATGGTGGAGAAGTATAATCTTACATTTGTCTGGAGGATGATATCTGGATTATATATTAAAAGCGCTAATGTCTACCAAAGCAGGTATTCTAACTTCACTTGACTGATGGTTTGGTGTGATTTGCCTTGGAGTTCATCTAATGAGAGGTCAGGATATCTACTTCAGAAGAAGCTACACTCCTTTTTGCCAGTCTATAGGTGGTCGGCCTTGAAGTTTTGGCAAGCTGTCATGTTTATTATGTTGTGTCTAAGAAGTGAACATGTTCAACTCTTTGACCAAGCCCATTATGAGTGAAAGCATTTTAATTTTAAGTATTAGGGGAGAGATTTGGCGTCAACATTTTCAAAAGATGCTTGGGTAAATGTCAGTCAGATAGGTCTCATGAATCCCCTCTTATTCCATCCACTGCACTTCATTTTGACTGGCATGAATGAATGGGATAAGCAGAAAGACTGAAGTTAGTTTCCAAATTTGAGGCCTGCTGTTTCATTATCTTTGTGGCCTACACCGTCTTCTCTCTCATGGAAAAGATAAAGGTACAATACAGTTATACTTCAGCTTTGTCACAAAGAGTTACTAGAATAATTCTCTAAATTCAAATATAGCAAATAATTGTTTTCTTTTTTAGTGTAAAAATTAGCCTATTGTTAAAGCACAGGAAATGTGGCTGCAAGCTATGATTCAATGTAGATTAAAGAGAAGCATGATGGTCAAGTTGGGTGATAGTACACACGGAGAGAGGTAATTGACAACAAATAAAAAGATTAAAGGGTATAATTACAACGAAAGAGATATCAATATAAAAGTTAGCATTTAATACTTATAATCTTTTACAAAATTCTTCTTAAAAAAGGAAATAGATATTTATAATCTGTAATCTCAGGAAAATTGTGCCTAGTTTTGTTCAGATTTCATATTTTAGATTACATTGTCTTCTGGTTCCAAGACACCCTCATGCTGGGAACAGACAATAAGGACTCTTAATCGCTAAATATGAAAAACTAAGGTAATGAAGTGAGAGTTAATGACAAAATAGCCCATATCCCTGTGAGAAGCTTCTATTTCTGTTGTTCCCAACATAATAATATTGAATGTCATGTAATAGTTTTACCCTTCCTCTCTAGCACATGTGATTATGTGACAATGACATAGTCCTATGTTTAAGGTAGCTGACCTATTTTTGGATGAAATCCAAAATAACTTTGTGATATTCTATTTTTTTTTGTACAGCTTTTAACAAAGTATTAAAAGATTGATATTAAACTGGTATTTGGCCCAGAAAGACTTGGAATAATCTAATGCTCTTAAAGTTGTGATCTTTACATCACAAAGGGAAATCATTTGCTACATGGAAATGCATGCACCAAAAACAATGCTTGCAAATTGATATTACTCCAAGACCATGACCCTAATTCCCCATATAGAAGTTTTATGAGGTAGACATCCATATGTGTAGACATGTTTTTTTGTTTTTTGTTTGTTTGTCTTCCTATATAAGGATCATTGTAGAACAGGGTGCAAAGGAAGCTCATCTCTTAGCTATTCTCTTTTCCTCACTAAAGCTACACACTGATAATGAAAGAAAAAAAACGGTGACTATTTCTGATTTGGGTAGGTCTTTGGGAGTTGAGAGGTCAGAAGGGGCAGTCTTAGGACTTGCTTCTTTTCACTGTTCTGACGTACGAAGAGAAGAAATGTACTATAATATATGCCTATTATGTGTCTCTTTGGTTAACCTTTAGGCTGGAGTAGGATCAACCAGATGTGTAGATAAAATGAGGATAGAGAATGAATACGGTGTGGTTATTCTTTATTCCTTAAAACAATTCCACAATAAAGCAGTGTGTATTTATAGCGACTAAAAAGGAATGATTATAAATTTAAGTGTATGACCAACAGTGCCTTCCACATTGCACACACCTAAAAACTTGGCCTTGATTTATTTAAATTAAAAGATAATATTAAAAATAGCCTATTTGCTAGTCTAGCTTTCTATACTCAAGAGTTTACCAAATCTTTACAGAAATTAACCACCGCACTCTTTAGCTGCTGATTACCAACCAATTTAATTGGTCTTTTAATTATCATCTAAAGCCATATGTGTTGAAGTCACACGGCAAAATTCTTTGAAACGTTTTGTTCATGTTGACTGCAGCACTCTTAATTTGAGCATACTAAATGGGCATCTATTTTTTTCCCCATATCTACATTTATTGATTCCACTGGAATTATATTTTGATATGTCCAGTATCTGGCGTATGTTTCAGGACCAAGTGGTTTAATACAAATACTTAAGAATGGTCAGATAACCAAATCACATCTTCCAATTTAGAAGACCTTGGCGAGATTATAATAGTTACCAATTATTGAGAACTATTTATGTGTAAGGAACTGGAGTTAGTTATTTAGATATGCAGTATTTCTAATGATCAAAACTACCCTACTAAGTACATAAACTTATCAATATTTTAAGATGAAGATCTTGAAGATGGATAATTAATTAATTTGATGAGTCACACTGCAAGAGAGCACTGAGATTAAAATCCAAATCTATTTGAATCCAAAACCAGCAAAGTTTTATAATAAGTTCAAGCCCCACTTTCTCATCTATAAAATGGGATAACTACATGTATTCACATGAATATCATGATGCTTATGTTCAATACTATATCTGAACAAGCTCGATAGCTAAAATATGAAAAAGGGACCTATAATTATACTGCCAGGCAACTCCACTCACAAGCTGGTGACCCTAGGCAAATCATAACCTTTTTCTCCAATTGTCTCATCTGTAAAATGGGCAGAACAATATTACTTTTCCATAGGTTTTTGTGAGGATAAGGTGAGATGACATTTATCAACTGCTTATAATAGACCCAGAGCATAGTAGGAGCTTAATTAAATATTTGTTAATAAGTATTTATAAATTAAAAATGCCTCCTATCACTTGATCTAATAGTAAGCATAGCTAATATAGGATGAGGATAAACTGACTTAGGACTACACGGATTTCAAAGTCTTATTAAGAAGTTTGGCTATTACCCCTTATTTTTATTTCTTCATTTGGTTTGAGATTCGAGGGCTGATTTTTATCTGAAAGCTTTTTCCAAAACATGCTAGCCTTCTTGATGTAATTTCCTGTACATCAATCAGTGTATCGTTGGATAATGTGCTGAGAAGTATAGTAACAGTGTCTTAAGAGACAGTGCAAACTCTAAGTGCTCACAGGGGATATCACTTTGTCATGCTCTTTAGAAATAATCTCTATGCTTATTTCCTTGCTGCCATCCATTCTATCAGTTCAAGTTGCAAGTGACACACAATGACTAAATTTTTTTTTAGGTTCTGGACTTTTTATATTCCAATTTTAATAAAATGAGATATATTTGATAAAATTTACATCTTAGCTTTACTCATTTGAGCCAGCTGTTCCAACATGGGGTTTTTGTGAAGACTTTAAAATACTAGACTTAATACATTCTTTAACTATTTTTTTTTGCATTTCATTAAATTACACTTGGAAGCACTTGCTGATTAGCCACTTCACAGAGAAAGTAAAGTTATTAAAATATCTTCAATGCCTTGGAGGAAGTATTTTATTTAGAGAAATAACAAAAAATGAATTGCTTATAATTTTTCTCATTGAATGTTGTACCTCTCCCCACTCCCTCCCTGCAATACTACTGTAAGTACAAAGAATCTGGGTATTTGGGAGGATTTTATTTCTTATTCATGCATGTTTTTAGAAATGCTAATAACACTCATTTAAATATAATTTTAAGAGCTCTGAGAATATGTATTTAAAAATCACATTTAAAATATAGTGTATAGCATTTCTCTATTCTTTGTCATGTTTAGGTACCCAAGGCATCATATACACACTAGAATGTAATATCAAATTTCAATAATTTAGAACAGAAAAAAAATAAGCTTTAGACTTCACAAAATACAATTTCTCTTTAATGATTCAGAAAGCATTTAAAGACTGAAATACCATGTGGTCAATATTATGAACACAATTTATCTCTGTAACACTTCTTTACTACAGATGTTTAGAGGTGCCGAATGAAGAGCATACTCCAGTTAATCAACTATAATGTCTCCAAGTTAGCTTCTTAATTGGATGGTTGGTAAATCTTAGAATCCCCAGTTCAACGTAAATAATTGAAGCTAGTCCTTATTTTTGGAGGGACGATCTGAGGGCAATAAGTCCAACCTCTCACATTTGTCTGCATCACCAACCAGTGGCATTTTTTCACCCTGCAGAATGACTGAGTGATGGCAACAATAATGAAGGTGGGAAAGACATCAGGAATTTTGATAGATGCTTTGTGTTGGAAGTGTAGCAACTGGGGGGCAATTCTTATGGTTTCCAGTACTCAGTAAGGTTCAAGGGAATGGTGGGTCAAAGTCTTCTAATGGAGAATGGCAGACCCAGCAGTCAATTACGTTTAAGGTGCCTGCAGCAGCTTAGAAAGGCCTCATCACGACCTTTTCCTTCATGAATTAATCTTCAGGGGTGATTCTGAAAGACAAAAATCATTGATGGTATGCTCTCCCTTGTAACTCCACAGGTGCCAAGGTTTTGCTTTCCCTCTTCCTCCTCAATATTGGTATTTCCTATTCCAGCAGTTATAACTTTATCTGTTTTGCCATCCTCTTCTATTTGTACCTAGTCATTTTTTCCAAGAGGGGTAAAGTGTAAGTAGGACAGGGCATTTTAATAAACATGACAAAAATATGCATTGTGTCCCTCACATTTGGTATGTCTGAACTGCTCTAGGGGGACTTGGCGAGAAGTATCATCAACAATGTGGTCATTATCCTTATGATGAGGATCATGCTAACAAGAGAATCTAGGTAGCTTACCCAAAATGAAATTAGAATCACCTGGACCCTCTTTCAGTGAGGCTGCCACTCTGAAATTATACCAAACAGACTGTGTATTATTGTTATCACAGGACAGAAAGAAGGACCATGCCCAGGAATGGTCAGGGTAAAATACCGAATTTTCAAAATGGGTCGATATAGTCCCTTCCTTTCCTCCTGATCATTACCCAGGAAGTGTCCTAAGGAGATGAGCTCTTTCTGGAGACAACCACATTCCGTGGCCTAAGTACCTTACAAAGGAGGAGGTGAGGAAAGTAGAGTCATAACTATTTTGAAGTTAATTTTTGAGGAGGACGTTTCAGTGCTCAAACTTACCAGATACCTGAGGGTGATACAGAGCACACAGGTCTGTCAGCTTTTTTTGAGCGGCTCATCAGATGACAACTGATTCAGAAAGTTGCAAACGTGGTACTTATTGGGATCAAGGGACATGGTAGTGTGGTCAGAGTTAGCTTATTGAACTGGAAAAGCAACACAGTGACCCGAAAAAGTGACACAGCAATGAGGCAGCACTGATAGCCCAAACGGCAGTGAAAGGTCCAACTTAGTTAATTTGCCAAGAATGAGTAGAGGCTATGCCCCATGCAGTGTGGTCTCCCTCACTGAGAAAACAGGTCAACTTTGTCAGGAGTCACAATTCTGACATGCATTGGTAACTTCTGCATCAGAAACATACAATCATTCATTTTGTTTCTAGTCTGTGATGATGGATATACAGCCATTTCTGGTGGATGATGGATCTGGGCAACAGTGGTGGCAATTCAAGGTGCACAGCATTGATCAGCAGTTTCATTCTACTCAGTCTCACCAGAGAATAAGATCTTACCATGAACATGAGTGGCCCATACAGTTTGATCCGTAGCCGTGATTGATTTCTGTACTTCACAGCTCCAAAAAGGGGTATGTTTAACTTCTCACTTTGTAGTTTTCTATGACAGCTAGGCTATGATCAAGTCACCAAAAATATCACAAAGTTCATTGAAGGAAATAGTGGCCAGAAAGAGCTCTGAGAATAGCACTGAGATCTGTCCACTGAGTGGAGTGACCACATCCATTATTGATTGTACTTAGCTGGTGCAGGAAGTGAATGACTGCAGCAGCCCAATGGACAGCATCAGGATTCAGTACAGCCAAACCAACAGTGCACCATGCCCAGGCTTTTAGGGAGCTTCTGTGAATGCAAAGCCCCTTGGGGCCGTGGCTTTCTTCACATGGAGGAATAGAGAATAGACTTTCTCACAGAGGAAGAGCTATCACTTATTCTTGAAAGCCAAGTTTCCTTGAGGCTAGCTGTTTTCTTAAATATACCATTTACAATGGAAGGCTGGTTGGGGCCTTCCTATCTTGTTAGTTGAGCCCAAGTTGATGTATACTGCAATGAAACTATCAGGCAGGAGTGTCATCTCAAGGTCTCCACAGGTCAGGAGTTCAGTTTTGACAAAAGCCCAGGAGCAAGCTAACAGTTGCTTTGTAGAAAGGGTTGTAGCTGTGTCACAGAGGCTCTAATGGGCTCCCCTGAGTGGAGGTTGCCTTCCTTTGACAGAGGCTGTAATTGGCACAGTCATTAGTCACAGAGACTTTCAATTCAAAGGGGTCATTAGGAGAATGGAGCCCCAAACTTAAGAGAGTGTGCCACAGCTTCCTGGACAGCTTCCAACACAGCCTGTTGCTTTGGGCCCCACTCAAACCAGACTGATTTGTGGCTTAGCCAATAGAAAGGACCAAATAGAATGCCCAGGGGAGGCACATACTGACTCTGATCCCCACGCAGCCTGGTAAGTGGTTGGGCCTCATTTTGGTGATGGAAGGCTGAAGTAACATTTTTTTTCCTTGACTGTGGAGGGACTGACATTATGAATCTGCTTGTATAGTCTCAAGAAACTTTACTTGATGACTCATATAATGCCTTCTCCTTGTTCCAGTGAGAAACACTCAATCTTTCCAAGGCTGCTTGATATAGAAAGATCCTTGAAAGATAACCCAAAGGAAGGGCAGTCAGTGCCTTCGCTCTCAAGAAATACAGAAATGTGAGAACCCACGGAGAATTGTCTCTCAGCAGTGTACATTAAAAGGGTGAATTTCACTTCTTGTAAACTATACCTGATTTTTAAAAACCCATTTGATCTTTCATTCAAGATTTCAGGAGGATGGGAAGATGAAGTGATCTGGAAATTGTTTCTTCTCTGTCCTCAAAAGAATTATTTTTTAAAATTTGTAATTTATTTTTTATTTACAGTTTACATACCATGTTTTATTAGTCTCAGGCATACAACGTAGTGATTAGACATTTATATACCTTACGAAGTGATCACTCTGATAAGTCTCATACCCACCTGACACCATCCACGGCTATTACAATAATATTGACTAAATTCCATATACTGTACCTTATGTCCCTGTGACTATTTTGTAACTACTGACTTGTACTTCTTAATCTCTTTTACCTTTTCTACCCACACTCCCCAACACTTCTCCGATGATTTGTTTTTTATGTGAGATATTTTTAACATGTAATTGAATTGGAAACAAAAAACAAACATCAAAACTTGCATGTTCTTAAGGGAAAGGATCTAATTGTATACTAAGCACTCAAATGCCACTAGCCCAAATTCATTAAATTGAGTTCAGTCAGCCCTATGTACATTGAGAAATCTGTTGAGATGAGTGAATATATATCCTTTGTTATTATGATTATTGATTATTCTCAGAAAGGAACAAAATGTATCCATGTATTTGTTAATAGACCACAGGATCGTCTATAATCAAGAAGAAATGAGTATTGAAGGATTCCATGAAAAAAATGAAAGTTTCTGTAATTTATTACTCTGAAACTCAATAGTTAGTAATACAGAAATATATTATTCTAGACTACTCTATGGGCAAAAGATTTTTGGGTCTTTGGCACATATCAATTATTCTCAACTGTGGTTCCATGTAATTACCTGGAGACATTTACAAATAATGATGCAAGACTTCATGCCTACATATTTTGATTCAATTAGTCTGGATAGGGCTCATGCCTTGATTTTTTGTTGTTGTTGTTTGTTTGTTTATTTTTTAAGATTTCCCCAGGTAATTCCAGGGTTACAGCTAGAATTGAGAACTACTGGCCTGTGCAGTGGAATATGCTGCTGTATAATTCTCTTCAGCTCCTTAGTCTGTGAGAAAATTTCTAGCACAGAACACTTAGTGATATTTAACTATATGGAAAATAAAAGTACACAAAATAATTTGAGAATTTTATGGATTTTACTTTAAAATTCAAAATGAAAGGTAAGACTTAAAATATGTCATTAATTTATTTCAGCAGTTCTTAATTTGGGGAGTGGAGGTGGCAAATCAGAACTGTCTGCATTATAATTTTTTTCAAATTAAAATAGCCATGTTCTCACCAGGGGATTCTAGTATTTGGAAAGGGATGTGAGTGCTGTGGGAGAAACGTATAATTTATTCAGTTTCCTATATGATTTTGACCCCTACCATGGCCATTACCACTCCATCTTTTGTGGCAAACCACTGGTTCATCTCTTTTGCGTCTAACTTGATAAATAAATTAGATATATGTTACAACGTATGAGTGGTCAGCCCTAAGTCTCGACCCTCTTGCTATATGATCAGATTAACCATTTGGGAAGCCTGAAAACATGTCTGGCCGGAGTGACTCTATTGGTTAAGAAAGACACCATAAATCAGAGCAACTTCGGCACAGAAATAGCCAAAAGCTTTCCTACTCTAAAAAATAAATTTATATTAGGAGCTACTACTAACTTGGAAATTACACTTGGGAATGTAAAATTCAAACAATGAAAATAAATGATCATATTAATAAATCCAAAGTATCATGTTTTGCAACCCCAATTTCTCAATAAAGTTTTTATTAGGTTGGTGCAAAAGTAGTTGAAGTTTAACAGGTTAAAAATAATTGTAAAAACCACAATCACTTTTACACCAACCTATAACTATCTCAGATAAAGTGACAAAAAAAAAAAAAATCTCCATTACTTTGAAACTTAAATTAAAAAAATGAGTTTCAAAACTTCCTTTCTGTGGATACACTTTGCTTGTATCCTGCTCAGAGAGGATGCTGAGGTGGGAGGTGCTCTCTTTAACATCTTTTAACCCTTTGTTACTCAAAGTATGGCTCATGGACCAGCAGCATCTTATCACTTTAGTACTTGTTAAAAATGCAAAATCTCAGGCTACATCCTCAAGCCAACTGAATCAGAATCTGCATTTTAACAAAATCTGTCACTGAGTCATATGCATATTAAAATTTAAGAAGCATTGCCTGAGCCCATCAATTTGAAGATGGCCATCTCAACTATTACCCAGAAACATGCAGGAGTACCTAGAAATGAGAAATGTCTGTGAAACAAATAGCACAAAATACAATCCATTTTAACAGAATTCTTAAAAAAAAAAAAAAAAAAAAAAAATACAAAACTAAGAGCCTTAAGAATTTCTTTAGTGCTTTCCTTCAACCACTGAACAAGCTTCTTACAATATAATATGGTGGGGTTTTCACCTTTCTCTGTAAATATAGTCAATAGATGATAAGGCTGAAGTGAGCTTGCTAACGGTGTTGGTTGTAGTGATGTTGTGTGTTTTGTTGATATTCTTTTTATCTCAGTTTCCCATTTCTATTTCAGAAAGTGAGTACAACAGGCTGCAATTGGCTAACAAGCAGAAGTATAAATTTTCTTGGAGGAAAAAAAAAGAAAAAAACACAATCAGAGTCTCTACCTGTTCTTTTTATTTCAAATCAATGCCACACATGCTATTTGTCCAAGTATTACACATCCACAGGGAAGGAGAGGGGGAGAAAACTCCAAACTTAAGTTGTGTCACCTTAAATATATAAATGGCCTTTTATTCTTAAAAATGGTAATTAAAATCAGGCTAATTTCCAAAGCAGCTTTTATTTAAACAATAATAATAACAATAAGAGCAAAAGTATTTAAAAGCTTTATTCATTCCTACTGGCATGTCTGAACATTTTCTCATATGACCTTTCCCACTTTTATTAGCATCTTTTGTGGCCCCCTCAGTCCATACTGCGACCTCCAGGTGAGAATGCCTTCATATAATATTTCTTACCCAGTTATGTGATGAGCATCATTGTGAGGGTAAAACTGTAGACTTTGTGTTAAGATCTTCACAGTAAGTATTTTGAACTGGAAACCATTTTATCATGTGCGTAATATTTTCACAAGCAGGTAGCCAGAAGGATTTATTTTCTTTTCATAATGTATAAAACACAGAAACCTAACATTTCCAATTTGTATAATTTGGATCTGGATAGATAATTATGTCACTAATAGCCACCATGCCTAAGAGTAACATGTTAGAATATGCATTTAGTAAAACCCTTGGAAAGTTGTGCCAATATGTAGATCGTGTATGATGTAAAGGGCCGATCCCTAATAAAGACCATGCCTTATAAAGAATGCACTGTGGATTGGCTTGATATACATAGAAACAGGTCTGCGCTGTCACAGTAACACTTTGTGCCAAAACTCATAAATATGATTTGTTTGGCTCAATGCCATTGTAGTAGATTCTACTTATAGCCATTGTATTTCTACAATGGCTTTGGGCCAATTTCCTAATCTCCATAAATACATTATTGAAAAATACAGGCTATGAAAAGAAAAATTAGAATAAAGTGTTTGATGAAATCTCTATTTTGTTTTGTTTGTTTGCTTGTTTTTTCCCCCTATGATCGCCTCCCTTTTTCTTGTTTCAGAGGAGCTCGTTTGCATTATGGGTTTAGAAGAGAGAAAAACAGCCTGACTTTAATTAGGCTTTAATTTAATGATTCTATTTTTCTAAGTCTGTTCCAATCTGATTGTGATTTCATGCCTGTGTCAACAGTAGGAGAAATAGAAGTTTTTGAAATGCTATTCTCTTAGGAAATGGTAGGGGGCTGGGATGATTGCTAACATTGCAAAAGGAAATTTAAATAGACTAGGACCTAGAAAGTTATTGGCTTGGAGTTTATGTTATAAATCAAAATCAAATTATTAATAAAAAGAATAAAAATATGGGTGTCAAATTTTATGTATATATTAGTCTTCAATAAAAATATTAGGAGAGAACAAAAGAAAGTATTTCCAAAAGTGCCTAACCAGCCTGTAACACTTATTATTTATTGATCAAATGGGTGAATGAATGAATGAATATTGCAGTAGTCTATCATTTTGCAAGGGATTAAAGAAAGCCAGTTAGATATCCTAGAGAAATATGTGTTCGTTTAAAACTTATTTTCCAATTTTGCTGACTAGTAAAAATTAATTACAATTTTATGGAAATATCTTTGTTTTATCGTATGCCACTTTTTGGCAACTTATGACAAAATAGACCACATACTTCTTCAAATGTCTTCTTTTAGAATCTATGATTCCATGTCCTCCTAATTTTTTATTTTACTGACTATTCTCAATGCTTTTGGCAAACATCTACTTTTCTACTCTGTCACTAAGTCATGGTTGCCCTCTGAAAATATTTCAAATTTATATCATCAGCCCATAGCTGTCTTTTTGAGCTTGAGTCGTATAAAGCCAAAGCTTAATTGTCCTACTAACCTGGAGACTCATTGGCTCACAGATATTAAAATTCACATATTTAGAAGGACAATAAAAAATTAAATTCCAAATATCTTTTATCTCGTGAATTATAGTCATAATACAACCAATTCTTCCAACTGAAAACCTAGGAAGAATGTTTGATTTCTCTTTTCCTTAACCCCCTCCCCAATATATAATTCATCAACAATTGTTATCCTTCAAAGCTCCATGATATGTCTTAAATGTATTTACTTCTCTCCACCTCTACCTTCAATCCTAAATCCTCATTATCTTGCTGCTGGATTACTGCTAAAACCTATCTCTGTCCATATATCATCTCTTTCCTACTTCTGATCCATTCTTTCCACAACAACCAGTGTGGTTATAATTTTTACTAACTTGCTTTAAGCAGCTTCATTCATATTGAACTCAGGAAAAAGAAACTCACCTATGAGGATTTGCACATACTACCTTTTGCCTCCCTCACCCCTGTCTCATGTTACTCTCCCCCTTGTTCCCCAGGCCACAGACACACTAGCCCTCTTTCAGGTCATGTGTGTCAAAGTATTTCTTTTACATCGTCTCTCATTTATTTTTTCTTTTTGTATGTAATGTTTCTCTCTCTTCTTTTCCTTGTTGTATGATTGTCTACATCCTATATTTCAGATCTCAAATTACCTACTTGCCTTCTCTGATCATTCTGTCTGTAGTACAGGATTTTCATTCTGTCTGTAGTACATGGCTTTTCATCCATCATAGTTACTCTCTGTCACATTCCCTACTGATTTGCTCAGAGTATTTATTACAATTTATTCATATCTCCCTTTTTTCCTTCCTTCCTTCCTTCCTTCCTCTTTTCCCCACTTAAATATAATTCATATGGATAAGAAGCTTGTCTGCTTTGTCTTAGGATCTGTATATGGCATATGTTCAATAAATAATTATTTCATAAATAAATGAGGCTGTGAAAGAATGCTTACTTAAATTTCACAATAGAAAAGCAGTACCATTTTTTTTCTCAACATCTCAAAATGTAGTAAAACTGACAGTTTTCTTTTTCCTATTGTATCATGTCTAAAAATCTTACATTGTGTAAACTTATAAGAAACTTTCTCTTCTTTGGGATAAATAATGATGGTGTGGTTGGGAAGTATTATCTTACTCATGTAGTTTATATATTTAAATATGGAAGTACTTAAATAATAAGTTGCTGATGTTCCCCTAATTATTGGGTTCAAGATGACTATACCTCAAAGATCAATTGCATAATAACAAATTACGGTATAGCAATTACTATTCTTTGCCATTTGTTGAAATCAAGTAGAGAGCTTGGCTCTGTAGAGAACTATTAAACACACACACACACACACACACACACACACACACACACACACCCACAGAGGACTTGCTGCAAAAAGCTATAAGTGATTCAAGGCTTGCCTTTCTACCCCTCCCATATCTCCTTGTTTTCTTCATTTCCTTTCCTTTTCCTTTCCTTCACATCCTTATAAGGGTGTGATATTCTGAGCATTCTCAATGCTCTCTTCAGCAGATGTTAGCATGCATATGCTAATTCAACACACTTCCTTTCTACTCATTCTTAAATTCACAACATCTTCAGTGTTGCTAAACAAAAATACTCAAAACTATCCAGATCAAAAATACTAAGAAACACACACACAGACACACACACACACACACACACACACACACACACACACACAACACACACACACACACACACACACACACACACACACACACTTGGCAAAAACTTAGTGGCAGAGAACTACTTTTTTTTTTCCCTGAAAAGTTTTGAATTTCCTCTAAAATTGCTGAAGGTCTGAACTTCAGTTTTATCCATTTTTTTATTCCTGGTGTGTGAATGTCAGGAAAGAAAAGGATTTATATCTGATAAAACAAACATTATGTGTCTTTACATAATTATTGAAAAGCTTATTTATGTGGAAAATAGCTTATGTGATAAAGAATATACTCAAGCAAGTGAATAAAACAATATGAAGCTGTGCACTGAAAAAACATCCTTGAAACCCTTCTCAAAATTACCCATTTTTACAGAAAGCATTATTATTATTTCAGTTCTCATGTCCTGAATTTACATATTTGTTTATTCATTTATTTATTAGTCCAACATTAATTGAACACCCACTTTTTCAATAAAGAATGTATTTTGTAAAATACAAAGACCCAGGAACTCTCCTCAAACAGCTTATAGTTCAGGTGAATAGAACATGGACATAACCATAATATAATTCAAAGTAAAACAATGAGGGCCATTAAGAGATGTAGAAGTAAAATAATTTCAATTGGATTTTAAAGAATGAAGAAGATATGATAGATATTTGTCACTGAGAGACAGAAAGAACAGCATTAGCAGAGTCAGAGATTAATTAAAAAAAAAAAAAAAAAAAAGCAGGAGAAATTGTGTTCAAAAATAGTTTGCCTGGAAATAAAATGCAGAAAAGAGAATAGTAAGATAAGAAACTATATTGAGGCCAAGATCATGAATGCCAGGCTAACATATAAACTTTATTCTATAGGAAATGAAGAATTATTAATAATGTTTAGGTAAGGGAAATGCTTGATTATATGTGTTTTTATAGGATTAAAATTGCAGACAGGATGGATTATAAGGAAGTAATTTAGAGACAGAGAGATCAAATAAATAACAAAGTGTAACAGACAACTGCGATGGTAATTAGGAAGTCAACTGTTAAATAAATAAATGAGAATAGATGTGATAAATATTATAAATGTAGAGTGAATTTGGAAGTGAATTAGACATGGATATGAAGGAAATAGAGATTTTGAACTTGGATGCATATGGTAATGTGTTCCTATAAATGATATTTGACAAGTGAAAGGAGATACAAGTAGGAGAGTAAGGATAATAAAATCTTTCAAAGCACGTTATGTATGTAAATATATCCAATTGACAGATGGTAGTTGGACTCAAACTGGGATGGTAATTGTGGGAATAAGGAGCTAGAAAAATAATTCTTTAGTTCCCCTGAGCTCACTATAGTTTTAGAATTACCTTCTAGTGATTTAACTTCTTTAGCTTCTTGGTGATTGAGGTTTAGTGGAGGTTATTTTGTCCAATTACCCATGAGCTAGTTAAGTGTCATCCTTTTTTTTGTTTGTTTTTTGCACTGCTATAGCCCATACAAAACACTTTATATATCATTAGAAACTCATATGGTAAGGACTAATCATTTACAATTGAGGAAATCAAGTAATAGAATAATTAAGTAACTTGCTCATGTGATAACACAACTAGTAAAAGGCTGATTTAGAATTTGTCATCAAGATCTTCACCCTACAGTTATGTACCACCGTAAATCTTGAATCTCCCCTAACCAAGGTTGTCAGGAGTCGTTCACACCCTGAAATTAGTCTCATGGCTCTAAGCTTGTTACTAGATACCTGAAGAGAGGATCAATGGTTTTCACATGTCTACTGAACTTTAGCCTTCACCATTAAACCTATGTTTAGTTTATTGAATGAAGTTAAATTTACCATGTTGTTCTTGGGGCCCTGCTCCATTCCTTGGTTGGAATCTCACTCATCCTGGCATAAATTTTTCTGGCTCCTTCCACAGTGGATTGGGCCCTGATCTGAACAACTGCAGTCAATTACTTGGGTTTTACTTCCACCCAGTTTAATAGTATTAGGAGCATAGATCTATAACTCATGTCACTTTGCCTAGAGATGCTCTACCTCTCTCATCAAAGATAACCCTATTAAAAATAGACAGTTAACTAAAATAGAGCTGAGTTACCATCTCCTCCTTGGAGGCCAGACCTTAACTCTGACTAGCATTATTTCTGCCCATTCATCACTTTCCCAGACCTGCCAAAGTGTAGTTCATCATGCATTAGAGTGGGCACGACAATAAACTTAATGTTGATACAGTCAGCAGGGTGTTTAATGGTCTTATCCAAGAAAAGCCATGATGAACATGTTTCTGCCTAATATTTTTCAGCTCAGATACCAAGTAATATTTTTTTTTCCTCAAAGAAGCATTCTCATTAGAGTCTCCCCATTGCTACAGCACAAGGCAGAATACAAAGATAAATGACTGACAGACCCGGGAGTAGTATGAGGAGATAATGTAGCTTAGTAGAAGAGCAATGGGCTTTGAAACTTGTTTTATGACCCTATGTAAGCAAATTTTCCTGTCAGTTTACTTAAATGGGAAGTGAAAATAACAACTATTTGTATGGTTTGTTTTTGAGGCTTAAATGAGATTATTCTTATAAAATCGCTCTTAGAGCTTAATGGAGTCTAAACAAATGGCAACCATCATCATCATCATCACCATCACTTTTGTTATTGAACAGAGTTTCAGTCCATGAAAGGAGAAGCTATTTCTCAGTGATAAGAATTAGCATCTGGCAATTTCAAGACCATTTATAAAGAAAACAACCTTCAATATAGATGATAATCATTAAATTTAAAGTTCACTTTGAGCAATTCTAAATGGAGAGATGCAGAAATTTCTGCAAATAAGAAAGGGGGGGAGTGGCCTACTGGCATAGAAACTTATAGAAAGTCATAACATGTGACAAGGTGGAATCCTGATAGAACTTGAATAATGAAAGGCTGAGATAAATTTATCCTGTGTTAGCAAACAAAGAAAGAAAGAAAAGATCAAAACCAGCCACAGAGTGTTTAGTGAGGTTAATAGAAACTTAATATTAGAACTTCACCACACCATATTCTAGTTGATATGATTATGCTTTAGGTACTTTTATCATTTAGTTATATGCACTTTTCATTTCCTAGATTGCTTTTTTTAATTAATTGTTATAATTGTCTTCATGAAGTGCAACAGGTTGTTACATGGACAGGGTAGACCTTATTTGCCCACTTTACTCAAGATTTTCATTCTCTGACTGTACAAACTAGATGGCTATCCCTTTGTAGAGTGGGCATGCTATTAATTGTTAATCAAGTGAGCCCTTCAGTAGACCCTTATACAACATCTATATCATTGAGTCACCTATTTGCTCCTTTAAAAAAAAAGTGGTAAGTCTTCTTGTAACTTGTAGAAAGTGTATCAATAAGATTCGGGTAGATTAGGCTGCAGTACCAATCCTAAAATTGTATTAACTTACAACAACAAAAGTAGTTTCATTTCATTTCTTGCCCACGTTAATGTCAGTTGAGAAGCATCTATAGACTTGTTCTATGTCATTTTCATTCCAAGATCCTGGCTAATATTGTGTATCATCATAATAAGAGAAGGAAAGGAGATTTTGGTTAACCATGCATTGGTTCTTACCTCTTTTCAGTTTCTAACATTTCATTGGCCAAAGCAAGTTGTGTGGCTTACCCTGACATCCATGGAAATGGGATGTATAATACTCCCAAACGGAGGGACAGCAAACATTTTTTTTAAACAATAATACAAGTCATGTTAGCTTTTGTCCTGCTTAAGTGTATATTTTTAAATTTTTCTTCCTACTTTTAGTCTCCAACTTTCTCGTGTTCCTATAAACATGTAACATTTTAATATATTTTTCTATCAGGTATATAATTGACATCCACAAGCTAAAGTAAACATTGTTTTTCATATTAAATCATGTTATTTATGTCACTGTTACTTTCCATTTTTGAAAGTCTAGAAGCACAGCAATTGAAGAACAATGTCTAATACTAGGTTTTTTGTGCATCACAAATCATGTGTTGATCATTTATGTATCAGATTTTCATTCTATGTAAAAACTTGATAATTTTAACATTTATCTTCAGAGGGGTAATTGTCATAACTCAATAAAAGACACTGTCAATTTCAAATAATTGAAGAACAGATGGCATTTCTGAGCCTTATTTTTAATAATGTTACTTAAAAACACACACAAGCAATTTAACAATGGCTTTCAATGTTAAAAGGAACAAAAATTACTTTTAGGAACTTAAATACATTTTCATATCATCAGACACTGATTAAATCAGGTCTAATTCCTTGAAATGTCTCCTGGGTTTCATGTGGAAACTTCTTAACTTCTTATTCTATGATAGATGTTCCTAGAGGCAATATCAGGAAAGAAAGAGGTGAAATAAAAGGAACTAAGTCACTATCAAATAACATTAAATGGCCTCCCCTTTAACTCTTCCAGGTCCACAGTATATATTTGTTTGTAGCATGAGGTCTTGGTAGGGGGTGGTTTACACAGCAGAAGGAAAACTACATGGGAGGAAGGAATTTGTGGACCTATATAGTAGACTCCTCCTTTTCCCCTTCTTATTAGTGCCAAATAACTGTCTTATTCAGCCATATTAATAAGCTAAAATCAGTGGAGATTGATTACAGGACAAGTACATTACACAGGACACACACACACACACACACACACACACACACACACACAGCTCTGTTAACAAACATAGCACAGAGCAGTACTCTACCAACTATACCCACACACCAAATCTGGTCCTCCACTGGTTTTTTTATGGCTACCAAACTAAGATTTATTTTTATTTTTAAATGGCTGGAAAAAGTATTTTTTTTTTTTTAAAGTCTTTTGAAAAAAAAAAAGAAATGTGAAAATTATATGAAATTCAAATTTTAGTGTCCATAAATAAAGTTTTGTTGCCACTGCCACACTTGCTTCTTCCTGCATCATCTATGGATGCTTTGACAGACTGTGTCACTCATAAAGCCTCAACTGTTTGCTGTGTGGCCCTTTACAGAAATGGTGTCTGATCTCTGACTTAGATTTAGTCTTACATCAAAATTGCTAAGAAATATGCTTTGATAATCACAGATATGAATTAATATCTTCCATGTTTGTAAGTATTCCCTACTTGTTGCATTTGTTCTTTGTTTCTTTTTTCTCTTATCCTTCTGTTTCCTTTGGTTTTAATTCTATATTTTATAAGAGTATTTATCTCCTCTCTCAGGATATCAATTATATTTGTTTAAAATTTTTGAGTGTTCGTCCTAGAATTTGCAATATATTATATATATTGCAATATATTATATAAATACATATGTAATATATATATTATATATATTTTATATATATATATATAAATAATTTAATATATTTATATTTAATAATTTAATATGTATATATATAAAATATAAATTAAATCTGTCTGCAAATAACAGTATACCGGATCATGTGCAGTAGAGGTATCTTAGAGTATTCCCAATTCTTCCTTCTTACCTCTTATGACATTGTCTTATTTCACCAAGCCTCATGCTGTGAGCACCCAATACAGTGTTACTACTGTTAATATAAAGTTATCTTTTAGATAAAAAGAATAATACAAAATTATTTTGCCTTTATGTATTCCTTCTCTGAAGTGTTTCCTTCTTTGTGTGGGCCAGCATGTATGAGGAACTTTTTAAAAATTTCCTTGCATGGTGAGTCTGCTGTCATGAATTCCCTCAGTCTTTGTTTGTTGAAGAGTTTTTGTTTTTCATTCACTTTTAAAGAATAATTTTGCTGGACACAGAACTCTAGGTGTTTTTTGTTTTTTTCCCCCTTTCAACACTTTAAGTATTTCACTCCACTGTCTTCTTGCATTGTTTCTTAGGGGAAGCCCATTGTGTTTCTTATCCTCACTCTCCTATGGAAGATGTTCTTTTTTTCCTTTTGGCTCATTTCAAAATTTTCTCTTTGTCTTTGGCTTTTCTGTTATTTGGATATAATATGCCAAGGTGTAGATTTGTTGATAATTATTCTACCTCTTGTTCTTTGTGATTCCTGTATCTATGGCTTGATGTATGCCATTAATTTTGGAAATCTTTGGACATTACTTGTAAAAATATTCCTTAGTTTCTTGCTTTCTTCTACTATTAGTATGCTAATTACACATATATTACATCTTTTTAAATTGTCCTATAAATCTTGAATGTTCTCTTCTGTTTACTATTTTGTTTTACTTTTCAGTTATTATTGGGTTTTTTTTTCCCCTTTGTTTTTCATTTTGGGAAGTTTCTATTGTATATCTTCAAGCACATTTATTCTTCCCTTGGCCAATTCTAGTCTACTAATGAAACTGTCAAAGGCATTCTTCATTTGTGTTAGTGTTTTTATATCTAACACTTTATTTTTATTTTTTTCTTAGTTTTTTTTTTCTGCCTCTCTGTTCCCTTTATTCTTGTCTTCCTGCAATTTGTCAACTTTTCTGTTATAGTCTTTAGTTATTAATTGTAGTTATTTTAAATATCCTCTCTATTAATTCCAAAATCTTTGTCATATCTGAGACTGCTTCTGATGCTTCCGTTATATCTTCAGACAGGTTTTTCCCTTGCCTTTCGGAATCCCTTGTAAGTTTTTGTTGAAAGCCAGGCATGTAGTATTAAATAATAAGATGTGAGGTAAATAGGCACTTAGTATTAGGGTTTATGTTAATCTTGCTTGGAGCAAACATGAAAGTTTTCTGTAGCTGTAGATTCAAAGCTTCAGATTCCTCTAGTGTTTTTATTTTTATCTCCTCTTGACTTTGGTCTTCCTGAGTACTCCTTCTTAGAGAAAATCTGCATCTTGCAGCTTTATCAGCTATAATCCTGAAGTTCTTTTGGTGTGATGGTGTGGTGTGTGTAGGAGGAAGTTTTCTGCAATCTTATGATTAAATGTTGGCCTTTTAGAAGTTCTGTGTCTCTAGGCTGTTACCTTCACAAATAGTTTTCCAGTTGAAGCTTTTTTTCCTCCTTAGGTGAAACAGAAAGGCTAGAGTGAGATAGAATGGGTGGAATGAGCTTCTCCCAGTTGAGGTAAGGTTCTAACAGTGTTTTTGCCTGAAGAGTAGGCCTTTGCTTCCAGCTGGGTGGTGAACACACAATGGGATTTATAGATGATGTAATAAAGAATTGTACACCAGAAATCTATGTAATTTTACTAATAATTGTCACCGCAATAAATAAATAAAAATGCTCAAAAAAATGCTAAAAAAAAAAAAAAAAAGAGTAGGCCTTTGCTATGGAGAAATTTCTAGCATATTTAACAATGATTAGTCTTCTTCCCCTGGTGAGGCAAGAGGGTAACTTTCTTGACTCTTCACTGCAAGAATCTTGGAGGGTTCCTGGTGATAAAATCCACAAAAGTGTGCCCCTCCCCCCCAACACTGTAGCCTCAAAAGTTTCTCACTCTAAAGCTAACCCAAACTCAGACTCCAGCAAACTGTCATAATTACCTTTCAAGTGTTCATACCAATTTATGGCTTCTGCTTCAGAACCAGATTTCGGCTGTTACTCTCTGGATTCAGGTCTTTACAGATTTTGCGTCAGTTTACCTTGAAATCTTAGTTCTCTGATGAGTCCAAGAAAAACTGTTGATTTTCAGTTTGTTCACCTTTATTGTTGTTACGTAGTAAGGAAAAGAGTGACAACGTCCACGCTTTTTTCACATTAGTGGTGAAAACAAAAGTATCTTCCCTCCTTTTCTTTCTTTTTTCCCCCCCATGAATAGATATTTCTTCCTTAAGATCTCAAGCTCAAACATCACCTTTTTAAAATTGTCTTTCTATCCAAAATAGAAACCTTCTAAGATTACTCTGTAGTGCATAACTTTATTTAACAATTTTAAAAATATACAATTTGTAGGTTTGGTCTAATTGATAGGAGCAGTCTGACCCTTGAGTTCATGTTTGAAATCACAAAGACCCAGAAAAGCTACTATCATAATTGGAATATACATAAGAAATAAAAACATTTATTGTGTAAAGCTACTAACATGTATCAAAGAAGACAACTTCTATATGGTTAAAAGCACATGAACTACAATTTTCAGAAGCACCAACCAGTTTCTATCTGAGAAAATAGGCTGAAATCATATTCAAATATATAATTAGCATGTATTTTCAAGTTGAATAGATATCAAGAATATAACAGTATGCTTTTTATAAAATGAAGAGACCCAGGCTTTTGTTTGGGGGATGATAGAAGAGAGATTAGGCATTAGCAAAATTTGGTCAGCATGTAGTCTACATGAGGGTCCTGGATGTGAGAAGTAGAGAAGAGAAAATGTAAGAAAGAATTTATCTGAATATGGTTGACTATTACCAGTACCCTATAGATTATATGTTTCTGCTGTCTATAGTCCCAGCATAAGGTAAATTAAATAATTTTAAAAAGTAGAAACTTGTTTGAAGGTATGATAAATAATTAAATATTAGTAGTATACCCCAGATAATTATGCTTACTCCCATAATTATGAAGGTAATCGAAGATTAAGACTCCCTTCATGGAAAATTGATATAGAAAGAAGATATTGGCACGAATCCTGTGTATAAGCCAACAGGAGTTCAGCAGTCTTAAACAGCAATTTAAAATAAGATACTTCTCAGCTTTGATTTATATTCTATAGGCAGGGTAACTCTAAAGTTAACAGTTCTCTTATTACAAATGTAACTCTACCATGGTTCATTGAAACATTTTTCTACTTTTCCTAAACCTAAGCCTCTTAAAAATAAATTAACATTTTGGTTTACAATGTTGTATTTCAGATCCTTTACTTTAGAAGCCACTTAATATCTTTTATTACTCCTCAAGCACTATAGACAGCTAAATTTATGTTTATTATATTTCATTTAATCATTAATATAAGCTGCAACAGTCAAGAACCTCAATTTGGATTACCAGCAATTACCTGAAACACTGCAGATGGGATAAGAGAAATAAGGCTTCCCCTATCTGACCCTTTTAAAATCAAAGTACCAGTGGTCACAGTCTGAGACTTCCCACTTCAAAAGACAACATAGACAATTAGAGTAAAATTACTCAAGTGCTGTGTTTTCTCACTACCTCTTTTGGAACAAATTTTGGTGACAAATAAGGTACAGTGGTTAGGAACATGGATTTCAGTGTCAGATAGAACTGGGACTGAATCCCTCACCTGCTACCTCCTACCTGATCTTACACAAGCCTGAACTTCACTTCTCTTTTCCCTAAAATAGAGATAATGATAATATTTACTTCACAGAAATTTTTATGTACTGAAAAAGATAATGTTATTAATGTGTTAGCTTTGTGATTAGAACACAGTAAGCATTCAAAAATGTTAACATTATTTTAATAATATTGTTTTAACCAGGAGTCCTAAAATTTGTAATTTTCTTGTGTTCTGGGGAAATGCTCATAGGAAACAAAATTGGATTAATGCAAATATTCAGGAAAAGGTTACCTAGCAGGTTGATCTTCAAATTTTATTCTCTGACTTTGTCATACTGTTGGTACGTATACATATGTGTATACGAGTATGTATGTGGGTTTACTTTTTTGAGGGGAAATGAAGGATGTTATTACCAATTACATTTATGATTATATTATCTTACCATCTGATTTTTTAAAAATTTCTGTTGAAAGAAAATACAAATTTCTAAATCTAGCATTTAAGATCTTCTGTATTATGAGCTTCATTTCCCACAATTGGAGGGTTAGTGAGAAAAGTTTCTAAAGTTCCCATTGCCACAGTTGGTCTCAAGGCAATAACTGATGTTCATCGTCTCCTTTTTCTACTAGACATTTTGAATCCCTCACCTCTGTCCTATACTTTTACTGGTCTAGGTTGCTTTTTCCGTGATTTTTGAATTAGTTAACTTCTTACAAAGTGACTGGTTGGTCTCATTAGGGATGACATCCTATGAAGGAGTCAGTGTTGGTCTGTGCAGCTCCTCAGGCTTACTGAAAGGGAATGCAAGCAGTTGGGTTTATGCACAGCCTCCATTCCTGCCTCTGTGGATACTCTGTTTATGGGTCCATTGTGCAAGCGTCAGCATGACTAAGGACAGAAGCTAGCTGACATCTAACTGGCTGAATCATTCTGTCCAGTGGTTGTCCAGCTCTCCTCTACAGTGGTCACTTTGTGATGGGCTATGATGCAAGACACAAAGATCTATACACTTTATACTCATTCTATAGGCCCCCATCTTTACATGTCCTGTCCCCTTCCTTAATATTCTACCAATGTGGTTCTGGCATTTCAACTTTGCTTATTGCAGGCTGTTTTTGTCTCAAAGCTGTAGGGAGTTATTTTAATTCCTTGTGAAGATACTGAATCCCAAGTCACAGGAGATTGTCCTGTTTTTTAATAAATCTCCCGTCTTGCCTTATATTCTGAGCTTTACTCAGTGTAGCACTTTAGGATCATTCTCACAAATGATATCTTATTTACTGTCATTCTATATGATAAAAGGTTTTTGGTGAATAATCCATACCAGGTGTAGACCTTCCCCAGTTAGGCTAGGACAAGGCTTGATCTTAATTATTGATCTAGAATTACTGAGGGCAGGGAAAAGAGACATGTACAGAGCTAGAGGAGGGCAAGCATTTTCTATCAGGCACTGGCCTGTGTGAGATCTTTGTATGGTCTCCAAGTGAGGGAGCTATGCTTTCCTCTGGCAATCATGAAAGAGGAGGGAGGTCTGGATGTTCTCAAGCACATGGCAAGTCTTATCCAAGGACCTAATGTCTCACTTCTTCCCTATCATTGCCCTGACTTTGGAATAGAAGAAATTGTGGGGCTGTGAATTTAAATTTGTAATTACACCTCTCTTATAATCAAATGCAAGGAACATTTGTCAACATATTGTTCACTTCAGTTGCAGAAAAGGATTTCAAACATTTCCATGAAAGTGTCTTGCTTTTTCAACACTAAGTTGGTAATTGGCTGACCTAAGGCTGTCATTCTCTTTCTTCAAGGATTTTGTGTCAGTTATAAAAGGTCAATCTGGTCCACAAAAGATATATACATATCTTTCAAGTTTTAGAGTATCAGCTCTTAAACTTTACACTGTGTTAGAATCACTTGGAGAGCTTTATAAAACACAAGATTTTGGGACCCCAATCTGAGATTCTGATTCAGCAAGCCTGCAAAAGGGATCAAGAAAAGCATTTCTACCAAGTTTCCACTTGATGGTTATGCTGGTGGTCCAGCGACCACATTTTGAGAACCAGTGTGCTAGAATTATGTAGTGCTAACATTCTGTTTTCCATCAAAAGTGGGATCCTTGTTTCCATATTATCAGCAAGCAATTCAATTCCGGATTCTCATGTTGAGAGTTCTGCTTTCTAATGCATCTACTGTAACTTAGAATTTTAATTTGGGTTCCCCCCAAAACAGACCATGAGGCACAGATGCACATTCAAGTAGTTTATTTGGGAGGTGATGAGTCTTGGTCCAGTCAGGAGACAGGACTCACACAGAAAATTGATCATAGAAGGCTTCATATAAAGAAAATTTAACTATAAAATGAGATTAGAGTAACAGATTAACTAGCAAGGAGTAGTGAGGACTCCAAACATAGGTAGAAATAGCAAACACAAGGAGCATCCACTATTCCAAGGGCTGAGATAGAGGGCCACCTCTCGTAGAGGGCCTCCGCCACTCCCTGTTACCCCACGCACCCACACACATCTGGGGCCTGGGCTGAGATCTAGACCTTGGTGAAGAGGATGCAGCTTTGGTTCCATGAGTTCCCTGAGGCCATGAAAATGTCCCAAAGGGAGCCATTCATGGTGAGATATTTTGCCCCTGTCACTTCACTATGAAGCTGTTCTTGGGACTGCTATGGAAAATTATTTCATAGGAGGTGCTGTGCTAGAGGCAGTTGGCTGCAAATCTACCTGAGGGATGTGATAGGGGAAGCTGCTCATGGAGAGTTGACTGCCAGAGGCTGCGGAAGCTTAATGTGCTGCTGTAGCTTGCCTAGAGGAACAAGCTGAAATCAGGAGAAGAAAAATCCCTTTTCTCTCTAGAGAGTCTCTCCAGCACTCTCCACTGCAACAGCTTAACACCATGTCAGCTGGTGAAGGGGAAATGCTGCAGGACCCATCTCCATTACCACAGAACAGGAACTAAAGGACAGATCTGGAGCTGAGGGCAATCAATGGATAACTGGCATAAGAAGAAAAATGTGGGAGAGGAAGTTGGACAGAGGAAATGGAAGATTTATAAAAGCTTCATTTGAGCAGAGTACTCTTCTGGGAAACTGAAGTCTATTGCCACTGGGGATTATCTGATAGAATTTCTGCAACATAACTCAGAGCTGCTCCATCACAGGAGAAGAAACTGGGGTTCTTGCTCATAAATTCCTTTTCCTCATTAGTTGAGGTTGCTCCTGGGCTTGTACTTCTGGTCCACTCACGCAAGCCAAGTTTCCCCTGTGGCCTGAGAATGACTTCAGGCAGAGAAATACAGGAAGACGAATGCTCACATGGAAACTTTGTGAGGTCTTGCTCGAGTAGGCCAAGGGGACATTGGCAGGCGCACCATCAACAGTGTTCACTGCACCGTCATAAAATCCTAATAAACCAGGATCCAATTCACTTAAAACTAGAATAAAGTGGAAAACAAAAGAAGCGGATACCCAGAACTCATATTAAATGAAATTGTCTGGGCATTTCAAATGGCCTGTACAAATTCTCCAACTTCTGTCCAAGCTCGAAAACTTTCTGATAATGATAATGGTTGTTAACAGTTACCGAACGCTTACCATGTTCCAAGCACTGTGCCAAATACATTGCTTACCTCATCTTTTGCTCACCGTAAAATGACAAATTAGACACTGTTCTTATTATCACACATCAGCTAAGGAAACCTTGGTTTAGAAAGTTTAAATAAGTTACCCAAGTCCCCAAAGAGAATAATTGCCAAAGCAATTACTTACCTCTGGGTCTTAGACTCCTAATCTCACGCTCCTAACCACTGAGCTGGGTTCTATTTGTCTCCTTTGAATATTGTTCTCACTCAGACAATGTTAATCAATAATGATGGCTTTCAAAATGAGAACTCTGGGACTCAATCATCTGAGAAATATTGTGACATTCTTAGATACTATGAAAACTGCCAATTTGTCTCCTTATCTCTTCAAATTTAAATCTTTCTGTATACTGACAACTTCTTGATAGTTCAGGAATACTCACATCTTTATCTTAACCCTCTGATACAAATCAATGCATATAGACTCAATTTCATTAATCTATTACCATCCAAAATATTTATTTCATCTCCTAATCCCCGTAACATTCATTTATTTTTTGCTAGTTACATACTTCCTTACATTGTTGTGTTATTTTTTTGTTAATGTCTCTTTTAATCTACAAAATATAGACTCATTGAAGTCAGAACTTACATATTATAAGTCATTCATATCAGCTAGAAGGCTTACCATTATTGAATCTATATTAATTCAATAAGGACTGTTTGAATAAGTCTTATTAAAATAAGAATAGCAACAACAAAACATGGACTCTTCAGTCTTAAAGACATAATTAACAAGAAAATCCCATTATCCAAATTCAGTGTTCCATTTAATCAAGGTTCTACTACTGTACTATGCTTCTTCCCTTTTCAGAGTAATTAAAGTCCTCCCAAGCAGATTAAATAAGCAGAGATAGGGCTTTCCTTCACTTTATTTTCCTTCTTAAATTCAACAGGCATTAAACAGAAAGATGTTTTGACCTCCCAGTCAGAATTAATTTCTTCCTCCTGCAAACAGCTCTTGTGGCCTTTAGTTTGTAACTGCTCAGTGAACACCACAGAGCACAGGTCACCTGCTATGAGAGTCAATATATGCACTTACTCATGCTCCTCACTACACCGTGAACTGGATGTCAGGAATCCTACAATTTTAATTTCGAACCCACACACATAACTAACAGCAGAATTTGTACGTAGTAGGCACTCAATAACTATGTAATGGATCTAGTTTAATTTCCTGACATCAGGAAATTTAGCTAACAGGATAATAGTAACCATAAACAGCAAGCGAAGCTATCGGTGTTTTCACATAGCTCCTATTCTTAGCATCTCATCACTAGGTAATACAAATATACCATTTTCATTTTACAAATGGGGAAAGGAAGTCTCAGAGCAAAGCTGGGAGTAATACCATTTTGAAAACTCCCACTGCACACCATGTCCTCTACCGTATGGTTTATATAACCACTCCACTTTATACTAATTAACCGGGGCACTGATATTCAAAACCACCTTGTAGTTGAGTATTATATTTCTGTTGGATGAATGAAATGAAGTTTGAGGAGGTTAGGAACTTATCCAAGGTGAGACAATGCAGATAGAGTTGAAACTCAGGTGTTTTTCACATCCCGGACCACACTTATTCCATGATTACATACTGCTTGTCTAAGACACAAAGGAATAAAAGGCAAGATCTCTGACCTCGGGAAGTTTACAACCTTATCTATAAATTGATTCTGAAGGCCTGTAGAATTAGGAAGAGGCAGCTTAGGTGATTGTTTTTCTTTCAATAAAACAGTGTTTCATCCCAAAGTTCATAATGATTTTAGAGATTCAGTAGGTTTTGTGTGCATAGTGATTACCTGAAGATCTACCGTGTTTCCTCGAAAATAAGACCTAACTGGAAAATAAACCCTAACATGATTTTTCAGGATAACATCCCCTGAACATAAGCCCTAATGATTTTTCAGGATAACATCCCCTGAACAGAAGCAAAAATTAATATAAGACCTGGTCTTATTTTCGGGGAAACATGGTAATTAAAAAGGTCGGTTCCTGAGCTGCACCCTCCTGGCTTCTACCATCCCAGTGGACAATGATGCAGTTTGCCTCTTCAGGATCTTGAGGAAAGGCTCTTTCAAAGAGAGTTGAAATGACCATCACTGCTCTGAACTGAATGTATAGCCAGAACAAAAAAGCAAGAGTGAATAAACCATCTCCCATCTCCCCAGATTCAAATAAAAGCAGAAGGAGCAGTTACCAGAAAACAAAGCAACAATAATCGAGTTAAACAAAGACAGTAAAGACCAAAATACATGTATCTCCTTTGTACATAGTCAGGCTCTTCTTTACCAAGTCAGCAGAGGCGCTGCCACTTTGCAGCTCTCAGCAGGAGAGTGAGTGCCATGGGGGCTTCCACTGTGGAAGAATTTGTGAGCACACGCTGAGCATGTCTTCATATCATGATTTTGATGCCAGGCTTAATTAAAAGAAAACAAGAAGGAAGGTGGGGACAGAAGCAGAAAGGTAGAAAAAGAGGGCAGTAGGCAAGCCTGAAAGAAGGAGAAGGAAGGGAGAGAGGGCAGAGAAGAAAATGAGATGGAGAGGGTGTAAGAAATTGCCGTAACAGAAAAACAGGAATAGATTTAGAGAAAAAGAGAACAATACCGTGCTCCACTATTATAATCTGCAGAGCCAGTGAGGGCAATTCTACTGCATGCTTTATTAAACAGTCTTCTCCATTTCTCCCCAGGCTGGACTGCACAGAGGAAATTCATTAGCTCCATTTAAATGCACACCCCAGAGCCCACCTTCAGTTTCCAGCAGAGCACAACACATTTCACATTGGATAAACCACTACGACTCCAGAGAATGAATTTTTTTTTTTTTAACTTATATCAACCTTCACGAAACAGTTTGTATTCTTATGATTTTTACATTATAAGTGAAGAATTATAGACAAAGACTGGAAACAGTCATTATACTAAATAATTCATAGTAGAGAATTTTGTTGTAATGAGATCAACAAGGCTCTAATGCTCTAGGACATTGGCCTGGGCTTAGCAATAATATTATTATTGCAAACTTTTTTCCCACATTGGTTCTTGTTAAACTGGAATTTCACTGTGCAAATAAACTTACATACATTTACAACTCACCAATGGATACCAGTAACCCATGTTCAAAACTTCAGAATCATTTTTAAGTGCTCACGTGTTACCCCCACATCCAATAAAGGATCCATTCCTTGACTGCTTTTGCTCTGTCTCCTCTAAGAGCTCTCACAGTATCCTTTCAGAATCTCAATCCATGTCTGTCCTTTAAATGCTGATGATCTTTTTTGCCTGGGACCTTTTTCTCTTGTTACAGACTTCAGGGCTTACATTGTCCATTCTCATGACTTTAATTACCATTTATATCCTAATAACTTACACAATTCTATTTCTAGATGACAGCACACTCCTAAGATTTATTTGTATATTATTAACTGTCTAGTGGTTATTTTATGTGGGTATAACACAAACTACTGTCCAAAAACGAACTTTCCATACACTCCTTAAGTCACACAAGTATTTTCATTTCTGCCTGTAATTGTTAATTCAGAGAATGATATTACATTCATCTAATTTGCCAGGCTAGGTGCTCCTTCCTCCTTCCTCCCTCATTCAAATTGCCACCATTGGAGACACTTTATTAAAACTGGGAACAATGCTTCCCCAACCCTGGGACACACATTGCCAGAGAAGGCAGCGACCATAATTACTGATGTAGGTGTAGTGACCCCCTTCTAATCCCACAGCAAAGATGGAAGGGTGTAGACAAGGGAAGGGTTTCTGTATGGGAGACATAAATAATGCGTTTCTGAGTTTGCATGCGGAATCCCTAGGGAATTTTCAGAAAAGCCTGTAGGAATGCTTTGAGAAGAGCAATACCCACCAAATAAGTCTGTAGGGATTTATACCACCATATATAAATTATTTCAGTGAAATGAGACATCATTCTGGAGTCAAAAACTGGATAAATGGATGACTCCATTATAATATACACATACATTTGATTCTAGGAACTAGGAAATGTAGGCTGTAGAGAATGGAAAAATGCCATAAATGAAAGTAAATGTATGACTTATGTAACTTCTGAAATTGCAGTTAATTTGATTTTAAGGATAATCTATGTTATTTTGTAGAAATATGAATGTAAGTTAAAGAATTATAGTAATTGAATTTTTATCACAATGTCACATGGAAATGGGTTAAAAGAAGCTTGATAAATTAGGATATTTTTTAGTGTAGAGTTTGCTTCCAGAAATAGGTGAAGGTACTGCCTAGCTATTAATAGTTGCCCAGTAACATTCTGGAAATAAAGAAAAGACTGAATCTAGTTAATAAAGCAATACTGGGAAGCTAATAGGAATGAAAAGATAGTGTGGGAGACACCTGGCCTCTATGAACAAGTCAAATATTTAGAAATCAAGTATAGACCCGACAGCCCTGGGCAATGGGGCACTCAGGATTTGGGCAGTAAGTTGGCTTCCTAATTAACTGGCTGACATACAAAACAGATTGTTCACCATCACATATCCTCTTCCATAACACCAGAGTCCTAGACAAGGACCCCAAATACCCAGATGTCCAGAAGAGAACCTTAGAAAAGAGTTGCCTTTACCAGGTATTCAGAGGAGGTGCTATCCATCATTGTCCCTGCATTAAGAAGAGTTTTAACACTTAAAAAGAAACATCTACTATTTTTTTTTATACTGTGGACCTATAGATTGAAAAATCCTTAAGACCAGTCTGCACTGGTTCTAACTGGGAGCAGGCAGCTTGCAGGATGTTATAATGATTGGCACACTGTTCTTGAATGGAAGAGAATTTCTTTAAGGCAGACAAAATTTGCAAGCAGTGTGAAAATTTACGTTAGTGGTCGTGTGTGTGCTTTACGTTTTTCTTCTAGTGGAGTATGTGAGTCACTTGCCTGAATCCAACCAAAGCCGTCCACATCACCGCTGAGGTTGGAGTCAGAAACCTCCAGTATGAATGACTTACTTGCAGCCTGCTACCTGTCAGGAAGGACATTTTCATTGGTTCTCCACAAGGGTTCAGAGGAATTCAACCTCCCTAATAGTGTTTGCAACAAGAATTCATCTCACAGCCAACATTTATGAAATAATGAGGAAACTTTATTACATACTTTCTCTTTTTTGTTGTAATTTCTGGCTCCATAAACATGTCCACAGTCATTGCTCTCAGGTCCTTGACACCTTCTTCATTTTAAAGACTTTTCTTTACCTAGTCGACTTACACAATCTAACAGATATTAGAAAGCATTCTTTTTTACTTTTTATTTTTCCATTACACAATCATCATCTATCAAACACTGTGAAATACCCAATATGCTTTTTCACCTTTACATCTTTAGATTTTTTCAGACTAGAAAATCACTTCTACAATTTTGGCCTGGGAGACCAGCGAGCTGGCAGAGTTGCCTATGACAGCATTTCTTGGCTGTGACATCCACATCTGACTGCCTGCATTTCTCCTTTTCCTCAGTTTAATGGGAGCCTTGAAGCCAGAGTCAAAACACAATAAATGCTGGTTCTTAGCCCTCCCTCCTGCCCCGTTGATACTTCTCTTGAATATAATATATTTGTTTCTATTTCTCCTTTTACCTTTTTTTATTCTTTTGTGATGACCTGGAGAATTATTTCTCCCAGTTCCAGGAGAACAGCTGCTGCTATAAAAGTTCTCTGAATTTTATCCCTGTGACAAAAAATCTTACGCTGTCATAATGATACCTTTAGTATCCCTTGGCATCTCTAGGTGCAGAGGAAAAGAATGCACCTGGGAGCACAGAGTTGCAAACAGCCTGAGTGTTGCCAAACATCAGAGAGCCGAGATCTGGCTAGTGGTCAGTTCAGGCCCTGATGTCTAGCCAAGGAATGTGGGGATTCCTGGAGGGGATTTGAAGCTATTAAAGACTCCAGCCAATGTATTTTTGCAGTAAAATGAGAATAGGGTGTCTAGTCAATGTCAACATTACATTTCGGGGTTTATTTTCTTTCACTAAGTTTTTTGAGAGTCCACCAATCATACAGCAATTTAGCAATTGGTGAGCGATATTATACTTAGAGGTCACCTGGGAACTAATGTGCTTGCATAAATTAACGTGGAACAAAGTAAATCATCTGTATAATTTCTTCCAACCGTTATTCCTGTGATTGGCCTCAATCTGGGAACTAGCAGGCTTAACAATATCCTCAAGTCCCAAAATAGTATGTTTCGTGTGGCAGGAGATGCTGTGTACTGCAGATTAAGACCCATGCTCAGAATTAAGTCACTACCAGATCAGTGCTCTGCTCTGATGAGAGTCTGTCTGACTCCCAATGCCGTCCATACTATGTGCCTTGTTTTTACAATTGAGCTCCATCTTTCCTGAGTTTTGGTAAATGACCTAAGAATCATGTCTTAATCGGTGTGGATATATATATATTTTTTCACATTTGAAACCGCATGTGTTTGTGGAATCTGCCACTGTGTAAATCTTGATGAAAGATGGGTCCCTGAAGGGCAGCAAAGGAGAAAAAAACAGATATTTTCTATTTTAAAAATAAAAAGAATAGTTAATGGAAACTTGCATGTGGGTGAAGCTTGTCCCATTTAACTCCTCCTTCCAGGGCATTGGAGGTAAATGTCCAAAGAATCAGGAATGATTCAGAATTCCTTTGGGCAGCAGTAGTGCAATGTCTTGGTAGAATGATAGTGGCAGCAACAACCCAGTTCCTTGTTTCCACCCATTTTCTGTGCATAGTGCTCCAGGGTTAGTAGATTTCAGTTGATTGCAAGCAAGAAACAAACCAGAAGTTTCTTTGCTTTTGCATGTCTGATCCTAAAACCCAGCTGCAAGTCCAGCCTTCCTACTGTCAGCTGCAGAGCCAATTAAACTTCTGAGTGTCATCCAACCAAGCAGTCTCCCTACCTGCTAAAACCAGCAACCATTTCACTTTGGACACCCATCGTTGATCTATTTTACTCACATTTGATAGAATTTGAGTTTGATTTAACCTATGTACCCTGTGCCTGCCCTGGATTTATCCTTCCCTGGAAGCACCTGCAACTGGGTCAATTCTTCCAGGACTGGTCCTGTTAAAGTGATAAGAACCAGGTTTCCCTCAGTCTGACCCCATCTTGGGAAACAAGATCAATTTCTGAACACTAACATAGGCCACCTAATACATTGTCTTCAGAGAATTGACAGTGTGTGTTACGATAAAGGTGGGAGGTAAGGGGTCAGGGGCGGGGGATAGGTCTTTCAGGAGTCTAGAAACTGAGCTACTTTGAGGCCAGTCTCAGAGTGGTGTTGCTTCAAAGATTTAGAGATTGACTTTCAAAATTCTTGAAGAATAATTGATTTTTATTATAGGTTTTCTTGGAATGGTGATGCCAAAATTTTACAGATTTATTCACATAGGAAAACTTCCTAAAATTCTCTTTAAAGCCTTTTCTCACTGCAGCTGCTCCTATTAATTCCAGTCCCCTGTCCACCAGCCACACCCCTCCCCCCTAGTCATACTTTCCCTGTCACCAACCTTCAGGCAATATCCCCTCCAGGAGCCTCTCCACCTTCTTTACACTTCTCTTTCCAAAACAAATAGCCCCTGAGTGGTGCATTCCTTTCGCACCTGGACTTATTTATTTATTTTGTTTGTTTGTTTGTTTAGTTGTTTGTGTGCTTTTGCTAGTAGTAGCTCCTGAAGAATTCTAGTTCATCCATGGAACAAATACTTGCTGATGACCTATTATATGCAGGTATATATTCATTACACAAAGAAATTATTATGTAGGAGTTATAAGGAGACATTTTTCAATGTATTGTTTTATTTTGGTAGATTTAAATGTTTAAAAAGTACCTTTAAAAATAATGCATGAGTCTTATTCTTTCCTGTTTTTCGTGGTCTGTGTATAAAGTATTTTGGAATAGAGGATTTTAATAACATCTAGAAATTAGAAAATAGTGTCCTGCATTTGAGGTTTGCCTAATTCTGCTATTTGTAATTTAATTGGAAATTTACATTATTTATGTTATCAAATAAAATATAACAGGTTATCTATGAGGACTGAGAAGCAGGACTGTGTAGCATGCTCATTACTGGGAAATAAGTTTAAATGGTTGAGGAACTGAGGAATCTCTGGCCTGTGGCAATATCTAAAAGCTGCTGAAAGAATAGAGGGATGGAGAGTGACTTTAGCATGATACTTTTTTGACAGAAAGTTCTTTTACCCACAAAATAGCCATGCAGTTTCATAATTTAATAATAGGCATGTGTAAAATACGTACAAGTGTATATCGGCTCAATGTTATTTTACTGCCTTAGTTTCTGTTTGTGTGCATCCCTGGGAACTATCTGTTGGCAGAACTCAGAGAGTAGAGAGGAGTCAACTCACTAATCTAGGTGGAGATAATTCTGCGGGGCCTCATGAGCACTTAGCAGAAGAAGAAGAAACTGGGATCGCTAAGAGTGTAGGGAAAGCCAGGAAGGAGGCACCTGTTTTCATCCACAAAATACTCACAGAGCAGCTTAAGCTGGAATTTTCTGTTCTGACTAAATCTTCTGGGTGAGACTATGCAACAGTAAATAGATGAAAGAAAATACATGGATATTTTGCTCTAGGAATGTAGAATTGTGGAATAGCCTAAGGTTTCAAAGACTCAGTGATGGATGTAGGAAACATGAATTAGGAAGCTGAAAGAGAAATTCAAGAGTATCACACTTTTTATTCAGTCTGATGAATAGAGGTCAAAATGGCACAACTATCTATTAACATATAGTATTCATCCCAGGGCAGGTTATTGAAAGACTATATAGTACAAACTGCTTAGGAAAGGAAAACAGATTCCAAAGGCTATTATTCATGAAGAGAAGAGATAATATGATAGTGAGCAAAATCATTTACAATTTTAGTAGCTATTGAGTCAAGGACCACCAAGCATCCACTGAAATGAAGAGTGTGTCTTGATAATTATGCCTGCTGAAGAATTCTTAGAAATGGGAAGCAGTCCAAAAATTAAGCTTTGAATAACCAATGTGCCTTCCAAATAAATTACTAACCTTACTATATGCGACCCCTCCCAAAGAATAATATGCAGCTTGCACAGCCATAAGAATAGTCCAGATTCTGGAGACAGAATGATGTGACTGAGAGAGTGGATCTGCTTTCATTAGTATCTTAAAGTATATACATCTTACCACATTTTCTTTCTCTTAAATAGCCCCTTTGTTGCAGGAAATTTCTTCTATATATTTACTTAGGCAATTTTATAATTTTTGACCAAAATTTTCCCAATATCAAGACACTTATATCAAGATAGTGACCCAAACTTAGTAGTATTGTGTGACTTTGGCGATGTTATTTAACTTCTCTGGGGTGTAATTTTCTCCTTTGTAAAATTTGGAAATGCAGTATCTACCTCATAAGGTTAAGTGAGACAATCCATGTAAAAATTTTTTCAGTGTGTCTGATACCTAGGTATGAGTTCAATAAAATGGTAGCTATTGCTATAAAACTTATCAATGTTCTTATCATCACAATTATTATAGTAGAAAGACCAAATACAACCATATAAACATGTGTTTCTTGTTTTACTCCATTACAAGACCTGAAGAGTTTGGATTTTGGGAAGTGATGACCATGAGCAAATATGCTTTGACATAGTTGCCTTTTAGACAGCGTGATATATAGTTAAAGATGACAATCAGTGATTTATGATCACCATTACCCCCAAAATGATACTCAATTAGTTCAAGTTGTAGAATCTGTAGCAAAATCGAAAAATAACATGAAGGAAGAAAGTAAGGGAGGCAGAAATGGAGGGAAGGAAAGGAAGAAAATATAAAGCAAGAAGGAAGGAAGGAAAGAAGGAAGGAAGGAAGGAAGGAAGGAAGGAAGGTAGGAAGGAAGGAAGGAAAGATAAAGCAAAAAGTAAGGAAAGAAGAAAGGAAGGGGTTATGTTATGTTTCAGGTGACTGGAGGAATTCAAAAAAATACAACTGATTTTCTATATGTTGGAACTGAAGAGAAGATTAGGTTTATCTACATAATAGGATTGCCATTGCTATGGTCTACGTATTTGTGTGTCCCCCAAATGCATGTTCAAATCTTAACTGCCAAAGGTAATGATATTAGGAGGTAGGGTCTTTGGGAGGTAATTAAGTCATGAGTGTAAAGTCCTCGTAAATGAGATTAGAACTCTTATTTTTTTTAAAGAGAGAGAGCAAGGTCCCACAGGTCTTCCTGGCCCCTTCTGCCATGTGAAGATATAGCAGGAAGTCTGCAACTTGGTAGAGAATTCACCCAACCCTGTTGAAACCCTGATCTCAGACATCCAACCTCCAGAGCTGAGAAATACACTTTTGTTGTTTATGAACTACTCAGTCTGTGGTATTTTGTTAGAGCAGCCTGAACAGACTAAGACACCATTTCTTTAAGAAATTGGAGATATATGGAGCTAATAATACTGTTAGTTGTTCCTTCACAATTTGCTTTGTTGAGAATTGGAACAGGCTCTTCTGCTTTCCAGTTTTCCTCCCAGACTCCAGTGGGCTGGCAGCTGATAAAGAAGTGGGTGGAGCTAAGTACACTTCAAAGTACTTGCTTTAGGAGACAGCTGCAGGACCACAGAGTTTTTATGTGGCCCTCACCTCATAAAAGTCAAGAAAAAAATAAAAGGAAAGATAAATGTGAAATTCATGTTTTGGAGGAAAAATAACTGGAGTCAAAAAAATTCAAGTTTGGGTGGCAATAGAGTAATAACCAACTGAGAAAAAAATGCAGCTTGCAATCTGAACACTCCACAGAAAGTTGGTTTGTCTTATTGAGAGAAGGAGAATATGAGTTAAGCCAGAGCATCACCAATCTAGTCATCATCACTTAAAATGAATTGTATGCTCTTAATAAAAACAAACTGGTTGTAGTTAAAGTGAGAATGTATAACAACAATTTCTTCGAGGGGGAAACAAAACAAAAGAAAAACAAAACACAGAAATCTATCTTACCCTAAGGGTAGCACCGTAGACAAAAGAGAAACTTTTTTTTTTTTGAAAAATCTGTAAGTGTTAAGAATTTTATTAAAACATTTACCCAGAAATGATGTATAATTCTTTACTGTTGCCCAGAATTGATTGCCACACAGAGCTCAGTAACCAATGTGAGAAAGAGTTTCTGTTTTGATGGCTGAACCAATTCAAGTAGGGTTTAGACAGATATAGTCCAGAACATGGAGTTCGGTAGACAGTTGAGCACCTAATGTATGCTGGGCTCTTCTCTAAGAGAGAAGAAAAATTATTTCACAATGAACCAATAAATGTAGCAAATACTACTAAGATAATCTAAAGTGGCCTATGAAATCTGAGTGTCATTGTTGCTATTTCTACAACACTACAGAATCAAAAGTAGTTGTCAGGATCTGAACTTTTTTATTTATTCACAGCTTCATTTGGGCTGACTGCTATCCTCATTATTCTCTCTGTAGACTGAAGACCGTTCCACTGTGAATTTTAGACAATCTCAGTAGAAAGAAACTATGCTTTATCATATACAAAATATTCTTCATCGTAAGATGAATATTAGTTAATGTTCCACTAAAACAGAGAGGTAGAGATAGAAAGATCCAGAGATCCAGAGATCAAGAGACATATAGGCACACAAGATAGATAGGTAGGTAGGTAGGTAGGTAGATAGATAGATAGATAGATAGATAGATAGATAGATAGATAGATAGATATTCAAAGAGAGAGAAAGGAGAGGCACACACTATGAGATTCTAATAGCTGATTTCTAAGACAGTTAAGGAAACTTGTATGTTTCAACATTGACACTAGAGGAGGAAGGGGGGAAAATATCTCCCATGAAAATTTGAACTCCAATCTATCACTTTTGCAGGTGTGCAGTCTGAATTCATAGTGCAAGTGTGTCCAAAAATCCTTAGGAGAGGATCTAGTTTGAAATGGTCTCATCTTGATAATCCCTTTAGGTGACTGGCAAAAACAAACATGAACATTTCCTGGAAGAAGGATAAATAAGAGTTCAATGAAGGACAGTAAAAGTGGTAAGATTCATCAAATGTGAAGGGTATGCTGATTTCCAGATATGCAAATGTGAATAAAGTGCATCTTTATCTGAAGAAATCAGGCAGCTTGTGTGAGAGTCTACTTGGTCAAGTGGAGTGGTTTTCATGCATACTGAGTTCTGCAAAAACCATGTGGATTTCTTTTTTAACTTTGTTGGACTTGATTTGGAGACATTTTTTTTTGTTCCTAGCTGCTGTTCTGGTTTGGGTTATCCTGGAGCTTTGACCTGAGACATCTCCGTTTGCTTTGATTGCATCCTACTCTTTGGTCCTTGTCTCTTGTTTTATAGTACTTTTCCTGAGTTTCATTAATTAATCCATTCAAGAATACTTATTTGGATGACTCAGAACTTCATGAGGTAAACAGATCCTTGTCTTCATGGAGTTCAAAAACCTACTTTGGGCTTTTTAGGCTTTAGTAAATGTCAAGTTTACCTATAAAGCCTACTAAGAATGAAGCTGCTCAAGTCTCTCGTTTGGAGACTGATTCAGAGAGTCAGATGTTGGTCCTTAGTTGCTGTGTTTTTAATGAGCTGCACGTGATTGTGATGCAGACCTGTTTGAGCAGACTAACGCACTGCTGTGCATACTTCCATCTCACCTCAGCATTAACTCTGCTTTATTTTGCAAATCACTCATCCTGGATCTAAAGAAACAATTAAAACTTTTCCATGACAATTCATTAAAGCAGCTTTGATCCAAGCAAACAGAATCCAATTACTTTAGAATTAGCCAGATTTGATAAACGCAATGGGTTCAGCCATGTAATTCTTAGTGCACTGTTTGCTCCCACACAAACTGAATTGCCTGGAAAATGGTCCCAATCTTCTGCTATGAAGGACCCACCCCCATAACACAAGGTCTTGCTTTCAAAGATTCCTATTATGTGGTGAGTTGTCTACAGATGGTTGTTGAAGGGAGTGAGTTGGAGTCCTTAGAAGATTCTTAAGTCCCTTCGGAATGATCAAGGAAAAGTTATATTAGAAAATGAGATATTCTGTTAATAGCAGTAAGTTCTGGTTCTATATGGTAAATTGTATTAGTATTCCCTGGGGACACATGACTAATTGCCAATGTGTATAGAAGAATCAAAAGATCCCATTTTATAATCATGTCAGACATCAGACACTTTTCTGTTTTGCTTATTACAAGCAAATTTGCAAAGCCTTCCATGTTAAAGTCCCTGATCATTTTTCACCTTGGTTAATGAAGTAGAAAGAGGAGAAGGAGCAAAGTTTTGAAGTTCTAGTCCCTGTTCTGTCACAGCCTCTATAACCTGGGCTTCAATAACTATACCTATAAAATGATGAGATTGACTTACATGCAGTCTATACTCTCAGGTTTTTGGTAAAATTTCTATATATCAACATGTGATAAACATAAAATTTAAGGTAGAATTATCATTAATAATAATGTCAGTAGAATGAAAGAACAAGCTGTTACAGCTTGGTTATTTTCAGTAGCAGAGATTCAAAACACAATTGGAAGCATATTATACCCACTTGCACACAGTATAAATACATGCACCTTCATTCTCTTACCCCCTTCTGTAGGCTTTCAGTTTAGGATATGAGCAATGATGTAATTTTAAACTTGACATCACTCCACACCTCTTAATCAGGATTATCATATATCAGGTTATTTAAAAAGACACACCATCCATTTTCTTGATGCCATATTCTCCAGTCTATCTTTGCTGTAAACTACTCAACACACCATGTCTGTGGCTGCATTCTGAAAAATGAATAAGAACAAGTTGATTGTCAGGCTGTGTCCCTCTGTTCTAAGGGCAAGGCAGCCTTTCTGGATGCACCACTTTTCTTTTTCTGTGTGATATTGTAGGGAAAACAAAGGTATGAGTAGGTCCTCAAAGTGCCTCATGTCATGATGGTAGATCAGTTGCCCCCAATGAGCACTCTTAATGACTTTATACTCTGTGACAGGAAGGAGAGGGCACAAGTCAGCCTTTCAGAACCACTTCAAAAGTTTCAATATCTGCTTCCAGAAAAGCCCAAATCATTTTCCTTTTTGCTATTCCAGGCCTTAAAGACAATTTTTTAAAATGTCCATGTGGTTTACTATTTTGTTTAACACTTAAGTGTTATTACTATTACTCTTATCATTGTTATTATTACATTTCTTTTTTATTAAATTTATTGAGGTGACATTTGTTAGTAAAATTATATAGGTTTCAAGTGTACAATTCTATAATACATCATCTATATATTTCATTATGTGTTCATCATCCAAAGTCAAATCTCTTTCCATCACCATATGAGTATATTTGACCCCCGTTTCCTTTACCTCTCCCCCGCCCTTATTATTTTAAATAACTGTTCTCTTCAAGTCAATAAGGAAACAGTAAATCTGGGTGTTACACTAACTTTACCCACAGAGGCATTGTTGACTGGGAGAAGGGAAAAACATGTTTCACTATAGTGTTTATTGGAGGGTTTTCCTGATAATACTGATTTCCTAAAAAGGGGCATCCCACTTTGTGCTGGGGAAATTGGAAATCTGGCACCACAATCCCGTAGGGATTAAAACAGTCATCCATAAATCTGCACGGTTGTCTGATTCTGCCCCCATTGAGCAACTATAATAGGAATTCTATAGACATGGCAAGAGTTGAATCAAGACTACTGACCTAAAGAAGGTTGCTGTCAGTGCTGTATATGCGTTGAAAACAGTAGACGGCTGGGTATGCATCCTGGAATGTAACAGTTTCCCAGGGAGCAAAGTCCTAGATTTTGAAACCATTTCTGTTTATTTACCAATATCTTGCTATTTTATTTATTAAGTTTGTCACTAAATCCTGTTTTGCATGCACTAGTACTTGTTCATGCATGCCTTATGAATATAGAAATTAGCATCTCATTAACTTGATAATTAGGCCAATGATAAACAGCTGTTTGGTTGCCATGTAGGGCAAGGCTTCTACCGAAGTTACTTATCTGCCATACACAATAGCAGTGCAATTATTTGTCACACTATCAATTATAGACAAACAGCAGTAGGAAATAAACTTTTCTTTTATACATTTGCTTTCATTGTAATTACAATCCAAATTCATGCTCTGCTTTTGGAAAAACAATAATGCAGTGTTGTCTAACAATCTTGATAATGTACATTTTCAGCTTGGCTTTTATATTTTGCAGGCAGTTCAAACATCTCACATTGTGCATTTTGCTATAAATGACTATTTCCAAGAAGTCCTTTTTTTTCCCCCGCACTTGTTTCCATTTCATGATGTTGAGGACATTGATCATTGAGAATTTTTCAAGTTGTCCTGCTTTGCTCTAGTTTCTTTTTGTCTTCCCCAATAAGATTAACTTACACTTTGACCTTCTCTTGCTTGTTGGTCTTGTGCTGAAATAAGTTATCTAAGAGATGTTAGGAGTGCAATGAAATCTATGAAAACGTTTTCTCAATTGTTTAAGAACAGCACAATCCACATTTATTTCTGAAAATAGAAAAGAAAACAATGTGTTTCCCTTTAATCCACATGGATTTAAAACTGGAGATGTAGTTTTAAAAAAATAGAAAACAAAACAAAAAAACAAAAACAAACCAGAAACCTGTCTTTCCAACTAATAAAAAAGGAACTCAGTGCTGTGCTCACAGCCAAATCATGGAAGATAATTTGAAGCTTCAGTTAGCTTCCTGTAGAGAAAAATAACAACCACCAAACTAATGGGTAATCAATGGCCAATTGCTTCAGAAAAGAGTGGCCTCACAGAGTTCTCCTGAAATTAATGTGCTACATAGGAGGCATTGGGAGATGTCTTCAGACTATCCAAGTGAGCCCACCTTTCTTAACAAATAAGAGCTAGGAGGTGCTATTTTTGCTAATCAAGACCTGGAGATGAAATGCTGTCTTCGTTTAAGTTTCCCTGTGCTGCTCTCTGAACCACTATATTAAAAACAATCTTTCCCCATGATTTCTGATGCTGCAGTGAAGTATAGTTTATGTGAAAGTAAATCTGGAAAGATTACCTTTCAAAACTGCCAGATGCTTCACATTTTCTGGTAGAAATCTGGATTCCAGGTCTGTAATGATATTTCCTGCTGTGCTCAACACTCAATCAGAACATATCCTTCTTGGAGGGCAATATAAGGATTCCAAGGCTAACTTGGCCATTTGGCTTTTATATTTTTCCAGTCCAGCTGGGGGGTATAAATTTAAATTCTGGGACCCCAAAGCTAAACTTCAGAAAGGAGGCTTTGTGAATTTTAGATCTCCTGCCGTTGAAGGTGCTTCCTTTCGTAAACTTTCCCATGCAAGGCAGTTTATGATTATATTTGTACCGATGAATGAACATACCCTTTAGAAAAAGAAAACTAAATTATTGGATTAATGATGCAGGAATGTATGTGTTCTCATTGCCCCTGGCTCTCCCATGTTTCGATTCAAGTTCCTCCCTCTACCAGGTTGAATGACAACAGTCCCCTTCCCGCTCTTCCTCATCCATCTTACACATTCTCTAATATGATGTGGTGGTTATGAGCACATATTCTGGAGTCTGCGATACCATGGTTGGAATCTTAGCTCTTTCACTTTAAAGCTGTTGGACCTTGGGCTCATTAACTTAATATTTCTGACCTCTGGTGTACACATCAATAAAATGGGGCTAATAATAGCATCTACCTCCTAGGGCTATTGAGGATTAAGTGAAAAAATATAGGCATAGCATTTAGCATAGCTGTGCACATAGCACACGTATCTCTTAATCTTAGCTGCTTTTGAGAGGCAACTTGGGAGGGAAGGAGGGTGAACGCTTGCCCCTGGCTCCCTTGGTTCAAATCTTAACTCCAGTACATCAGTGTGTGTGAACTTACACAGCTATCAACATCTCTGTGTCTGTTCTTTAACTTCGAAAAAGGGAAATAATAGTACTACCTATCTCATGAAGCTATTGTGGAAATTAAATGAATTAATGATTGGTAAATAGTGAGTTCTATATATGTTTGTTAATTAAACCTGTGAAACACTTGGTCCAACCCCTACCCCCAATTTTAATTTGGTACAACCTTCTTCCCCCACCTCACTGCTGTCCATGCCGTTTCTCACACTGCTCCTTTCAAAACTGTAGGGAAATACCCAAACATGCTCTTCTTGTGCAGGGCAGCGTACAATAATCTCACCTGAACCAGAGATTCCTGGTGAGATAAAATGGTCATTTTAAGATGAGAAAACTAACCTTGGGGGCCTCCTTTTCTAACTCCATTTATTCATCCAGGGGCCTTCATTTTTCTCTAGCCTCTGACTCTATGAAGTGCAGCATATACCCTGTTTCCATGAAAATAAGACCTAGCTGGACAATCAGCTCTAATACTAGTCTTTTGAAGCAAAAATTAATATAAGACTTGGTCTTATATTATATTATGCCATATAAGACCTGGTTTTATATTATAGTAAAAGAAGACCGGGTCTTACATTAATTTTTGCTTCAAAAGACGCGTTAGAGCTGATTGTCTTGCTAGGTCTTATTTTGGGGGAAACACAGTAGAAGGTATGCATCCCTTCCTACTGGGACGCTTCTTGTGGTCCTCCTGGCCTAGACATGCTGGGCCTCGGCAGAACTCTAATGAGGGAAGTGTGTGCTCTGGAGCATTTTATGTGCTCTGCCACTTCCCTGCTTATAAGTTTTACTCAATGGTCTCTAACATATCATGGTGTTAGAATCTCTGCTATCTTTGTATGATGGTTGTATCACGATTTGTATTGTTTAATGTGGGTGTACTATTATGACCTAAAAATGTGGTATTAAACTTAGCCTACCACAGGTACTCAGTGCATCTTTGTGTTTAGCTAATCCTGATAAAACTAGTTAGGATTAAATTTTGTTGCAAGTATCAGAAAAATCCCAAATCATTATGGCTTCACCAAGATAATATGTTTTCCTCTTACTGTGGGAAAAAAAAAAAAAAAGAAAGAAAGAAATAAAGAATTGTAATTTAAGGTTGATTGCCCAAAACACCAGGGATCTAAGTTCATACTCTCTCATTGCTCTGACCTCAAATCGTGGCTTCAGATCCTGGAGGTCATCTCATGGTCCAAGAAACTGTTGGAGGTCCAGTCAATGTGCTCTCATTACAGAAAGAGAAAAGAGGTGACTCCCTCACTCGAAGAAAACTTGCTTGTAGTTAACACTAGGCACGTTTAACATCCATTGGCTAGTAGACCACACATACTTGCAAGGAAGACTAGAAAATGTGGTCCTTATTCTCAGTGGTGATGAGCACTGCTAAAAAGTCGTAATTCAATGACTAAAGAAGAATGGGAGAATACACACTGGGGATGTCCTAGCTGCCATGTGTTTTTAGTTCCTGGTTCTAGGTCACCCCCACTTCCCTTGCTTTTTGCTTTTTGTTTTCATAAAAAATTAACTTGATTTCTGTCAGTAAGTGTAAATAAAGAAGCTTAAGAAGTAAGCAATGTATCCATGTAATCATGGAAAATTTACCTTATGTTTATTAATTTTCAAAATTGTTACCATAATGCCTAGCTCACTTGCTTAGGCTTGCTACACAGAGTTGTAAAAGGTGAAAACATTAATAATATTTAATTTGTCAAGAATGTGCTATAACTAGGGAGCAGGGGATACATATTTTAATCCTCACAACAATCCAATGAAGCAGATTTTATTACTCACATATAAAGATTTTTAAATGTCCAAGCTAAAGAGGTTAAAAATGTGCTCCAGTCACACTGTTGGAAAATAGTATAGCTGGGATTGGAGTCCAGGGCATTCTAATACTTACATCCACTTTGCAACCCCTATGTAATGCTTCATAAAAATCAACTGTTGAAATACATTGCAAATCATATAAGCATAGTTCTGAATCCTACACATTTTAATTATATGCATTTATTGTTCTTGATGATGATTTTTACTATTCTCTTTAGAACAGAGCATCATATGGAAATCTGACATGGAAATATATACCTTATAGGAATGAAGGCATAATGAATCATCTAAAAATTTCTCACCATTTTGTTTGTTGTCTTATCATTAGAACATCCTTATTTGAAGCTTGGGTCTCATAGGCCAGATCATGAGTTAGAGGCTTTCTTTCCTTCTCTCTGAATTTTTCCAACTATACCCTCGCATGGTTAGGATGAGCCACATAGCACTATGACCTTTCAGTGTGCTTAGAAGAGCAAGAATACACCATGAGGTGCAATAACTAAAATACTACAGTGGTTTACTCAACACCTCTTCAACTGCAAACCCTTTTCAAACTTTCCCCATATCACTCTTTGTTTGATGAGGCCATATTATTAAAACAAAACCAAAGTAGTGTTCCAAAGTGGGAAAAAAGGCTTGAACTTCAAAATAAAATGATACAGAATATTCCAGTCTATATTAATATCCCTTCAATGGCAATGAGAAAAAAAATGCAGAAGACAACTTCCAGGGAGACTGCTCAACTCAGTCCCCATTCTTTCAGAACTGCTTGTCACACCTCAGCTCCATACTCCAGATCTGATAAAGCGTGTGTCTCACATGACTCCATAGAGTAACTGGACTGGTGGGGAGGTTCTCCTAACTAAAAAGCTAGAGCAATTGGGTTATTTCTGGTCAGAAATTGGTCATTAGGGCTGAGAGACAGTCAGTCATGTTAAATTTATAAATGACTATTTTCTTTCCACTGTGTGAAGAGATGAAGAAAGTTGAACTGTAGAGAGTCCTAAGGGAAGCACATGTGCTAAGAGGAGCAAAGATAGAAGATGGAGGGGTCAAGTGCCCTATGTTCTCTAAGGCCTTTCACCTCCTGGTTTCCTCACTTCTTTCCTCTTTGCTTGCATTGGCTCAATATGATTTCTGTTATTAAAATGTAACCTAAAGAACCTTAACTAATTCAGGAGGGAAACAGAATATTAAGAGAGGCAAAGTGGGAGAAGAACTTCTAAAACAGTTTGCTACTGTACAGAAATGAGGCAGAAAAACCAAGAGCCCTAGAGAGCCAAAGCAGCCTTATTGGTCCCACCCCTCCCACCTGGCCCAGTTCAGAGTGAAGAACAGTTTCCTCACTCATCAGGCCACTCACGACAGTATCTAATCACAAAATTCTCCTCCAGAAAGGCATTCCAAGAACTTTGGCCTGCAAAATATTTGAAACCAAACTGTACAAGCTTATAAACAGACTCTCACTATTCACAGTGTAATGAGAACAACAGGACTCCCTGTGCATATCTTTGGGTACGGAAATCTAGAAGCTATGAAGCCTGAAACCAAAGATTCTTGGACTCTAATGCATGAAGACGATGTTCTTTTTCTTGGCTCTCTTCCATAAGCTTTCAATCACTCGGAACTAAATCTCTTTCCATATGTTTTTCATTCATTTACATTTAAGATAAAAATTATTGGCTCTGAGAGCCATTTGATGAGTGGTGATTCAATGATTCTTTTCATTGTGATCTCAGCTCAGTGATGATGCATATTGTTCGCATGATGTTCCAAGAAAGTGGAATCATTATTGATGTCGTCTGAAGTCATCACTTGGTAATAATGGACTTGCATAGTTTCTTTTACTCTCCAGCAAAAGAAGTTTGAACTAGGGTCAATATCTGTTTTGTGGCTCTATTTTGAATCCATTCCTTTTAATGTCATTTACTGATAAACTAACATTCTAACTAAGACAAAGACCCATTGTTTAATTTTTGGAAGTTATATGTATGTCTTATACCAATTGTTGCTTCTGAGAACACGTTAAGACAATTCAAATCATTCAAGCTAATTTGGGCATGTCTTGCCTTACTTTATGTTCTAGAAAAAAAATGGCCACTTAATTTATTTTTCATTATTAGAAACATTGAAAAACTCTTTTAATATTGCCATGTTTATGCTAACTGAGCTGTCTGACTATGCTACACTGAGCTGTTTGATGTGCAATTACAGGCATACCTCGAAGATAGCGTGTGTTTGATTCCAGACTATCATAGTAAAGCAAATATTGCAATAAAGTGAGTCACACAAATTCTGGGGTTTCCCAGCACATTTAAAAGTTATATTTACACAGTACTATTTACACAGTACTATAGTCTATTAAGTGTGCAATAACATTGTGTTTAAAAAATGTACACACCTTAATTTAAAAATACTTTATTGCTAACCATGATCTGAGCCTTCAGCCAGTCGGAGGATCTAGTCTCCATGTTGATGGATGTTGACTGATCAGGGTGGTGGTTGTTGAAGGTTGGGGTGGCTGTGGCAATTTCTTAAAATGAGACAACAGTGAAGTTTGATTCTTTCATTCATAAACTATGTCTCTAACATGTGACACTGTTTGATAGCATTTTACCCACAATAGAACTTCTTTTAAAATTGGAATTAGTTCTCTCAAACTCTTCAATTGCTTTATCAGTTAGGCTTGTGTAATATTCTAAATCCTTTGTTGTCATTTCAATGATCTTCACAGCATCTTCACCAGGACTAGATGTGCCAATCTTGATTTCACTTGAACATTTAGAGGCTGTTGTAGGGTTATTGATTGGCCACATTTCAATACTGTTGTGTCTCAGGGAATAGAGAGTCCTGAGGAGAGGGAGAGAGACGGGGGAACCACTGGTTGGTGGAGAAGTCAGAATACACACAACCTTTATCGATTAAGTTTACCATCTTATCTGGGCATGGTTCATGGTGCCCCAAAACTACAATGATAACAATCAAAGATCATTGATCACAGATCACCATAACAAATATAATAATAATGAAACAGTATGAAATATTGAGAGAATTTTTAAAATGTGACACAAAGGCATGAAGTGAGCAGATGCTGTTGGAAAAATGGCACCAATACACTTGCTTGACACAGGGTTGCCATGAACCTTCAAGTTACAAAAAAAAATGCAGTATCTTCCCAGGACAGTAAAGCAAAGCACAATAAAGTGAGGTATGCCTGTACTTCAGTTCTTCTCCTGACATTGCCAGTATGTATCATATTAATATTAAAAAGTATAAGAATAAAGAAAACTAAAAAAGACAGCCACTAATGTAAAATATTTGAGTCATTCATCCAAATATCTGCCTGTCTGTCCATATCTTCTCTTTGATGAAATGTAATTTCTCTCTTGCATTCTCTGAAGCCGTGTCTGTCTACCTGATGCCAAAATATCAAGTCATTTTGACAAGACAGTCCAAAATCAATGAAAAACATCCATATACTAAGTTCTGTAGTGACACACAGACTTATGTTTTTTCTTGGTTGGGATTTTATATCAGGAAGTTTGCCTAGTTATAAAGATAAAATAGATATGGTCTTGGAGAAACTAGTTTTATCATTTAAGAAAAAATACATATATTCCTGAGACTTCACTGAAACTGTCCCACTTGGGTTTTTAGGATGACAAAAGGTATATTTTGCCTCATTTACCTGTGAAAATATGCCTTTTTGAGAGCATGGAAAACCTATATTATTTGAAGTGCAACTTGGTAAGTGTTTCATTTTTTATGAGCCCTAGGAAAAGAAATTTATTCCATTTTTACAAATAGTGAAGATTTTTTTTTATTCTTAGAACTATCCTTATTCACTAGAAATTGGTACCATATACTGAATATTTCCTATTGATGTAGAATTATTCATAAATGACAGCAAAATGTAATTTTTCTTATGACAATTATTTGAGCTAACACCGAGGTTTTAACAAGTGCTAAAAATTTTGCAAATATTATCTCATTTAATCTTTCATAACTCAAAATGCCCAATTATTAACCCAATTTTACAAATGAGAAAATTAAAATTTAAAGAGTTTAAATAACTTGCCTGTAGTCACATGTCTAGTGAAAGGAAGAGCTGAGACTAAAACCCAAATTTTATCAAATTGCAAAAGCTCAGTTATAATTGCGAGAAGGCACATCCATAAGTTTTAAAAACTACAATGAAGTAGAAGAGATGCCAGAATGCTGGTCTAGCCTTGCCACTTATTTATAAAGTGGACTTGAGAAAGACACTTACCTCTTCTGCAAATATATGTATATATATAATTTTTTTTTTCCTGTCAAAGTACTTTGAATTTGCCAAGTACTCTTCATAAATAAAATAGAACTGTTGTGCTTATCAACATCTAAAATCTTAGAACTTGACAGTGTGTGTTTGCTGTTTTAGGTCACAGATGAGAACTGATATGCTCTGGTCAGTAGGGCTGTGCTTTCTTTTTGAGTGAGGAGTGATTGGTACTAAATGTTCCAGCTTTTCAAATCAGCGGTAGAAATAAAAATATTGTATTTTGTCTGAGGAAACAAGATAACATTTCAGAGTATTCACAGTCTCCTCGATGTCTCTGAAGAACATGTAATTATACAACAGATGGATCTGAACCTTGACAGTGAAGAGTAAGAGATGGAACTGCAGAAAACTGTACGATATGAAGAGTGTGGTGGAAGATGCATATTTGCGTCCACTGCCTTCCTGGAAATGATGGTTTCATTTTCTGAAAGAGAAATGGTAATAACAGTTTATAAGGGAAATAGGCAATTTTTCTGAAACATCTTGAAGAATATTCTCGTTCAGAATGAAAGTAGTTTCAGAACTGATCATAGGTCCTAGTTGTTTTTTCTGTCAACTTTAATGTTTAGAAAAGTTCATCAGATGAGCTACTTTTAGTATTGGCGTTCTCTTTCTATGTACAGGTATAGGTATAGATATAAGTATAGGTATAGGTATGGGTATGGGTATGGTTATAGGTATAGATATAGGTATAGGTATAGGTATAGGTATAGATACATATAAGTATAGGTATATATATGAGAGAAAAGACAGCATTCATATGTGGATAGCCACCTCTTAATGAACACTTATTATGTACTAAGAGAGTGGCTGCCTTTCACTTATTTAATCCTCTCAAGGATGTTGTAGGTGCTATTATCAAATGAAAAGCAGAGGCTTGGAGAGGTCAGTAACCTCCACTCCTTACCTCTGACAATAACCATAATGGAGAACCTACTATGTGCCTGACATCTTCCATACATCATGTCCAGTCCTCACAACAACACTGCAAGGTAACTAACATTGTTCTTATTTTGCCATTGCAGACACTAATGCTCAGAAGACTTGGAAAAAATACCCAAAGTCATTCAACTTGTTAAGTCACACAACTAAGAATCCATGCCTTGTTAGGCCAAATTCAGATTGTGAATGGTCAATAAGTTCACTGGCTGTTGGCAGAATTCAGTTCTTCAAGATATCACATCCCCTAAACAGTCATGTGGTCCTCTCCACAGTATAGCGGTTTGCCTCTCCAAGAACAGCAAGACAGCATCTCTGTTTAGTGTGGGAAACACTCTCACAGAACATATTGCAATCAGTGAAATGACATTTGGCATACAGTGTAGCCTTATCGAGAGAGTGATAGCTCATCATCTTTGTTTTATTCTTCTGGCTTAAAAGAGAAAAGACCGTTTCCACTGCACTGAAGGAGAAGGGATTACACATGGTTTGTCTCATTGATGAGGACGTCACTCTAGAGTATGTCTGCCACAGTACATCAAATAATTCTACCCAGGTTAGAATTATTATATAATCAAAACTCTATTCTGTTTTGTATGATTATATAAATTTATATGTAGTTGAGTGTTCAAAAAAGGATAAAATTTTCTTTATAAAATTATGCAGCCACCATACTTTATCTTAATGTTTTCATTATCACTTTTTCCTTACATATCTAGCTCTTCATAATCATTTCATATATAAAAGTAAGTGCTCACAAGCATCCCTAGCTATTGCAATATTTAATTCTTTCAGCATTTATACTTCCATTGACATATAATTTACCATATAATCTCAGAAGGAGGTTTTCTTTCAAGTTGTATCTAAAATGTTTGTATGCATTTCAAAGTGAGTATGGGGATATTAACAATAAATTCAAATGATAAACCTTGTTCCTTTTAACATAGTTATAGTGATTATTTATGATAGAAAATTATGTAATTACATAAGCATAGATAATGCAGAATTCCAGGGATATCAGGTATAATGTTGAAATAGGCAGAGGCTCTTCAGCTTCCAAAATGCGGAGTTTGAAGTTGGACCCAATACCAAAGCAAAAACTGGAATAAGTGTTGTTACTGCTAATTTTCACTCACGGTGGCTTTACAATGTTACTGTAGCTGTAGTTGCGACCCATTTTTCATTCCTGTTTTCATTTACTTGTGTCTTCTATCTTTTCTCTTGATTAATTTCACCAAGTTTTGTAGATTCATTTTTTAAGAATTCCCTTTGGATTTTGTCATTAAACCTCTATGCTTTAGATTTTTTTCTTGTAAAAATAGAGATGATAATAGTTCTCTTTAAAATTTCTTTTCTATTTCAATTAATTTATGTTCTTATTATTTTATTTTTCTACTATATTTGGGTTTATACTGCTGTTTCTTTTTCACCATAAATTAGATCTTTAGCTTTGTAATTTTCAGTGTTCCACTTTTCAATATTTAAAACTACAAAATTTCCTCTAGCTACTTTTTTCAGTTGTTACTCAAGTTTTGACACATTGTACTTTCATTATCTTTTAGACCTAAGTGTTTAAAATTTCTAACAATATTTATTCTCTGATCCAAGAGTTATTTATAACCACCAAGCTGGTTATTTGGCTTCATTTCCTTCTTGTGAGCTATTATATCCACTTAAATTGATTGTGACGGTTCCTTGGCTGGTCATGTTTGAATTGGCCCATGGTTGATGTCTCTCAAGCAGTCAGCAAAGATAAAGTGAATTGTTTTACAATGAGTAAAGTGTAAATCAAATGTATGGAGAGACCACCCCCCTGATTTTCAGGTGCAAGTGAAGATAGGCTGTCCTCAGTCTAGCACTACAGAAAGTACTAGTGTTGCCTCTACTATCAAGAACAGTAATATTATTCTTTCCTAAAACTAAACTGTGCATTGACCATAATTGTCCCTTCCCTGTGCTGAGAGAATACTCCTAAGTTTGTACACTCTGTCACCTTCACTGGCTTCCTCCTAGACTTAGAAAGGAAGGCAAAGCATGTTTTCAGGTAGCCTTGTTCTTAATCTTCTCCACCATCTTATTTAATCACACTGTTTAAACAGTGATACAGCCCTCAGGTACCTTCTAAATTAAGCCTGGATATCCAGGTGCACCAGGACTGTCTCCACAATCTAAATGATAATCTCAGAAGAAAATTGAGACAGAAAAAGGATCATGAACATGGGGATTTTTAAGCCCCCATTTCAATGTGTTTTATTTTGAAATCGTGGATTGAATCAATAAAAAAGTAAAGGTCCCCATATGATGATAAACCTAAGCAAAGATCAAGAACACAGCATAAAATTTGACTCAGGTATGTGGAAAAAATCTAGGTTTGGGATGGGGATGAGTGTAGTTAGAAGGGTTAGCATAAAAAATTAGCCAGAAAATTCAATGATTTTTCCAAATATTTTTGACAGTGAAAAAAATAGTTCAATGTATGTAAGTTAATTTCAATCAAGAAGGTTTAAATTTCTTAAATTTGTTGCAATATATAACTCATATATATTATACAGTATAATAATTACATTGATTGTGATGGTTCAATCAATTTAATTATTGATAATGTGTTATTATTATTATAATGTATAATAGATAGGAGTTATATATGATATAAATATTTCATGATCAAACACTTTGGTATTACCTGTATTCTACTGGCTTGTAGATTGCCTTAAATGTGCACCGTACGCAGATAATATCAGTAAAAGTGTACTGAAGAATTTATAGACAACTCACCAGTTATGATTTATACTGGACCCAAAGGACAAGTCTAATGTTTATCTTGATATTTGTTGAGTGGCAAGAGGTATCTAAGCTAGAACATAAGATAATATACATAAAATTTTTGATTAAAGGAACTAGCATAGTTCAACTGATAGCATATTTCCCTGCCTTTTTTTTTTTTTTTTTTTTTTTTTTTTTTTACTATTGCTTCCTGTTTGATCTAGAATTTCAAAACATAGCACAAGGCATGAGACAGAAAACATTCAATGAGTAGTTGTTGAATGATTGACCTATGTTCTGAAATGGAAAATTTAGTCTATGGGTTAACCACTATGGATTCTATTCCTTCATTATAAAATGTAGCAAGTCAGAAATAGAATTATACTAATGTTCAACGACAGTAGTGCTTTTATAAAGTAAATAAAATAAATGAAAGAATTACTAGGAGGAGCAACAAAAATAGAGGTTATCAGGAAGTCAAAAAATATTAAAATCCCAAGGGTTATAAAGAAACCTGAAAGAATAAAGTTCAGAAGAAAAAAATATGTTATAAAAAGAAAACTATAAACAACAAAAATATTAGAATATTTTCCAGTTATTCTCATTTAACAAAATAAATCAAAGGCATGTGTCCAGATAATCTAACTTGATATGAATTCCCACAGTTTGAAAGGTCATTGTTTTAGGGAAATCAGTCTCTCATTTTTCTCTTATAATTAAACTAACTCAGAAATAATAATTTAAGAGAAGAATAGAAACTGACAGTTCTTTCTGGATTAACGCTTTTACTTTTTCTGACTCTTGATTACTTTTGGAACAAGTTTCTTTTCAAATATGCTTCTTAAAAACAAACAGGTGGTCTATGGGAGCATTTGTGAGTTCATCCTATTTGCATCCTGGTAAGTGGCTTTATTGACTCTTGAATTTCATAACACAACTCACCAATAAAGTTTGCTGATGCGGTACAGACTACATGGGTGGCAAAGGATGACACATTTACTCTTATTTGTTTTTATTTAGAGACGATGATTTTTGTTGGCTGAATCTCTGCTGAGTAGAGTAATTTTTGGGCTAAAATGCAATGCTTTAGAAGTATTCTTAGAATTCAAAAGAGCTCAAAAACTGGCACATTATCTTAAATGTTATTTTGTGGCATAATGGTATTTAGATTGATGTGAAAATGCCTCCTCCTGCATCCTTTGTGGGAAGGTACTATGGGAATATGCATTTGGAATCATCCCATGACCTTTGGCATGCTTAGAGTGAGAGGCGCTTTAGTTCAGTGAAAATCTGAAGTTCATAGAATATTCTAATTAACCTGGTGAAGTAGAAAACCCCTGCCTGAAAATGAACCCGATAAAATATGTCTGTAACATGTAGGCTAAGCCAGAGAATTCCAGAACAGAAAAATTAATAAACTAAGTATGGTAGGCATTGGCATATACAGGGCTGAAAACATTCGAATCTTACAAAGGCACCAGAAACAAACATATCTTTTCTTATGGTGTCATCAGGAAAAAGATAGCTGGATTTAAAAAGAAAGTCTACACAGCAATAATAACAATAACTAAGGCATGTTGAATACTTACGTGCTCAGCCAATACTATTGTCAGCACTTCACAAGTAATAAATAGTTCATTTAATTGTCTCAAAAACCTAATGAGGCAGTGTCATGCGGGAGACCCTGCTCGCTGCACCATTTGTCGTGCAGGGAGGCCTGCGGGGTCTCTGCTCCTGCTCCCCACACAAGAACGCAGGATATGGTGAGGCCAAAAAGGAACACCCACGGAGCCATAGGTAGGGGAGTCACACCAGTATATTCTCTCTGGCGGCACTATACTCTCACTGGAGGTTGGATCCACACTGTCCGCAAACCGCCATCCACGCTTGCCAGCCCAGCCGCCATCTTCTTGCTAGCCCCCATTCTCTCTCCCTTCTCTCCCTTTCTAGCATAGCCACAGCAGTTATATTGTGGCCAATGGCTCACTGGTTACAGCTGACGGCCAACTAGCCACAGCTGATGGCCATGCAATCACAGTTGGCCATTTACTACCTGAGCCAGCACCTGTCTATGTGAGGCCGAGAGCCTGGAAACTGCTTTCTGGGGCTCTGCCCCCACAGGCAGAAACTACATTATCCCTATTTTAAAGATGAGGAGACTGAAGCTGAGAGCAATGTAATGACTTACCCAAGATGCCAGAAATGTAGTAATAATGAGCTGGTATTTGAACCCATGACTCTGACTCCGACATGCTTACTCTCTACTGTCTCAATAATATGCATGTATTAATTTGCACAAAATCCAAACATCTGCCTATTCTTCTAAATTGAATTGTCTTCTGATGTCTATGAAGAGCATTAGGGAGACCACCTCAGGGATGATGAAGAGCAGCACTTTTGAATCTAGAACAAAAAGCAGCCTTTTCATTTTGGCTTAACTATGGGTTGTAAAATTTTAATTACCTTTTGTTTAGAAAGTGCTATAGAACCTGAACTTGTAATCAGTGCTGGAAGTAGGCACACCAAGGGGTTGTTGATTTCCCTAGTGAATTTGAGTATCATTTATGGAAATGTAATTACAGTGGAATCCTGTTATAATGATCAATTTGGGCAACCCCATTTGATCATTACATCCAAATGATCGCCACATACAGACCATAAAACAGTGAGCCTCTCAAACCAGAAAGGCTCAACAAGAAAATATCCATCTTGCAAAAACAGTATTATTACCACTAAGTACTTCAGAACCAGCACAGGTCAGTCAAATTATTGGCTCTAATTAGCCCTTCTAAAGGCTATAACATTCTTTAGGCAAATTATAATGGCTTATATGAAAGGTTTGAAATTCAACTAAATCAAAAAGTATTTATTATGTACCTGCTGTGTACTCTGAATGAGGCCAGTTACTGAGGAGAATGTAAAATAAATAGGAGTTTCTTTTTGAAGCTCACTATCCACTTCCGGAAACAAGGTGTGTAAAATCCTTAGACAATTGTGCCTAAAATCAATGGGTACCCACAAACCCCCATATTGCAATATTAGTTTCAGAGGTGTAAACTTTGGCATCTGTAGAAAGTAGTCTGGATAAGAATCTTTTGTCACAAAGACGACTGCAAAAGGAATGGAATAGGAAATGAAAATAAATAGTTCCTTCGGAGAAGCAGCACCTTCAGTCGGAGATGGCAAAGGGGGTTCATCTCACATTCTGATTTCCATGAATCATTACCTAAGCCAGAGGAGAGCAATGAGATTTTTGTCTTTCATATCAGTATCAACCAATTGTTAAAGGCTGACTGCATTGCTGGGCAGAGAAGGAGCTTAAGGCCAAATTAAGACTCATGGAAAAGAGTGAAATTATTGATAGGTAGCTCCTGGCATGGGGAGCACAGGTGCAAGCACAGGTGAAATGCTGAGCACGGTCCTCTCTCCCACTCCTTTCTGTACAATACGACTGTAATTTCAAGATCTCTGAATTGATATGCTTACTGTCTACTCTCCCAGAAGCATAGCACAGAAGACACTTAATGGTTCATTGCACATAGTAGGCTCTTTGCTTTTTCTACTCTCCTTTCCTTTTTACTCTCTCGTGGCCTCATATTCTGCTTTAAACAGTAAACAGAATCCAAATTGCTACTTTGACATCAGTGTTCCCCATCTGACTGCTCTTGTCTCCATCCTTAAACCAGATACTATAACCAACCACTTTAACATTGCTTGAACACCCTCTGTTCTAAACCCCTGACATTCAACATATTTGCAAGGCCTGTTGTTCAAGCCAGTGCACATCTGGAGCCAAGCAGAAAACCTCAGCACTCCACTCAGGCAGATACTTTTCTCTCTTCTGAATTCTAGGAAGCCACAATGTATGCAGGCAATGGTATCTTTCTTCTTAAACTGCAATGTCACGCTGAACCTACCTGTTTCTAAACACCTGTCTATTCCTAAGGGTAGAAGGCAAATTGCCTTGTATTTTGATGATTTCCAATACCATCCTTATTTTTCTTTTCTCTCCAAAGAATCCATTTCAGTATCTTTCCTGATGATTCTTCATATATTTCAGCCTCAATTCACATATATCACATTTTATTACACAAAATACATTCTATGAAGCTTTCCTAGTCTTCTAAATCCTTTGTATAACACAATCATTGTACCTTTAAATGGGCTAATATGGCATCAGTACAGAATATTATGATGGTATCTTTTCAAGTCTATCTTTCTCACATAACTCTGGACTATCACTTTTCATTTCTGGGTCATTGTCACCTGGCCAGATTCCAGACACATAGTAATTTCCCACAATACTTTTCTCAAGCTCTTGGCATTTTAAAAACAGAGCCATAACCAAACATATTTTTTGGGTGTCATTGTTTCTGGGTTGTGTTGTTATTTGTTTGTTTGTTTGATTTACCATATACATAGAGAAAAGAAACAGAGTGAAGAAAAAAATAAATAAATCTTATGGATTAAACTAATATAGCCTATTGAGAAAGCTCACCTGAGGGAGTTGAACACTGATATTTGACCTACACATCAGTTATCTCCATTACTACAATGATCAGTGATAGCAGATCCCTCCCCCTAACTCTCTGAAAAGAATAAAAGTCACACATGGGGACTAATTATGAACTGAGCCACAACAGAGCAATGGCGATGACTACATGTATTTCAGCAACTTTCAGGATTACGTACTAAAGTTTCCTGGTCATCGTCATAGTGTTTTCAGGATTTGGGGGGCCTTCTCTCCAGACCCACAGCTCCATAGGGTAAAACTCATAGAGTAGGATTGCTCTGAGGGGAGACAGGCAGGGAGATAGCTAGGCAGAATTTAAAATGAAGAAAGAACTTGTTAACATTTAGAAGGAGGGAGACTATTATTTTTTAAAAATAAATAGTGGGAAAGGAAGCAACAAATTTCAAATAGACAAGAGAGCTGAGGAGGCTAAGATTACAGCAGTAAAAATAAATGTGTGTCATCCTGGCACATCTTTAGGATGAAAGAAACAGTTCAGCTAGCCTCCACCAAAACTAGCAATTTAAAAAGTGAAATTTGTAACTGGATTTTCCCCTTAGAAGCCCTAACACACACACACACACACACACACACACACACACACACACACACACACACGGCGGGGGGTGGGGAGAGAGAGAGAGAGAGAGAGAAGGAGATTGGGATCGGTTGAAACTTGGACTTCCTCTAATACTAACTACAGTAAAACCAACACATCCCATTTATGCCTGTGACTCTTCCCAAACATCCTTTTCAGAAACACAGAAAAAGTTTCCATTTTTAGAAGTCCCAGAATGCAAATGACTCCCTGAATGTTCTTCTGCTCATTTTTGCCAATTTCCTATTAGAGTGGTTAGACCTCTGGGTTACGAAACTGCTCCGATGGTGACTTTAGTCCTGAACAAATAAAAGGAGCCGCAGGCCGCGGGCAGGTTTAGTAACGGAGCTTGCTTGGAACTCATCCTCCAGTGGGCTAGAGCAAGGCCCTGTCAGCTTCGCCATCATCTAGCCCATCCCGCGGCAGGACAGCAGGCTCAGGACAGAAGCCCAAACAAGAACAGGGAGTGGGTGGTTGGTTGGAGCGTCCTCCTGTCACACTTGTTAACAACCTAGGAACAGCAGGTGGAGATTGTGTCTCTGTTGAGCACCTGGAAAATATTTGATTCTAATGTCATTCCCAAATTCAATGACTAATGAGTGGATTTTCAGAACTAAAAAGGTCTAGAAATGGGAGTTGCAGGCTGGTTCCCATTGGTAGAAATTTAAATAATCAAGTGGCAGGAAAAGTTCACTTTAAGGAGACACCGTGTTTCCCCAAAAAATAAGACCTAGCTGGACAATCAGCTCTAATGCGTCTTTTGGAGCAAAAATTAATGTAAGACCTGGTCTTATGTTAGATAAAAACCAGTCTTATAGTAAAATAAGACTGGGCCTTGTATTAATTTTAGCTCCAAAAGATACATTAGAGCTGATGGTCCCACTAGGTCTTATTTTCGGGGAAATAATGTAGGATGAAGGCGATGGAGGCATTTCTGGAACACGTTTGACTTCTACTGCATGTTGCCTACCTACCATCTACAGGGAGAAGCAAGTTAGATGGGATACTCCAAATGGGAATATCCTAAATCTGCCATGACATAGGGTCTTAGCCCATTCTTGAGCTTCTGAATGATAAAAATGGGCCAACTGGTAGTTTCCTTACAGAGTTGTGAGAACTCAGCAAGACAACGTATGCAAAATACCCAGGATAGAACCTGGCATTTATGGGGCCACCCATATATGCTATTTCCTTTCTTCTCTTCATTTATTCCCTATTGAATATGGTTACATAGAATTAATGTGTAATATGCTTGTGACTTTGGTTTGAGTTCTCAGAGCTTCTAGGTCAGGGATCAAAGAATTCTGGGAGGCAGCATCTCTTTCCTTGCTACCATTTGCATTGCAGCGCTTGATTCTTTCAGTTAGTCTTGACCAATGTATCCCTCAGTGTCCTGTATGTCAGTTGTTTATTTCCTTCACATAAAAGCCAGAGAAATTAGAGCCCTGAAGTTGTAGAAGCACTTGTGAGACTCAGGCCAGTCTCATGATTTCTGCAGGTTCTGGCCCCTCCTTGAGTGAACCAACTTAGCTTTAAGCAGAGTTATTATGTGTGTTATTTGGTACCATTACTATGTCCAAGATGAATATGAGATATCACCCTCAGATTGTGAAATGCAGACACTGATGGATGACAAAGACTCATTCCATTATAATTAGGACAAAACAAACAGCTTTTTGAAATGAAGCTTCTAGTAGGAAGGGAGAGGGGGCAATTCCTATCCTGTTGTAGTGATAGATTTTCTTTTCTAAATGAGCATGACAGCAGACAGGTTATACAGAAATGCCTCTGGCAGTAGAGATGACAGTGACATTAGCAGCATTTGGGAAAGAAAACAAATAGGTATCATCAAAGTACAATGTGTACCTTGTAAACTTATTTCTTTTACAACTTGCATAGCATACATATGTGTCTTCAATAGCTGTTGAGTGCAGTAATAGTGCAGCACAGAATATTCAAGAACTACGTGTAGGTATACAGTTCAGTGCACTAATGATGGCATTGTTACCTTTTTAAATAGAGCTTTTGGCATGCTAAGAGTCAATAAAGAAAAGAGATAATAATAGTGAGAGTTTTAGAATGACTCAGACTTGGGCTCAAATTCTGCCTCTACCTGAAAGTAATTGTATATCTTTTCCAAGTTTGCAATTCTTCACTGGAAAATGAGAATATTAATACCTGCCATTCAAATAATTGCCCTTAAAAAACTCTAACAAATATTGGCAGTCTTGTTGTTTTCTAGTTAACTTTGACTCTTTTAATAGACATCTTTCCCTAAATCCACCAAAGAATTAAGTGGCCCTTAATTTGAAAAGTTCACCTCAACTCTTCTGAATTATAAATGCCTATTGATTTCGCTGTCTCCCCCAACTAGACTAGGACTTTTTGAGAGAAGGATCTAATACATATTTTCTACAAACACAAATCAGTGCAGGAATACTTCAATTAATTAAACAATCAAAAGTTACCTTCTATTCCTTATCAAACATTGTCAACTTCCTGGCATTTAGTTATAAGAGATAACCTGAAATATTATCTTCGTAATCATTTCTCCAGTGATCCATCAGGGAAAATCATTTACTAATATGACTTTAGCTGACCTTCATGCTTAATTCACTCTTAGATAGATGGGCCTAATATGAAATAGGTTTTTGTGTTTATTTTGAATGTAGAAATAAAATTAGAATCTTGAACTGGAGAGTACCAACATTTTCATGAATAACCAACCAATTTTTTAGTTTGTTTTTCTTCCCCCTCCAAAGTTGATGTCTGGCCCATGTTTATATATAAATAATAGTATATGTATAAAGTATCCATGTAAAGCTTAATGTTATATATTGAGATTAAAAAAAGAGAAATCATTTTTTTTGTTTTAAAATTTTTCTCCAAAGATCTATAGAAAACTAGTTCCATAAAAACCAAATGTAGGAAAGCAATCCATACAGAGCTATATACTCTAAGCAGAGAATAAACAAGTGATAAGATGGCTGTAAGCAAAATTTTAACTGGGCCCAAAAGCAAAAGTCCTTGCATAGTTTATTTAAAAATTTCGAGCTTATAAATACATGAAAAGATTATATATGTGTGTAATACATATACATGAAAAGATTATATATCTATACACATTTCAATGTTAACCTATCTTTATATATATAATATATATATACACATACTATGTATATGCACACACACACACACACACACACACACACAAACACACACATCTAATGGGTTTGTGAAATTTGTTACCATGCAGTTATCATCCAAGGGACTATTGTGGCACTGACTATTTCATTTGTGATACTAATATAAATCTCTTTCCTAGTAATGACAGTATAGTATATAAAGGTAGACATTGGGAACAGAGATGCTTTCTTTCAATTAAATTACATTCTTTCCTAGCTTAGATTGTTTTCAAATGGTTGATCAAATATATTCTTAGAAATATAAGACAGCATAAGACAGAAAGAACCGTAAAATTTCAGGATGAAAAAAAATGCTGTTAAATTAGTTTTTTCACCAAATTACATTCCCCTTAGTGGTGTTTTGTTTCACAGAGCACAGTTTTCCACTCTAGGCCTCTCTACAGCTCAGAGAATTCAGAGGCTATGGAGATAATTTGTAAAGGTTCTTCTTGTCCCATGGACTACCCTCTTGTGGCCTCTGCCCACTCTTCTTCCTGTATCATATTCACTGTGTTGAGAATGAATGGCACTGATAGCATCGTGCATTCCATTTTCTTCCTTTTAAACTTATGTTATTCAGATGCACTGAACCCACACAGTGTTATGAGGTAAAAGCTATTCTCATGACCTGTAAAAATAAATGTCACTTTTTGAGATATTGGGGAAAGCTTGAGCCCTAGGCAAACGTACTGCCCTCTTTAACAGCTATGCATGTATCACTGTGATGCTCAGAAAGTAACAATGCTCTTTCTTCCCAAAGAAGAATGGAAAACATGGGAAACTGTCCTTTAACTCACAACAAGGTCAGAGAGCAAAGTAGTTCAAAACCAAATGAGAAAATTGAAGTGTGAAGACAATTATTTTGGAATATTTTTGGAAATATGTTAAACAGTCAAGACAGCATTTATTTTAAAGCATGTCATTATAATTTTGCATGGGAATTTTTTATGAGCATTTTTTTGTCACTTTCGGAGAGATCTATTATGATAGGTAGTGCTGAAGGGAACATGTTGACACGTCTGAGAGCTAAAACAAATGTGAAGAATGAAGTTGAAAATAGCCGGCTGTGAAGAAAGCATCAAAAAGTGCTGGGTGGCACTCAACATTGTACATCTACAATGCAGAGATGTGTTAGGAGAAGGCTATACCATGGCACTCATTGCAAGCTTTTCTGAGAAGGAAGTAAGAAGGGCACATCGTTCCTATTATAGCCTAAGGTAAGTGGTATTTGCATATCTATGCTCTTTAGTTGCCAACAAGGACCAACATGAAAAAGATGCAGCTGTCTCTCTCTTTGCATAGTGCATTCCCGAAAAGTTCTGTGCAAATCAAATCCCATTATAAAAAACAAAAAACAAAAAAAAGATTCATCTTCTCTGACTGCTTTTCAATAAAAATGACTCTTAAAATTTCACCTTTAAGATTCTTTGTCTGAGTCACATGGGGTTCAACTTCTTTTTCTCTGCTAGTGGTTCTAAATATTAGTTCTTAATGAAGTTTTCACCAGGCTGTGGTGAAATAAGAAAAAAAATGACAGAGAATTTTTATGAGATAAATTTATTCAAATTAAATGGCTCTGTTTTATTCTGAGATTATATCGTTCCTTCCTTTTTGATATTAAAAAGCCAAGACTTTTATGAACTAATGCTGCTAATAAATGTTCATTTTTAGTGTGTCACTTAAAACTTGACTAATTTGTGAAATCCAGAACTATTTGGACCGCCTTATAAAATCACATGAACCATCTCAATCCAATTTCCATCAAAACATAATGCATTTTTAAACAAACAAACAAACAAATAAATATAGAGCTTCCTTTATATAGAAAATATGCCATGCCTCATTTTATAACACAAAGAGGTGTCTTTCAGCATTTTTGGTTTTTAATGGTGGATGCTACATATTCCTATTCCTTTTAGCAAACTCATCACATTGCTGATAGGAATAATGATAAGCTCTATCTATTGAAGTATAGAAATTTCACCATCTAGACTTTCACATTTTACAGGTTACATTAATTAATGCTCTTAGTTACAAGAAACAGAATTAAAGTACTCCCCACCCTTTAACGTTGTTTATGAAAATTAAATAAGATAAAATGCATGTGAAACATGTAGTCAAGGCAAAGAAAAAGTTACATATTATCACTTCTCTGAAGAGTGATTTGGTGGTGAAAAATGTTGGTTATCTTAGCACAGCCATACTGATTACATGTAAAACTATAGTAGACGTCTAAAACTATTCTGCCCGTGGTAGCTGGTACACTCTGATTTGCTGTGCTGAGTCTGCTGTGGCACAGCTCCAACATAGACTGAACGCTTTTGTCCTCAGTCATGAGTCGCAGTCGCCATCCCGCCTCCCCCAGCTCCCAGCCAAAGGGGAGATCGTATTCAGCACCCTACACCATAATACATATTTTAGTGGGAATGGCAGATATTAATCAGTCACTGAAATATATCATTGGAAATGATGACATGGGCTGTGGCAGGAGGAGTGCGTGGTAAAATAGGAATGTGTGACCATGAGACCTGGTATCGGTTAACAACTTCCCTGAGGAGGTGACATTTGAACTCTGATTAATAGGACAATTAGAAGTTAATGATGTACCCCTGCAAAGGTAATGGTGAGGATTCGGAGCCAGGGGACAGGAGGGTGAATTAAAGAAATTGAAGGTCAGCATGGCTGTAGCACCGGGAGTTAGGAGATGGAGAATGGGGTCATGATAAAGAAAGATGCCATGTTTCCAGCAATATGGTGGAACACCCTGATTTGAACAGACCCTCTTCACCTAAAAAAAGATATGAATGCTTGATATTTAATAAAAAATAATTTTAACTTGACATTATTAATATTATGTTTGAATTAACATTTTGGAAGTGATGCTGATGGGACAATGAACAATAGAATATGTATGGTGAAAAAGAGGTTTGGAGACTTGGGTTTTACATGGTCCTACCTCCTTACCTTCCTGGTTGATTTTTGGCTGCTTGTTTCTCTGCCCACTAGTGACACAGATTTTACTTGGCTTCTGCTCCCTGCCTCTGCTCATTACCTGTGCCAGCCTCTGTCTGAGGTGCAGGGAGGATAGATCGAGTGCCCTGAGGACCACCACTCGATCTCGAGTGTCTTGGGGTGGGATATGGCACCCCAAATGAGAGTCAGGAGCTTCTTGTCCAACCCTGACCCATGTATACGTGCAGAGGTTGCTATCGCTGAGGGGTCACCTGTCCGTTCTGGTTCAGGGCTCAGTCCTCTGGGAATGTGAGATGACTGAGAAGGAAAATATCTCCATACCTTAGAAAAAACATTAAATAGTAAATAAAAAATATCAGGGCAGGTAGAGAAAAAGAATGTGGAAGAAAGACAGTTTAGTTTGATGGTTTAGTACCTTTTATGGCCTTTTTTTTTTTTTTTTTGAGAAGCTATCATGATGTTTTTATCAAAGAAATGACACGATCAGATTTACATTCTAGAAAGATCGCTCTCTAACTTCTGTTCGTGCCGTGAGTTCTCATGTCTATTACCCCCACCCGAATACAGTGAGAAGACACAACTACTTCTTGAACACTGGTTTTCAATTATTATGAACACATTATAATCCTATTATCAACTTGAATCCCCAGAAGTTAAAAAAGGAAAGGAAAAGAGCAATCTTCTGCCACTTGTCCTGTCTTCTTCCTACTCCATGTCCACTCCCCTTTCAGGTGTTTCTCCTCGCCTCTGATTGTCATCCATCTGAGCTCCCCTTGTCTAGGTGGAGGGTCCTTTTGCAACACTGCACCTGGAGCACTTAGTGTACGTTCATGTGATTACCTTTGTTGATGAGTTTTGACAATCCCTCTCATCCTTTCAGCAAATTTAGTCGGGTCACCTTGAGGGTGCTTCAGTTTTAATTTAAATACATTTCTTTTTTTCTTTTTTTTCTTTTTTTTACTTGCGTGTGCTTTCTGACAGCTTCTTTCATTCAATTTGCTCTGTGAGATATTTTGTAAGTTTATTCTCCTTTTCCCCCTAAAATATGTTGAGTTCAAAAACAAAATTCTAAAATAAGACTAAAAGGTGGTTTCCAGAAGTTATTATACCCTTTCCCTCTTTGGAAAGACTGTAAGAAAGCCACATCTGAACAACAAAGACTCATTCTATCTCTATCTGAGATTTCTGGGGAAAGGAGAATTCACAGCCTCCCTCCTCACCCATTTTGGGGTTAAAGAGGACTGTCGGGGAATTTTTCCCTATATCTAAACCAAATTTAGCTTAATGTTCCTTTTAGGGCAGGTAAAGTACACAGTGTTCATTTAATAGTCGAACTAAGGCTTTCTTTTTGTTCTGACATGCCCCAAGGTATTTTAGGATGGTGGTTGGATATGTCAGAGGGAAAATAGGTTTTATGTTACTTGGTCTGAATTTCCATTAGGTGACTATTTGTCTGGACTCACAGGCAAGAATGTCCATCTTTAAATAATGAGCTTGGAGTTACCTGGGAAATTACTTACCAATGAGTTTTACCTTCAGGGTAAGAAAAAATAGCTGATAAAATTCTTACTGAGGGTTATAAAATACCTGGGTTGGTAGTATGTGCAGCTTCAGCCTGGATAAATCATGCCTCTCTAATGTACTTGAAAATTTTGAGAGTTAACAAACAGTGAAGCACAGAGAAGTGGTGGACATTAAATATTTAGATATTCAAAGGCTTTCGATCAAGTCCCTAATCAGAAGACATTTAGGATCCATTTCAGCTTTATGTAGGACCCAAGAGGGGAGATATAAAATTTTGTCTTGTAAAAGATTTGAAGTTAAAAAAAAAAGAAGAAAAAGAAATAGGAATGAAAAGGAAAGGTGGGACTACAGGATGTGTTTAGCCTAAAAGATGAATAGAAACGTGCCCCAGGGAATGGTATTGAAACCAGATTTCTTGTATGTGCTAACACCAATCAATCTGGAAAGACTTCTGAATAATGCGGTTACAAAATGTGTTGGTAACAGAGAATGATTTAGGCTAGTCGAGATGGGGAACATTTTGAGGAACTTCAGAAGAACCCAACAAAAAATAAATAGGTGAAGAATCTGTCAGATAAAATTGAGCCAAGACAAGAGAATGGTACTTCCTATTACAAAGAATAATTTAAGATACTGATGTGCCCCTTTTGAATTAGCTATAAGCTTTCAGGGAAAAGGTCTAATGGTCATTATGAACATCTCAATATAGGTATCTATTCACTGCAGAAAGGCTGTAGGAAAGATCTACAGCAGTGCAAGTGAAATGATTAGATGCCTGTGAGAAGAGATGCAAAGGTCAGGAATATTTCATTTGAAAAAGAGAGAGAGAAGAGAATATTTGCTAGAAGAGGGTAAAAAAAATAAAATATAAAGCAAAAATCTAGTTGAATACTCCTACTCACCTTTTCCCACAATACTAGGAATTCTGTAAAATTAGATACAGAAAATGTAAATGAGAATGAGGGAAACCGCTTATGTAATTCATAGTTAACATTAAGAGCTTCCTGCATGGAATGTCATTGAGCTAGAGACCAACTACTGAGCAAGGTATCAAATGGGTTACATATTCACAGGGGTGGGCCGAGATTAAACTTTCTCTGTGAGATCCTATTAGAGACACTGTGTGAAAGCACATTTTAAAGCAGTTCTCAATCTTGCTTGATTTTGAATTAATTTGTGTGTCTGTCCTTCTCATTAGGTTATGAATTCCTAGAAAGCAGGTATTTTGTTTTACCTATCTTTGTATTATTTCCCTTTCCTCTTCAGTGTCTAGTAATATGCTTTGCCTCTAGAGAGTACTCAGAAAGTACTTGGTGCTTGGGCAGTGGCGACATTTGAGCAATGGAAAGGAATGGCTTTCTTCCTCTAGTCCATTTGTTCCCACCAGTCTTAGCAAATGTCTATTTAACTCACACTGCAGCCATTAAGCATCAATGGAAGGTGATGAGATAAGATCAGAGAAAGGAAAGGAAGAGGGGAGGTTGAGTTGGAAGCCATTAATCATTATCAACAATTGTGTGCCAGGCACTTTCCTTTGTCTTTTGATGCATGTCTTCTTATCAGTACCTTAAAAACCACTTATAGCAGGGACCAGTCACCACTTCTTTGGCAAAAGATATGTTGTTCCCAAACTCCTTCTCTGCTCTGCCCCTGGCCCACTCTCTAGAGTACACAAGAACTCAAGGTGCTGAACTTTAGTTCCTTTCTGGGAAGTTATCTATCTTAAAACAAACAAAATAAATGCAAATGACAAAATCAATACAATGTGGTTTTGTATACACACACATACACATAAATGCATAATATATTGTTATGCATTTATGCATAACATGTTATATATAAATGCATATATACAGAACCAATAGAAGGTATGTGTGTACATATGTAATGGTATAGATATAGGTATAGATATAGAAATGTGTATATGTTTATTTAGAGATAGAGAAAGATTTTAAAGAATTGGTTTGTGTGATGGTAGCTTAGCAAGTCCAAATTCTGCAGGGAGGGCCAGCCGGCTGAAGACCCAGGAAGAGCTAAAGTTTGAGTTCAAATGCTGTCTCCTGGCAGAATTCCCTCCTCTTCCAGGGAGAACAGTCTATTTTCTGGTAAAGATTCAACTGATTGGATGATGCCCACTGACACTTTGGAGGTTAATCTGCTTTACTCAATGTCTACTGATTTAAATGTTACTCTCATCTGAAAAATACCTTCACAGAAACATCCCAAGTAATGTTTAAGCAAATATCTGCTTATTTTGACACATAAAATTGACTGTCTCAGTAAAGCTGTCATGCTAAGTCATTGGTGATGAGCAGATTATTAGAAGTAGGGCCTTGGTTTAAACTGGACATGGACACAGGGGTGGACGGCCGCAGTGTGGTCACTACTGGGGCCGTTAGTCAGTTATGCTTTCCACAGCAAATCTGAGCAGCTTATGCTCGTGGCCATCACGCACAGTAAAACAGTGATGGAGGCCGCATCAAAAGTGCTATCCAGAGTATAACTGTAAGCAAGTGCTATAGGTTTGCATAAAAATAGTGGACAGGCAAATGGGACCAGGAGAGCATACAAGACAGGAGCTAAGAAGGTAGACATGAATGAGGCAGCACACTGGAGCTGAAAGGAAAACAGAAAGTGAAAGAGTAGCAGTGTAAGCAGAAACCGTTGCATAATAGGCACCACAATAGGTGTTTTACATATGTCATCTCATCTACTATTCCCCAAAACACAATTAAGCATAAATTAATACCATTGTTAAAATAAGACGTTGGGGCTCTGAGACCCTATGTAACTGGGACAAACTCATCTGGCTAGTAGTAAAGAAGCCAGATTTAGAATTTCTCTAATTGACCCTAAATTCCAATTCTTTCTACTCTATTATTCTGACTTTTTACCTATCTTAGGATCAGGAAACCTAACGATTGGGGCAGCGAAAGCAAAAATCTTTCATACGAAGGAAGCCCTCTGCCCCAGCCGAAAAGCATCTTAATGTTATTTCTTACTGCGGTATCCCAGTCTTTGGGAAGTCCAGACCTAGGTGTACATGTGAAAGCAAGAAAGTAAGTCGATTTCAGTTGGTGGAAGCAGTGGGTATGAGGGCAGAGACACGGGCTGATTCTGACACATCTTTGTAAAATGGGAATGAACTATCCGAAAAGGAAAGCAGTTTTCCTTTGAAAATTTGCCACATTCACAATGAAGGTGATGAAAGGCTTTGCTTCCTTGCCTTTTAGGTGACTTCAATATGGCCAGACTTTGAAATTTAATACTGTACTGAATTCTGTATTGAATGTGGTGGTGCAATATTGAACTATAAAAGAAGGGGCTGGAACAGTACTTTTCAAATACTTGCTGCTCAGAATCCCTTTGCCCTTTTTCCACTTACGGGTATGAACTTATCTATTGATATTTTCTGTCTGAAAAGGCCCTCTGTCTATTCTATCAGGTTGCCCTATTTTTCATTGTGCAATAGGCTGTATTTTGAAAATGAATAGCCCAAACAACTTTGATACATTGCTATTACTGGGCTGTTCTTTTGAAGAAATTCTTCACTTGGCATTTGCACTTTAATCAGACTTCCAGCTGCTATGATAGCAGTGCCCATCCATTGCCAGATGCCACTACCACCCAGGCACTGAATCCTTTGTACATTTCAACAACTCCTGTCATTCTTACTGCCAAGAGTGCCCCTCCTGATATCCTGAGATGCTAAGGTGCAGCTGGAGGCTTTCTTCCCACCTCTTTCCAGCAATGCCTGCTGTTGCCACTCTATAGCACATCAGCAGAAGCTCATGTCCTTTCTTCTTCTCATTGACTTGCTCTGCCCACCCTTGCTCTTGATGCCCACTTGAAATCCTCATGAATCACATGTGTGGGTCCTCATAGGCACTAAATATAGAGTGAACATTCCAGAAAGAGCTATTGGGAGGACACAAATCTCTTCAAAGCTATTTGTGTTCTAGGCGCATACTGAAGAGTAAGCTCTTCTGTGTTCACACTGACCATGGAAGTAGTTGGATTTTAGCTGCAGTTCAGAGAATTTGTAAATAAGACTGCTCTGGGGGTAGAACATAATCATAGAGATATGACGAGCATCAACAAGATGTGGCATAAATTATAAAAGAAATAAAGGGAATGATATTGTGTGCTGAGTGTCTCCTTGGCTGTGATTTTTAACGACAAGGATTGAAGCTCCCTGGGCTCTGAGCACTCAAGCACCATGCTGGCAAAATGGGTCAGTGTGTACTTAGCAGAACTGAATTTACAGACATAAGAAATTGGGGCCCTTAAGCTTATTAGTGTGGGATATGTTGCAGAGTTTTGGACGATCAGGTGAAAGTTAAGAACTCCCCCCCCCCAGAAACATGCACACATACAAATTTGCATCAAATTTTAAGTGGTCCGTAGGTTACCCACTTAAGGTGCTGCCATGAACCTCATTTGAGATTTTCACATACTCAAGATTCTAATATAAAAATTAAAAACCAAATAAATAACATCAGAGGAAGAGCAATGAAGTCTCAACAACCAGGATTACAGCCTCTTGTGGCAAAAGGTTGATGATCTGACATTTAGATAAAAATCCCAACATTTACTGTTTCTATGAAAACATTTCTGAATCTCCTTAAAACTCATCTGCAAAATAGGGATAAAACATTATTTTTTTTCTTCTTTATGCTGTTGTGGCATTTAATACAATAATTTATGTGAAATAGTTATGCAACCTCTCCAGACGGTGTATTGTCATTACTATTATTGGTGAGGAAGTCTAAGCTGGTTATTTCACCTTTGTGTTCTTCTCCTCCTCCTCCTTTTCTTCTCCCTCTTCTTCTTCTGATTCTTCTTCTTTATGTGTTGATGTTTGGTGAAAAATGTTAGTATTTTAGTGATTGTTCTGTATACATGAAGTGTCACCAGCAATGAAAATACCTAATCACCCATTAGCAACTAGGAGGTTGCCAGCACTATTCATTCCTTAGCTGACATTGGTTGTACAGAAAGCTTGGGGTCAGAGCTTAAAATACTGAGATTTGCATACTTTCTTCCATTTGTTTGGGAAAAGGACACATCTTGTACAACTGTACTTTGTAAAGTTTACACACTTGGGAAATGGGGATAATAACATAACAGGGTTATCTGAGAATTCAAGAGGCGCTATACTTAAAAGTAATTTTTTGAAGACCGTAAAGCATTCTGCAAGTGTTAGTTATCATTAGAGAATGAAAATGAGAGAGGGCTAAGCTCATTGCTCTTTGGCTGTCTAGATGCTATGAGATTGAAGTGGCTGTTACTTTGTCTGCCCATCCTCTGCAGTGGTATCTGAATTCCTCTTCAGATTACGCCATGTGCCATCATGGGTGGGGATGAGAACTCTTAGATACTCTTCTCCCCAGAAACAGTGATTGGGTTGAGTCAATAAGAGATGTTTCCTAAAGTTTTCCAAGTTAGAGTTAATAGAAGAGGAGCTTTTCCTCTCAAGTAATAGCCAAGACATGAAAACACCCTAAGTGTCCATCAGTTGATGAATGAATAATTTGAATAATTTGTGAATATATATATATATATATATATATATATATATATATATATATATCCCCTTCCTAGTTTAAAGGATCTCTGAAATTAAATAAATGTGTAAAAATATTTGCTAATCCCTTACTGTTGTACTCTTTTTTTTTTCTGGGTTCTATTGTTTATGTATCTGGAATAAACCTTTAAGATAATTAACTTTATCATTTGCACATGCCGTACCTCTTATGTCCTAGCATACTTATTAAAAAAAAAAAACACAACTCTGATATTTTAACGTTTAGTTTTCAAGTTTATTTTATACAGAACAATCATTTTTTTCACTTTAGTTATGTCTAGTTTTCTACTAATATTTATATGTACACTTCCCTGGTAATTTTATTCTACTAAAGATAGATTTATAAATGTCAGTTAGAACAAACAACTCCTTATGTGTGTCATTTAATAGATTTTTTTATTTTTTCATATCAGTTTTCCCTAGATCTACTCAATGTTTTTAGAAAATTGGATTTTAAGTATTATCCTTCAGGTTTTCAAACTATATTGATCTAAATATGATTCATGTTGCTGACTGAGTTTTTAAAAATTTATCGGGCTGTATTCACACATAATTCAAGACGTGTGTAGTTTCCTAGTCTTCTGCCCTTTTGACCTGCATAATGTATAGTAAATCCGTAAGTACAAGTAGCTTATGTCAGGGTGAATTATTGAACTAAAAGTTTAATATATGATCTGGAGAAAATACTACATTTTCACTGAAGGCAATCCATGAATCTCTTTGGGGCAATTCAATTGACTCCTTAGACACTTATTTCAAATGGTTTTTACCAAGGCATGCAGATATATATATATATATATATATATATATATATATATATATATATATATGTTGATGAATACATTTCATTTTGCTATTAGTAAAATAGTATTGTACAAAATTTTAAGAGGAACTTCATGTTTCTGTATAAACTTTAAAATGTACTGGTTGCAAAATGTATGGCACAACTAGTATAGTGGTTATGTTGTCTTCTATATGATTTGCTTTGATGTTTTCCAAACATATTTTTTCCCAGAAAATAATTTTGTTTATTATACCAATAATACACAAGTACATTCCTAAATTAAAATAACATTGAAGCAGGTGAGAAAAAAGTGAAATCCCCTTTTATTTTTCATCCCCCATCTCACACACAACTGCTCAATTCCACTTCCTTCTACAGATACAATCATTTTTTGTGGTATAATGTGGTTCCTTTTAGAATATTTCTCTGTATTTAAATACACATATGTAACTCACCCCAAATATATTTTTGTTTGCTTTGTTTTGACTTTCCAGGAGCTCATACTTAATATGCTTACTCTCTTTGCATTTGCTCTTTTTTCTTCCTGGAATATTTTTCCCCAAGATATCCATTAGTCTTAGTTCCTTACCTCCTTTAGATCTTATCTAAATATCTCTTTTTATTAAGACCTTCCATAACTACCCTACTGAAAACTGAAAGCTCCCCTCCTGACCATAATTCCTGACCATACCTCTCCCTGATTTATTTGTCTTCATAGTTCTCCTCACCTTATAAATATTATCCTCCTAGAAATTCAAGTATGGAATACAGTATTATTAGCTATAGTCACCATGCTGTACATTAGATCCTCAGAAATAATTTATAACTGAAAGTTTATACCCTTTGACGAACATTTCCCCATTTGCTCCCCTCTCCCCCCAGCCACTGGCAACCACCATTTTACTGTTTCTATGAGTTTGACTTTGTTTGTTGTTTGTTTGGATTTCACATGTAAGTTGCATCATGCAGTATTTGTCTCTCAGGTTTATTCATTTTGTCACAACAGACAGGGTTTCCCTTTTTATTTTTTTCACTTGTAATTTTCTATGTTTATTTGCATAAAAGCAATTCAAGTAAAGTCAACAAGCATATTGTTTGAGTTCCTCCAATGGAAGTCACTGTGTTGTGTGTTCTGAGAACCACAAAGAAGTATAATATATTACCTCTGCCCTCAAGAGGGGACATTCTGAGAAATTAAAACAGTAACACATTAAAAATAAAATTATTGGTAAAATAATTTTAAAAATCACAATTGAAGGTTTATCGCCAAGCAATACATGATTAGTAATTGGTGGCAGGGTGAGCACTTCCAGGGGAGGCAGTGTAGAGAGTGCTGCCGTTTGTGGAAGAACATTTGTTTTTCCATGAAAAGCCCAGGTGGGTTGGGGGCAGGGGCAGCTGAAATCCAACTCCAGCTCCATTAACCAAGTCCTCTGGCCTGATGTAGCCTGTTTCAAACTAAAGAGGAAAGACCTTTATTTTCTTTTCTTTTTCTTTTTTTGATGTTCAACGTTATTTTATATTGATGTCAGGTATATGGCATTGTGGTTTGACATTTATATAATTTAAGAAGAGATCCCCTGTCTAGTCTAGTATCCACCTGGCACTATGCATAGTTGTTACCATTTTATTGACTCTATTCCCTATGCTTTACATCTCCATGAAAATTTTGCAACTACATCTCTGTACTCTTAATTCCTTCACCTTTTTCACCCTGTCCCCTACCCCCTCCCATCTATCTCCCTGATAAATCTAGCACCCCTCTGACACTGTATATAGTTATGCAATATTTTTGGCTATGTTCCTTATGAGTACGCTACATTGCCATGACTACTATGTAAAAACCTATTAGTACTTTTTAACCTCGTCCCCTTTTTCACTCATCCTCAAAACCCCTCCCATCTGGCAACCATCAAAATGTTCTCTGTATTTATTAGTTTGTTTCTGTTCTGTTTGTTTGTATGTTTGGTTTTTTAGATTCCACATATAAGCAAAATCAAATTGCATCCGTCTTTCTCTGTCTGACATACTCCACTCAGTACAATAACCTCCAGGTCCATCCATGCCACTGCAGATGGGAAGAACCCATTCTCTTCCAGGACCGAGCAATATTCCGTTGTATATATGCATCATTTCCTCTTTATCCATTCATCCATTGATGGACACTCAGGCTGCCTTCACATCTTGACCATTACTAACAGTGCTGAAATAAACATAGAGATGCATTTATACCCTCAAAGTAGTGCTTTGAGTTTCTTTGGATAAATACCCAGAAGTGGGATTACTGGGTTCTTCTTTGTCTCTTGTTACCACCTTTGTTTTAAGGACTATTTTGTCTGATATAATATTGCTATCTCAGCTTTTTTGTTTGTTTGTTTCCATTTTCATGAAAATCTTTTTCTGATTTCTTTATTTTCAGTCTGTATGTATCTTTCAATCTGAAGAGAGTCTCTTGCAGACAGCATATGTAAAGATCTTGTTTTCTTATCCATTCAGTCAAAGCCAGATGCTGCTTGTTTGGGTTTTGTGAACCTTTGAGAGTTTTTATGCATGTCCACAACATGAGCTAAGACAGGTTGTACAGAAAAGTTACTGGAAGCAGCTTGAGTATGCCTGAAAGTTGGGCAGGGGTGGGTTCTCAGGGAATGAGTAGGATGAGACAGGAAAGGTGATAGCCAGTTTGGTGGAGATTCAGATATGACGTCTGAGTAGGAGGGCTCAACAAAGAAACAATGGCTTCCACCAGTAGAAGAAAGCTGCCTCTCCAGCCCTCAATCTGAAGCCAGACAACTTGGTTCCTCCCTATATGTCCTTGGGGCATTTCAAGCTGTTGCCCCAGCACTGGAGTTTAGAGAGAGTAAGTCCATGAGTGACTCCTTTAAGAAGAGTGCCTGGGAGTGCAACCCCTCTCTATCTCACTCAGCCACAATCTCCAGTGGCTTTCACAACCAGAGTTTATGGGGACTTCTCTCTCCAGAAACAGAACCCTGGTCTGGGGAGTCTGGCATGGGACTGGGACCCATCACTCCTCTGGGAAGGACCTCCACAGCCAAGATATCCCTCCTGATTTTTATATCGTCACACATAGGTGTGGGATGAGCCTGTTGCATGTCTCTGCCCTTCCTACCAGTTGCAAGGTGGCTTCTTCTGTATGTCTGTAGTTGTAGGGTTTGGGTTCAGCTAGACTTCAGGTATTCTCAGTGATGGTTGTTCTGCAGCTTAATGGTAATTGATGTGGTCCTGAGAGGGCGTAAGCACAGTGTTTACCTACTCTACCATCTTTACTGGTAAAAGCAGGATTTTCTACTTTTTTTCATGGGTGAATAATATTTGAGTGAGTGTGTGTGTGTGTGTGTGTGTGTGTGTGTGAGATATTTTCTCTATCCATTCATCTGTTGATGGACAGAAGTTATTTCCATATTTGACTATTTTGAATAATGCTTCAGTGAACATAGAGAGAGGGTATGACTTTGAGATACTGCTTTTGTTTCCTTCAGATATACTCCCAGAAGTGGGATTGCTAAATCATTTGGTATTCTATTTTTAAGTTTTTGAGAAACCTCAATCCTGGTTTCCATGATAGTTGATCAATTTATATTTCCACCAACAGAACTTCCTTTTCTTCCATATCCTCAAAAATACTTATCTCTTGTCTTTTTTATTATAGCCATCCTAACAGGTGTGAAGTGACAGCTCATTGTGGTTTTAATTTGCATTATCCTGGTAATTAGTGTTGTTAAGCACCTTTTCGTGTACCTGCTGGCTGTTTATGTATCTTCTTTGGAAAAATGTCTATTCAGGTCATTTACAATATCTTTAAACTGGATTATTTGTGCTTCTCTGCTATTAAGTTGTATGAATTCCTCATATTTTTCTGATATTAATCAATCATTAGGCAGCTATATGGTATATTAATATTTAGTCCATAACACAGGTTTCCTTTCTTTTTATTGACTGTTTATTTTGCTGCACAAAATCTATTTAGTTTGTTGTAGTCCAACTATTTGTTTTTGCTTTTGTTGCTTGTGTTTGTGGCATTATACCCGAAAAATAATCTCCAAGGCTGGTGTCAAGGAGCTTTTTCACTATGTTTTCTTCTAGGAGTTTCACAGTTTTAGGTTTCACTTTTAAGACGAATCCATTTAAAGTTAATTTTTGTGAGTGGGATAAGATAAGGATCCAATTTTATTATTTTACACTGTATTTTCCAATACAATTTCCCACCACCATTTATTGAAGAGTTTATCTTTTCTATATTGTGTATTCTTAACTACATTGGGAAATATTAGTTGATTATATATGCATGAGTTTATTTCTGGGCTTTCAACTCTGTTCCTTTCGTCTATATATCTGTTTTTATGCCAGTACCACATGGTTTCAATTTCTATAGTTTTGCAACATGATTTGAAGTCAGGAAATGTTATGGCTTCAGCTTTGTACTTCTTTCTCAAGATTGCTGAATTTTCAGATTAATTTTTGTATTTCTGTGAAAAATGCCTTTGGGATTTTGATAGCAATTGCATTGAATCTATAAACCACTTTGGGTAGTATGAATGTTTTAATAATATTAATTATTCCAATCCAAGAACACAAATATCTTTCCATTTATTTGTGTCTTCTTCAGTTTCTTTTATCAGTGTATTATAGTTTTCAGTGTACAGATCTTTCACTTGCCTTGGTTAAATTTATTCCTAAGTCTTTGACATTTTTTGATGCTATTGTAAATGTGATTAATTACTTTTTTGGATAGTTCATTGTTAATGTAGAAAAATATTACTGATTTTCATATGTTGATTTTATATCCTGAGATGTCATTGAATTTATTAGTTCTGGTGTGTGTGTGTGTGTGTGTGTGTAGTCTTTAGGGTTTTCTATATATAAGATCATGTCATATGCAAACACAGACAATTTTTCTTTTTCCTTGCCATTTTGGATGCCTCTTATTTCTTTTTCTTGCCTATTTGCTCTGGCTGTAAGTTCTAGTACTCTACTGAATAGAACTTGCAAGATTGGGCATCCTTATATTGTTTCTTACCTTAGAGGAAAAGCTTTCAGTTTTTCACCACTGATATGATGTTAGCTGTGTGTTTGTCATTTATGGCCTTTATTATGTTGCAATATATTCCATCCATACCTAATTTATTGAAAGTTTTTAGCATTAAAGAATATTAAATGTTGTCAAATGTTTTCCCAAAGCTATTGAGATAATCATATAAAATTTATCTTTTACTCTGTTAATGTGATTATCACATTAATTGATTGGCAAATGTTGAACCATTCTCTCATCACAAGTATAAATTCCACTTGATTATGTTGTACAATCCCTCTAATGTGCTGCTGAATTCAGTTTGCTAATATTTCGTTAACAGTTTTTACACCTATGTTTATCAAGAATATTAGCCTGTAATTTCTTTTCTTTTAGTGTTCTTGTTTGTCTTTATAATCCAGGTAATGCTTGCCTTGTAAAATGCATTTGGAAGTGTTTATTCTTCATCATTTTTTTTTTTTTTTGGGGGGGTGGGGAAGATTGTGAGAAATACTGGCATTAATTCTTCTTTAAATGTTCAGTAAAATTTACCAGTGAAGCTATGTGGTCTTTGGCTTTCTGTGTTGGGAGGTTTTCCATTAATGATTCAATCTTTGCTCATTATTGGCCTATTCAGATTTTCTTTTTTTCATGATTCAGTCTTGATAGATTGTATGTTTCTAGGAACTAATCCTTTTCTTCTAGGTTACCCAATTTGTTGCTGTGTATTTGTTAATAATAATTTTGTTGATCTTTTCTATTATTTTTCTAGTCTCTATTTCTGCTCTGATCTTGTTATTTCCTTCCTTCTGCTAAATTTGGGCTTGGTTTATTCTTCCTGATCTCGTTATTTGAGGTTGAAAATTAGGTTGCTTTTTTGAGATCTTTTTTTTTTTCTTAATGTAGGCATTTTATCACTAATAAATGTCCTTTAGAGCCGTTTTTTCTGTATCCTATAAATTTTGGTATATTATGTTTCTGTATTTTTATGTCAAGATGTATTCTTTAAAATTTTTCTTCTGGTTTCATTTTTAGCAATTGTTGTTTAATGTATTGTTTGATTTCTATATATTTGAGAGTTTTCTAGCTTTCCTCTTGTTATTGCTTTCTACTTTTGTATCATTTGGTCATAAAACATGCTTTATATGATTTTAATCTTCTTAAATTTGTTAAGACTTTTTTATGACATAGCATATGATGTATCCTGGAGAATATTTGTATATATTTATAATGTTATATCCTCTTGATAAATTGATCCCTTTATCTTTGTTCTTTGTCTCTTATTGCTGTTTTTTGTTTTGTTTCTTATTTTATTTTTAAACAGCTTTATTTAAGTATAAATTACATTCGCACATAGTAAGTGTACAATTTGTTGATTTTTTGTAAATTTATAGAATTGTACATCCATCAGCATAATCTAGTTTTAGAATATTTCTATCATTTCCCAAGATTCCCTTGAATCCATTTGCATCCAATCCTTTTTCCCACAACCAGCATTAGGTAACCATTTATCTGTTTTCTATCTCTGTAAATGTGCCTTTTCTGGATATTTCATATAAATGACATCATACAAATATAGTCAGTTGGATCTGACATATTACATCTAGTATAGTGTCTGAGGTTCATTCATGTTGTAGTATGTACCAGTATTTTGTTCTTTTTTATTATATGGCTATACTATATTTTGTTAATACATTCACAAGTTAATGGACATTTGAAATGTTTCCAAATTTTGTCTATTTAGACCACCTTCTTATACCACATGCAAGAATAAACTCAAAGTGAATTAAAGACTTAAATGTAAGATCTGAAACTATAAAACTCCTAGAAGAAAACGTAGGCAGTAAATTCCCTGACATTGGTCTTAGTAGTATTTTCTTCTACTATATCTCCTTAGACAACAAAACAAAGTTTTAAAAATAAAATAAACAAATGGGACTTCATCAAACTAAAAAGTTTTTGCGTAGCAAAATAAATCATTAAAAAAAAAAAAGACAACCCTTTGAATGGTAGAACGTTTTCTCCAATGATACATCTTATTACAGTTTTTGACTTAAAATCTATTTTGTCTGAATTGAGTACATTTACCCCTGCTCTTTTTATGGTTTCCATTTGCTTGTGTTATATTGTTCCATCACTTCACTTTCAGCCTATGTGTGTCCTTAAAGCTAAAGTGAGTCTCTTTTAGGCAGTATATAATTGGGTCTTGTTTTTTTATCTATTCATCCACTCTGTGTCTTTTGATTGGAGGATTTAATCCATTTACATTTAAAGTAATGATTGATAGGTAAGGACCTTCTATTGCCATCTTGTTGATTGTTTTCTGGCTGTTCTGTAGTTTTTTTTTATGGCTTTCTTTCTCTCTTGTCATTTTCCTTTGTGATTTGATGATTTTGGGTAGCGGTAGAGGATCCTTTGCCTGAAACATGGATGGATACACAGGGAACGACCACAGAGCCTATGTCTGGAACACAGGCACATGTGGAGCAGGTGTGTGGCTCTAGGTCTGGGGCATGTGCATGGTTGGAGGGCACTGATAGCTTGGGTCCCAGAGTGATGCAATAGTTGCTTATTCTGGTGTCAGAGAGGTCAGCAGCATATCCCTCTCCAGGAGTTCTACTGAAGTGATGGCAATTGTTTACTTCAGTTACAAAAGGTGCTTGTGTCTTTTACAGTGTCCCCAGCTGGCTGCTGGGGTTTGCACTGACAAAAACTATGGGGTCCTCTGCTATAAAAGCTGTGGGAAGTCTATGACTGTTATTGTTGAGATCCTCAGTGGAAAAAGGCTGCCAAGGTCCTCTGCAGAGCAAGCCATAGGGACTATGATGACACCCACCACGCGGCTGATTCAAACAGCTCTCACCCGTCTTCTTTGTTCCTAGCTGTCTCTAGACATCTCTGCTAAGCCAGTCTCCCTAGTGATCCTTTCTATGTTGGTATTCTCCCTTTTTTTGCTTTACTCTGCTGCTGTGGGTTCTTAATTGGTCTCTTGAGCCTTCTCAGAGCTATTTTGATTTGTGAATAGCAGTCTAATTATTTTTGTGGGGGGAGGAATGTTGATATCTCCTATTCTGCCATCTTGCTGACATCCATGTATTGTTTTAAACCAAGAATTTTGTGTTATGGCATATATTATGGCAGGAATAGAAAATGAGTGCAAGTTATTCAATAAATATGGGTAATCAGGAGATTATTCTGTATTTTTCAGGTAGACCCAATCTAATCACATAAATCTATAAAATCAGAGAACATTTTCTGGCTGTGGTCAGACAAGGAGATGTGAATAGAGAAGAACAGTCAGTTAAATGCAGTAATTGTTTTGTTTTTTGTTGTTTTTGCCAAGCAAGCAGAGGATTTATTAAAAGAAGGGATGAGAGTACACTCCTAAAATAGTAGGAGTGGGCAGGCCAGGAGAAGAGTAACTTCCCCCCGATAATGTTCATTTTGAAGATGGAGGAAGTGGGCCAGGAGCCAAAGAATGTGTGTGCCCTGTGAAAGGTGGAAAAGCAAGAAAATGGACTCTGCCCTAGAGCACCCAGAAAGGAACACAGGCCTGCTCATATCTCAATTTTAACTTGCTGCAATAATCACAAGAGATTTTAGGCATATTATACCAATGCAATGTTGAGGAGTCTGGGCACGCCCAGACTGACACATCTCCTTTGTCAAAGGCTGAGGATGGTCTGAGACTGACAAACTTAAGTTGCTCTTATCGCCATACTTCCCCTGCCCCATACAAACACAGGCATGAATCCCCAAGTTCTAAAAAAGGTTCGATGGCCGTTTTTCTAGAGTATGGTAGAAAACTTACTACGTTGTCTGAAAAAGTGGTACAATATCATTCATTAATTCAGCAAGTGTTATTGAACTTTTCTAGCTGTCAAGTAATATAGTAATCACTGGAGATACAACTATGAATAAAACAGTGACTGCTCTCAAACTATGAAGATTAAGTAAGGGATTGGCAAATAAAGACAAAGTTTTATTATGGAAGGGGTTATCCAAATAGAAGTAATCACAGGTAACTATGCAATGAAGCAGAAGGGGCTCCTAGTCCAGTCCTCAGTGATGAGCAATCCTTTCCTAGAAAAATTGTGAGAACAGTAACAAATAGTAAGACTGATACTTCCAAGCTGAGAACTGAATGAAGAATAAGATTTTTTTTTTAATTTATTGGGGTGACAATTGATAGCAAATTTACATAGATAAGAACAAGATTTTAATTAGGAAAGAACTGGTCCTAATATTTTCAGGAAGTTTTTTTCTGGTGAAAGCATACAGTGCAAAAAAAGATAGCACTCTAAAAAGGAAGGAAGGAAGGAAGGAAGGAAGGGAGGGAGGGAGGGAGGGAGGGAGGGAAGGAAGGAAGGAAGGAAGGAAGGAAGGAAGGAAGGAAGGAAGGAAGGAAGGAAGAAAGGAAGGAAAAGAGAAAAAGAAAAACCCAAAGTGATAATAAGGGGCCAGTTTTTGAAGGATTTTTTAAGCTACACTTAGGAGTATGGAGACCACATATGTATTTTAAGAAGAGGACTGGCATAATTGTATTTGTATTTTTAAAAATCACTTTATTATGCAATAGAGAACACATTAATAAGAGCTGGAATAATAAGTCAGAATACCAATTAAGATATATTGCCATAATATTTGGAAGAGATAATAGCATGACCTTGGAACTGACAGAGATAAAAAGAAATGAATAAATTTGAGAGACATTCAAAAATTATAATGTATAGCACTTGGTAAATATTTCAGTTATCTGTAAATAAACTACCCCAAAAGTTAATGGTTTAAAACAACAGTAAAAATATTTTTATTGCTCATACCTTTCTATGTCAATAATTCATCTGTTGTTAAAGAACTCCCCATTTTTTGCTTCGCATGGTGTCAGCTGAGATGGCTTCAAGAAGGTCAGAAAACCCATGAAGCCCTCACACGTCTTAGGTGTTGTTGAGGGCTGTCTGCTAAGCACCTTGTTTTTTCTTCCTGTGACCTCTCTTTCTGCCTACTATCTTATTATTCAGTAATTCAGTCTGAGCCTTTCTACATGGTGACATGTTTCGAAGACAGCAACACTGGAAGATATGAGCCCTCTTAAGATCTAAACTGAGAAGTCACAGTGCCACTTCTGTCACATTCTCTTCATCAAAGCAGGTTCAGAACCTGCTAACATTCAGGGAAGGGGAAATAGACCTGATCTCTTGATGGATGAATGGCAAAATCACATTTTAAAATGGCATGCGGGTGTGGAGTTGAGGGGAATCAAGACTTTGAAGGTATTACTTAATCAACTATATGAAGGAGTGAGGTTGTCATTTACTGGTATAAGGGATACAGAAATACCAATTTGAGTGGAACATTAATGAAGTGTATACACACTTTAAGAAAGGCAAAAACTATTAAAATTGTAATACTCAATATATACCGATAACAAAAGATGAATACAAGTCACATTTGACTTCTGCAATTACAAGAGGTGCTCAAAGTGGTTACCATCAGTGTCCAGACACTTCTGTTTACTGTGAACTACTGCTTGAGCAACGTTGACCAAAGTGTCCACTTGTATACGTTTTTTGGCAATCCCGGGGTATACATATACTGGTGATGCCAAAAAAATGTATACACATGACTTGTATTTATCTTTTGTTATTGGTATATATTGAGTATTACAATACTAATATAGCTTTTTCCTTTCTTAAAATGTGTGTACATTTTTGGCATCCTCTGTATATAAACACATTATGAACGAAACGTACTAGTAATAAGGTGATTTTGAATATGTAGATGTATAGACATATACAGATATCAAAAGATATCCAAGATAAGGTTATAAATCAAATACTTGTATTGTTACTTTCTTGGTGTTTTAAGTACTTTGCAAGTAATGATGAATTATCATAACAATACTATGAAGAGGAGGTATTACCATTATTTTTATTATCCTCATTTTGCAAATAGGGAATTAAAAATCTGAGAGATCAAGTAACTTACCCAAAGCCACATAGCTTAGAAGCAGGAGTAAAGCCTGCAGAATCTAGTTCCATATGTCTCAGTTGAACCACTTTTTCTGCCATCTCTCAGTAGATAGATAAACATGTTTTTTCTAGAACTCAAGAGAAATATCTTATAAGGTGACTCAGATACCTATAATATTTCAATGTTTAAATCAGAAATTAGTGAAATTACAATTTAAAAATTTTATTCTAGGGATATATATTATATATAATATTATATAATATGTTGTATGTTATATTATACATAATTATATATATATATATTATATATTATGGCTCAAGAAATATAAGATAATGAGACAAAAAATAAATCTTATCTTTTGTCTCATTATCTTATATTTCTCAAACCATAATAGAAAGAATGATATGAACTTCTGATCTCTCAACAGCAACATTCACACAACACATGCTTCTGGTGAGGTATATATTGTCTCTCAGAAGAAATGAACAGTTACCAAGTGGAGATGCTGTGCTGACTCAATTTTGTGAAGTTTTAAGTTATTTCAGACAAAAAGTCCAGGGATGCCAGAGATAAAATTTTTCAACTAACTTTCATCTTTCAATGTGCCATTTGCACCATAGTATGTGTTCAAAGAACTTAATGTGTTCAAAGAACTTTAAACTCCTGTGATATTGTCATATAATAAGAAATATATATTTGGCTTTTTCTCCGGTTCTTGGCACAGAGCTCCTAAAACCCTTGGTATTTCTGAATAATCAAAGAAAAAGGAGCATCTTTTGCTATTCATAACAAGCCCCTTTCAACCAAACTTGAGTTTACGTTAATGAGGTGACTTTTGGAGAATGAGGGCTGGCTGCCAGAGGACCTGGCCCTATGATTAAGGGGTTGGAACTTTCAGCTCCATCTCCAGGCCTCTAGGGAGGGCAGAGGGACAGGAGTTCGTTGGCCATTAAGTTCAATGTACAATGGCCAATTATTTAATCAATCATATCTAAGTAATGGAACCTCCATAAAAATTCTAAACAATAGGGTTCAGAGAGCTTTCTGTGTCTGAACACAGCTAGTTACTGTGGTGCTGGTGGGGCACAGAAGAGCTACAAACTTTCCCCATTTCTTGCTTTATGCATCACTTCCATCTGGCTGTTCCTGAGTTGTATCCTTTTATAGTAAACTGGTAAGTAAACTACTTGCCTGAGTTGTCTAACCTCTGTTAGATTATTGAACCCAAGGAGGGGATTGTGGGAATCCTAAATTTATAGCCTGTTGGTGAGAATTACAGATGACCATCTGGGACTTATGAATGACATCTGAAATGGGGGACAGTCTTGTGGGACTGAACCCTTAAACTGTAGGGTCTACACTAACTCTGGACGGATAATGTCAGAAGAGAGTTCAATTGCAGGACACCTGAGATCTGTGCCCACTGAGACCTGGAGAGCTGCTTGGTGTCAAAAAAACCTACATTTCCCGTGTCAGAAGTGTTGAGAGTGTAGAGAGAAAAAGAGAGTAGTTTATCTTTAATTCTACACTACATGACATTCTGGAACCAATGACTACTATCAAATGTTCTGGAGTGCTGCTAAGGCATTTTGAAAGTGCAGAAGTCTTTGCATTTAGTTTAAATTTGGCTCATTCCTGAAAGACTGCCTTTGATCCCAATCCAAACTTCCCTTGATAGTCATGCAGTACATTCCTATATGGGGATTGAGAGGGTGGGGATTGAACCTTATTAGAAAAAAATTTTACTGGCTTAGACCAGGGAAGGTACACAATGAACCTATCAATGTATTCTTTTGGAAAATGATTTCAAGTTACATTAACTTTATAAAACTCACTTCCTAAATCTCAATGATATCTCTATAGAAATTAGAATTTTCTTTAAAATCTGTGATTTCACAAAACACTTGAATACTAATCCCTTTTATAAACCACTTCACAAAATTTTAGCATGTGTTCCTAGGTGATTTAAGTTCTGTGGATGAGTTTGAAAAACTTGAATTTTAACATGATGGTGTTGGCACCAGAGGTGTGCCAGAGAGTTTGGATCTGTCCTAAGGTCAAAAACTATGTCTTTGACCCCAGACAGCTATCACTCAAATTCATTATTGTGTCAAAGAAGAGTCAGATTTCAATGTAGAGTTCTATCTCTTATCACAATTTGTGAGTGGAGGAGAGGGTGTTTAAAATGAATTCAAAAGCAAAAAATAAAATAAATTTATCATAACGTACACACATTTTTGCCTGTGAATTGGCAGGATTGTATTTATCTCCAGAAAGAAGCATTCCTTTATATATTGCTAGACTCGATCTGACAGTAGGGAAAATATTGTAGTGTTGACATCAGCTGGAATACAGCCCAAATCTTCCTTCTCACTCCCAGGTGCTGTTCATGCCTGCAACACCCTGCAGACAGACCCCATGTTCAACCCTAGCAGTGACTGTGTCCAAAAACAAGGCCACGTGACAAACACTCCTGGGCCTCTTAAGCCACTAGGAGTTTTCCTACAGCTTCCAGTCAATTTCCCAAAAGCCCCTGTTGCCTGTCTTCTCCCACTCTTCCAATATGTACGCCTACAATGGGATGTAAGAGAGGGAGAAATTCCCTAAACTAACTAAGATCATCCTCATTCCAGGTCTTTGAACATGTTGTTTCTTTACCTGAAATACACTTTCTTTTTCTTTATTCAGAAATTGTTATCATCTATTAAGTCACAACTAAAGTATCACATTTTATGTTTTTTGTTTTTTTTTTTTTAGAGAGAGTTTCCTAACTTGCCCATTTAGGCAAGAACCACCCTTATATTTTTCTGTTATATTCTATACTTTCCTGACTTTTTTAGTTAGAAAAATTTACTTATATATACTCACAGAAGGGTAAGAAAAAATATAAGAAATTGTTCTACAACTGATAATTAATTAACACTTAATTTTATTTATGTCCAATCTTTTCTTCTGTGTGGAATCCACTTTGATCTCTACTCCTAGTCCATTGGCTTCTGGCCCTGAGCTAAGACAACTATGATTGTGTGTTTGATTTACATACTTCAAATCCATTTTTAATTCTTACACACCAATACACAAAAATTTCATTAAAATAATATACCACTGCACTGTGTATGTTGTAAATTTATAGACATACACCATTTTGGTGTAAATATCATGTTCTTTAAATACACGAGTTCAGACAATTAAGTTCATGAACTCATTCTAGAAAAAGTGCTACATACCTCATAGCTGAATATCACTATGGTCACTTTCAAAGTACTCCCCTTCGGAAGCTGTGAACCGATGTCAACACCTAGTCCACCCTTCAAAGCAATTTTGGAACTCTTTTTCTGGAATGGCCATCAGAGCTGACATCATATTACTCTTGATGTCCTGAATGTCATCTAAATGTTTCCTTTCAATATTTCCTTTATCTTCAGGTAAAGAAAGAAGCCATTGGGGGCCAGATCAGGTGAGTAGGGAGGGTCTTCCAATACAGTTATTTGTTAACCAGCTAAAAACTCCCTCACAGACAGTGCCATGTGAGCTGGTGCATTGTCATTATGCAAGAGCCATGAATTGTTGGTGAAAAGTTCAGGTTGTCTAAATTTTTCAGGCAGCCTTTTTAGAACTTCCAAATAGTAAACTTGGTTAATCGTTTGTCCAGTGGGTACAAATTCATAATGAATAATGCCTCTGACATCAAAAAAGCTTAGCTACATCATTGTAAATGTTCACGAACTTAATTGTCAGACCTCATATCCATGTTGATAGTTATAGATCTATCTCATTCTTTTTCATTACTAAGGCTTATTACATAATTCTCAAGTCTTTCAAATATATTTACTGAATATCATTGACTGTTTATTTCTCAGAAAACTTCATGAGATTATGAACTTTGTACATCATTGTTCCCTTTATTACATAGCACAATGCCTGCTATTTTACTGGTAAGTAGTAGAATACTGATTGAAGTTTGCTCTTACATTTACCTTGAAATGAGCTTTGTGTATATATTTGGAAATCTGATTATTGGATTGCCTGTTCTTCCTTTTACTAAAGTTTGTAGTATAATTCAGAGAAAATGTTGATGACGTTTTGTTGATTTAGATCTTTGATCTTAATTTAGTGGGATTTTTGAGAGCTTTATGAATATCATACGGTGCTGGGCAATTAGTAAGCTACGGCAAGCTCTGTAAAAATTCATACTTAATGTAGGAGAGCTCCTGAACAGGAGTCAGTCCTGACCTCTATGACTTTGGACACATTACTTCTGCTCTCTCTCTAAACTTTAATTTCACCTGTAAGATGTGATGGGGGTGATAATAATTCACCTCCTGGATTAAAAATGAAATAACCTATGTAGAGTTGTTATGGCAGCGTCTAGTACACCATATGAGTATAAGGCACTTTGGAAGAATACAGATCCCAAACTATTATGATTCTGTACGTCCTAGAATGATGATCAATGCTATAAATAAACATCTTTCATGGGAAAATCTTATTATGCTTTCCTTAAGAGACATTAGAAAATCACCTTTAAAATTCGCAAACAACGTTCACTATACCCTTCCTATAAAGTATTATAGTGCAAAGAGTATAGGTTTGGGATCAGTTAGACAAGAGTCCAAGGTAGTAATAACTGGTTAGTCTCATGGCTTGGGGCCAAGCTCTTTCACCTCTCTGAGCCTCAGTTTTTTATTTGACGATCACATGTTCTATTGGGGAGTTTCAGACTTCCTTGGTAATCTAATGTCATTACTGTTGCCAGCCTATCAAGGAGGATCCCTGATCAGAAAGCAAAGACAAAATGGAGTACTATAATACTGATAGGGAAGTTGTTATGAGATAATTAAAGCCGTCATAATAGATCTGGACAACATCTTCTTCGTTTTTTGTTTTGTTTTGTTTTTTTTCATTTCTATATTTACTCTGGCTTATGTGGCTAGGTCAGCAGTGTGGATTTAGGATCACTCCCCCCCTCATATATAAAAAATAAAACTAGATTCAAGCCAAATAAAGACTACATGGAGCAAAATTCTCAAGGCACAAATACAACCAGGCCGTTAAGAAGGGAGATGGGTCCTCAAGAATCTTACGTGTCTCAGCCTAATTAAGGCAATATGTCAAGCCCAGGTATGGGGCACATACTTGAGCTATCAATAAAATGTGCACTTTTGCTTGTAGTAAACTTTGCCCTTGCAGCCTTTGGAAACCAAGTAATAATACATGGACAGCCCGTGGCTGCATCAAGTTTTAAGGACTTGGGATCCGTATCTTCACCATTAAATTTTCCATGGACCTCATATTGACACCAACCTCACAGGGATGTTATGGAATCTAAATTAAATGACATGTAGAAAGTATTTTGGTTATTCTTTTCTTCCTACAAGTTTTTGTTCTTAAGGATCTTGATAGGAGCAAACTCTTAGTAAAATGTTAAAATGAACAATGTTGTGTTTGGCATTCTCCCTTCTACTTCTCTGTGCCCTGATGTCTCATCTTGTCTCGATTCATTTTTGTAGATTCTTTATGTAGCTAATCATAGGAATTGGATTTCCCATTTGTGTGTCTCACTTTTGTAAATATAAGACTTTAGTTAGCTCACAAGTAATCATGAATTTCAGCACTCTTGAGAAAATAATAACATTTATCAATCTTTTTGCTATCTTACCAGGTAACTATTATGTCTTAATCCAAAAATCCACCTGTTGCAGTTATGATTGAGTATAGACTCTAAGAAAGAATTTGCTTTTTCACTCACTGAGAACTAGCTATTATTAAAAATATATGCATCAGCTAAGATTTCACAGATATTTTATTTTAAGGGAGAGCTATTGAAAATAAAATGGGATTCAATGTGATAAGATCCTATGTGGAGTTTCAGGTATAGCCTGATGGAAGCAATAAAGGTATGTGGACTATAGAAATTGTTCAAGTAATAATCGTTGATTAATTGAATACATGGAAATATGAATAAATGAATGAGAGATATTTTGGAATGGGATGCCTTAATCGAATTCCTTAAACAATTTGAAAATGGTACCCTTGGACTGGATTGCTATTTCAGAAACTAAAAGCTCTAACTTATCTTCCACATATCCTTGTTTTCCAAGAATTCCCATGGGAGATCTGGCAGTGTAACATATACTGGGGTGGTAGAGAGGAATGAGTCACTGACCTCGGGTGATACCCAGAATGCGACCTGCAGAATGGAGTATACCTCTCTTTTAAAATGTTTCCTTCTTACAAAGCTTGTGTGCATTTATAGCTCTAAGGCTGGAATTCTCTCAGGTTTAAGACATAATTAAAGCCATACAACGTCAGCTTCAATAAGGGCCTCTGTTTTTCAAATTTTTTGACTTCCACTTCGAAAGACAACACTGCCCTGAAAGGTTATTCTTTTGGATCAGTCTCAACATTTTTCCAGCCATTTTCAACTTCCCTTCAAAAGAATCTCCACTAGAATTACATGAATATTGTGCCACCAAGGTGAATGGAATGTTTGAAACAAAAATTATTAATTTCCCATTGTGTAACTTCCATTTAACTTAAACCAAAATGCAAGAAAGGGATAGGATTGGTAAGAGAGTACACTGATGTAACACTTTCCAGTGATCCTTAAAAACTTCACACATTTCCAGCGTTTAATTTTGTTGACAAATATTTATTTCAGTAACATTTTGGCCTTATATATCTCTTCAAAGTCTGATTTCTTTCAAATCAAACATCTTTCTTAAAGCCTAGCTTTCCTGGCTCAGAGTGATTTCAAAAATTGATATTGTGAACGTTCAATCCTAGCTGTTAGCCCAGTTTAGCCTAATATACCATAGTTGGTTAAATTCTTAGGACTCACTCCAAAAAAGCATCTAAACTTCCTGGCTGCTCCATAAATGTATGAAAAAGACAGCTGTATACCACCTCTAGAAACATGTACTTTGTTTCTATAATTCTGTTATTATTCCAGTCTAAGAGTAATCAAAAGCCCTCTTGAGCAATGTTCTTCCATTTTGTGTATTCTATTGTCTTGCTAAACATTTCCAGATCTGCTTTCCTTTTCATCCACAAAGGTCAGCAACCTTTCTCTAAGATATGTTTTCTCAGTTAACATTATTTTACAAAACTATAGTAAATAAGTTTACCAGACATTATTTTGTTGTCTTTTTCTCTGCCTCATTTGACTGTGTAATTGTGGAAGTCCTTACCATCTGATTGCTTTAGATAAACAGATATACTGAGTATTTTTCTCAGGTTTTATCATTTTTATCACTTAATGTTATCCATTAAGTCATTCTCTTCATTATGCACTCCTAGATGTTTTAAATGTACTTATTTGTTAATTTGTTCATTTAAAGTTTCACTTTACAATGCAAAACAAAACAAAACAAAAAATCTACCTTGTGTCAGATTGTGCTGAGCACTAAACACTTTACGTACATCATTGCATCTACTTCTCACAATAACTTTCTAAGGTTGTTTCTACTATCATCATTTTACTGAGAAACGTGCAGCTCAGAGGAATTATATCATTTACCAAAACTTACACAAGTGGATAGTAAAAGTGGAACTACAACCAAATCCTGATTTTTGGCCTCCATACTATTCAAGATTTAACAGTGGGCACTATTTTGAGATGTGGCATTAGCTGGTAAGAAGAGAAAATAAATTAAAAGAAGATAGTGCCTTCACAAAACTTGCAATATACAGCAATAGAAGAAAAAACTCTGTATACAGCAAAAACTATAATACCTGGTATAAATATGACACAAACCTGGGAAAGGTAAAAGTCCTTCAAACAGAGGTGAAAAAGATTCCTGATGATTCAAGATGGTGGGATCGAATGAGACTTTTCATGAAAAGGAGGAAAAAAAGGTAGGGCACATTTATTAGTTTACTGCACAGTCCAGGAGTAGATTTAGTGTCAGAAAAGCTTGATCCTGTGTTTAAATGGTGTGACCAGAACCCATTTTCTTTTCTCTTCCCATCTCTCAGACTTATTTCTTCAGTATTGGTCCCATTCACTTTTATGATTCAGAAACTTGGAGACAAACATGTTTTATAGTTTATATCCAGCAAGAAAGAGAAAATCTGTTTCCTCAATAACTCACTCAAACTGCATAGAATTTTTTTTTTTTTTTCGGTCATGCATGGCCTGACTTGAGTCATCTATCTCCTAAACTAATCACTGTTTCCATGGGAGTAGGTATGCTAATTGACTTAATTTAATTAGGGATTACTGCTGAGTTCTGGATGGGGTCATTTAAACTCAAAGCACATAGGATATTATCAGAAAAGAAAGAGAGTAATGCCCCTCCCTAAGGATTTGTACCTTAAGATTTCACGATTTGTATTTGCTATGTATTAAACAGAAAAAAAAAAAAAAATAATAGTTTAAAATTGTGAAGTGGTATTCTCAAACTCCATTTGCCAATCTGCTTTCCATTTAGTTTGGTATGTAATGATTCTTCATAAATTAACAGCCCTCCCTCATGAAAATATGTCTTATAAGCTCATCTTCTGAGCTTGTCTTGGCTCTTGATGTTCCCCTCAACTGAACTACCTCCCCTTGCTCTTCTAAATTTTTAAACTAAAGCTAATTCTTAAGCTAAAGGGCACAGCTTAAACCCATCCTCAGATTCCTTTCCCTGGCCACCTTGCCCTAGCATACTGTCTTATTCTGCCAAATCCTGATACCACTCTCTGCAGTTCACTCACATTTAATATCACTGTTTGTACTGTTCCTTACTTGTCTGTTTATATGGGTTGTCTCTTTAACCTGGTGATAATCTTCCTGAAGTCTCTCCTTGAATATCTGAGCTATATATTAAAAATAAAGGACACTGGTAATTGCAATTACAAACATGGTGCATTTTTGGTAAAGCAGTTTTTCTCAACTTGGTCAAATGACAGAAGATCTAGAAAAGCATTCAAATTATTATATTGTAAAATGAGACACCAATGTATCTGATTTTATTTAACTAGATATATTATTTTGTGATATATTGTTTACCATCCTAAATTTTTTGTAAGCAAATAATAAAAAGCAACAAAGATATAACAAAGAAAGCTGTTGAAAGAAAAAATGTATAAAGCATTCTACTAGTGTATATGTATTATTGATGTTTTTCTCTTGTGTTTTGCCTTATTTTGTGTTTTGTTGTTGTTTTTTTGTTGTTGTTGTTGTTTTTTGGTCAAGTAGGGGAAATACAAGTCTTTTAAAATACAAGTGATAGAATTCCTTGATCTAGCTACAGGGCCTTGATATTCTATGGGGCCATACTTTGCAAACCTGTGCCACAATGGCAAAATGTTGTATTTATCCTTTCATCAACCTGTGAGGTATGTTATGATTCTTTTTACATGTTATTAATTACAATGGAATTCAGACTGCCTCAGTTACACTGTTAAGAACTTGGTCTCAAAATAAAATCTCTTTAATTCCAAAGACAATTTTTGAAGGCCTTGTGCATTTTGATTTGATCTTTCAGATATTTAATCTTGTCTTCTTATTTTCCCAGACTATAATGAAACATATAAAATAAAAAGGTACAAATTTTTCAACGCTCTTGATATCTACCTAGATACTTTCATCGTCAATAAACAGTAGAAGAAAGATGAGAAAAAGCACTCATGATTTCTTTAGCTCCAGTTATATGCCAGGTGCCTTGTGTGGTTTTATTTATACATTCATTTATTCATTTCTTAACAAATACTTTTTTTGAGAGCTAGCACATAACAACACAAAAAGGGGACTATTGTGATAAGTAAAAATAGACAAACTCCCTGCATTCAGAAAGGGTGTGTATTCTAGTGAAGAAGTAGGACAGTAACCAAATACATAATTGCCAACAGTGTTGGGAGGGAACAAAATGTGATTTTTATCCTCAATTCTTTAAGGAGGCATGACATCTCCTATTCATAAGTGGCAAGATTAAGGAATTTATCCAAACCTAGAAGGTTGGTAAAGTTCAGCAGGGCTGCCAAGAATTAACTGGGCAATTATTGTCTTGCACCTCTCCCAGGGACAGAGGCCATCATTTATTTCAACATATTGTGGCTGAGGCTCCTAGAGTTTTGCAGTGCTGTACAGTGACACCTGCATAGCCATTTGCATGGCCTTGAGTGAGATGGGATTCAGTCATTGGCTTGTCCCTAATATCCTGGTTACTGTAGATTTTCAGGATAATGTGCTGATTTTTCATCAAAGCCATTGCATAGGAAACAATATTTGTAAGACAACATCCAAACAATACCCTGAGATATAATTCCCTATTCAGTTAGTAAAAGATCATTTGGGTACACAGTGTATGTAAAAAAAAAAAAAAAAAAAAAAAAAATAATACAATGAAGGGTAGGGAGATGGGCAGCAAAGAGACAGTTATAAAATAAGTCACAGGGATGTAATATACAGCATAGTGAAAATAGTCAGTAATATCACAATAACTATGACAGAAGGTTACTAGACTTACTGTGGTGATTACTTCATAAGGGATACAGAGGTTGAATCTCTGTGTTGCACACCTGGACTTAGTATAACATTGTGTGTCAACTATAATTAAAAAAAGAAGAAAGAAAGAAAATAAATGAAAGAAAAACTCAGTGAAAAAGAGATGTTTTCTGGCCTCTGAGTTTCCAATAGAAGGAAATTAAGTGGAAATGAGATTGATCATTATGATACTACACTTAGAAGGCATTTTATTGTTAGTAACAGATTTTTATTTGCTTGTCCTAGCAGTCATATTAGTTACAGGATAGACATTTGGCAAGGTAACCAGAATTCTCGTGTAAAAAGTTTGAATTTTCTACTCTGGGCAATGGTAAACCACTGCCAGTTTGGGGACATGGAAATGGTGTGTGCTACACAGCATTTAGGATGGTTCTCTAGCAGTGTGAAGACACATTGAGGAAACTCCAAGAGTCAGGGAACCTAATTATAAGGCTTTTACACAGGATCAATTTAAGGTGACAAATTCTTAGATTATGGTAATGAGAATTTTAAAAAGGGGGACAAATGCAGTGAAATGTGTACTATTTAGAAAAAAACCAACAAACATTGAGATCTCTTTTCTTCTTGTTTTCCTGAAGTTGCAGCTTTGTGTGGCAGGTAACACTTAGTAAACCTTCCTGTAAATGAACAATCTTATAGAGCTCATTTCTCAGCTCATTTTAATTAGTATCAGAATAAAAGAATGGGTATCTCAGTCTGTTAGTAACTTGATATAGAACTTTTCACCTCCAGGTCAATAGTAAGTAAAACACATTTACATATTTTTAAGTGGATTTATTGCTCTTGAAGGGAGCCCAGTATAATCCTTGACACTGGAACACATTATTTCCAGAAAGCCCACAGGCATTGAAACATTGATCAGGAAGTAACAGGGAAAAAGAGTTCAATTTCAACTGCTCTTTAGTGTTTGGCTTGCCTTACAAGATCTTTTTAAATTGTTTTAATTAATCCTAATTATGATTCCCTTTTTAAAGGTTGCTATCTACCTGATGATAAATTGGATATGGATCAATATGTTAGCCTTATTTCAATTTAGAATATGAGCTATCCAATTACTCAAAAATAATTATCCAAGTCAGAAAAAGCATTTATGACAGAGCTCACTTTGTGCTGGGGAAAAATAATAAGAGATAAAAATTGTATTGCAAATATCAGTAATCAGAATATGGCTCTTAGAAACAATAGTGCTGGTTACATTGATCTTAACATCAAGGGAATTCAAAGTTATTTTTTTCTGGATTTGTGTGCCCCCTTAATGCCCCTAGAAATGGACAGAATGGGTTCAACCCTGTCTGATTTCCCCAGCCTCCAAGGCAACATATGCATGGCAACAAATAAGCATCATTACAGTTTCTCAACTGTGAAAAATAACAAGTTTTTAACTCCCTTTAACCCAAACTCTTATTCAGCCATGTTAAAAAAAATCAGTTCTATCATCATTGCATGTATGCTCTTTCAGACATATTATTAGGAGCTAGGGATATGACAATAATTAAAACATAATACCTGTGTCATAGCTTGAAATACAACAAATGAAGAACTGGGGACAAGAGCTTGCATTCTGATTATTAGGGACATGATCCCAAAGATCAGGAGTGAGAGACAGTGGAGTGAAACAGAGATGAATGAAAGGAAAGTCAAAGCAAGGATTAATAGATTGGCCATCACAGGGGCAAATGGTGTTCCATCCTGCCAGACTCTCTAAGGAGACTTATGAAGCATGTCTCAGAATTGTTCACTTGATAGACGAAAGGGAGATGATTTTATACCTTGGCTTCTGTTCTGCAATTGCTAAGTGTGACATCATGGACGTGAACTTTGCCACACGACCAGGTTGTACCTGTGTGGCTGGCACAGGGGAACAAGCAGCTGCGGTGTCAGGGAGGCCTCATGGGGTCCAGTCAAGATACTTGTCAGGTTCACCTGTGTGACTCTGATCAGAGCCAGTGTGCAAGTGGATGGTGCAGTGAAGACTAGAGGAAGACATAGAGGCTGAGAGGATTTGAAGTAGTCAGGTAGGGGTGTCTGCTACATTCTGCCCTTCCAGTGCTCAATATTCAATGCTTCGCCAACAAGCCATGTCTTTTTTATGAGGGAAAGAAGTTGAAGACAAGGAAAATAAGAAAGTCCTAAGAAATCTTTAAGGATGCATCCTTTTAGAATTATTGTATGGTGTGGACAGATAGGTAGAGATTAAATATATGGGGTTTGGACTCAGATAAATTGTAGTTTGAATACTGTCTTGTATTCTTCCTCACTATATGGCATTTGTCAACTCATTTAGAGTTTCCTCATCAGTATGGTGGGAAAGGGGAGGTAAAAGAGTTTCTATCCCATGCAACAATTGTGAACATTAAATGAGATTATGTATGTGTAGCACCCAGTCCATTTTCTTGCACAGGTACCGCAGCAAAATATACATATAGTTCCTACATAAGGTAAAGGTTGACAATCTTCCCATATTCTTATTTCCACCTATATTTACGAATTAAATGATGCCGTGAAGCATAACATATTTTTAACATGACTTGAGGATTCTTAAGGAATAAGGCTTCTCATGATATTGAAAACTAAAAAATAATAGGGAAGCTATATTTTTGTCTACAGTCTTGTATCAAAGTTAAAAATAGAAATTATTTTAAGCTTCATTTTTAATGCAAAGTTTCTTTAAACTCTGCCTTACGAAAGGAGGTCTTTGGATGATTTGGTGTACTAGTTGTTAAACTAATTTTTTTTTTTTTTTTTAATTTAAGGGAAAAAAAAAAAAAAAGAAAGAAAGATGTTTGGCTGAGCTGTTTCTTGAAATGTCAGTGACCCTGAATGCAGAGTCTTTACAAGCTAAGAATTCCCTGAAGCTCAAAAGGATCGTTGAGATCTTAACCTACACAACATGAACAGCAGGATCAGGCAAGTCGCTGCACTGAGACACCACTTGGGGCCAGATTTTAATAGCTGACAACTCATAATGGATTGACAAAAGCAAAACATCATTAACTTGAATCTACAAAGTCGACATTTCCATATGCAAATAGGAGCTAGCACATATGTGCCTGAGTACAAGTCTCATTGCTTGTTTAGTTGTCTGTATGTCCTTTAGGTTGCCTTCCTTTGTCTTTAATATCCCAGTGGACAAGAATCACGTCTGTTCACCCACTTTGCAAAACAACAACAGGTGCACAGACCAGGCCTCCCTAAATGTTTTTTATAGTAATGATGGTGATATTGTTGATTTTGTCTTTCACACAAGAGTTTAAGATCTACAATGTAATGTAAGTGCACAGGAGTAAAAGGATAGTTCTGGATGATAAGTTTGAGCAGTGAGACATGAAAGTTACTGTACATTTATATGACAAGGACCACTGAACTGATCCCTAAGGGCATAAGCTCTAGAAAGAGCACTCATCCTAATTTTCTATACATTAGTTTAAGTTCAAAATATTGATTCTTACAAAAGATGTTTCCATCATTGAAAGCTAGGTAACTGTTTCTTATTTATCTTTCTTGAGAATGATATGGGTGTGGCATTTTACTTTTTAGTGTAAAGCTGCTTAGTTCAGTGGTATATATATATAAAAAAAAAAAAAGATAGCAACTGACTGCCAGCCTAATTCTGGCCCATGGGAAAATGGTTTAACCTCCCTGAGCATTAAGTTCTTCTTGAATTAATTGTAACCTATCTTACAGACTTGTTGTGTGGATCAGATAAGATCAAATAAGAAAATGTAAAGTGCTATTAAAAACTTAAGATATTGTTATCCCTAAAAATGCATCCTTTGGCCTGGGCTTACATGACTTAAGGAAATAGCCAATTATGCTATTTCCTTTATGAAAATATGATCTTGGATTTATCGTTCCACAGGTCTGTATAAACACACCACAAGGCTCAGCAGCCTCTCAGAATTCTTTACTCTTTACTTTCCCCAGTGAGCTGTCCTTTCTTGTCTTGCCTCTCCTTTTCTGTTGTGTATACAAATGTTGTGTGTTAAGATCAAGGGGGCGGACACCTGGTTTGCTTCTCTGAGTTCTATCACTCACTTATAAAGATTTTGCTTTGGGCATTGCAGCTGGCACGTCTCTCCTTTCTTTTCCTTGCTGCCGAGGAGTTACACAGGAAAGAATAATGAAGACTTAAACTTCTCCAATCCTGCTTCCTATGTACCTCGCATCCTCCTGTTACCAAAGGGGAAACACATGTTTTTCAAACTCAATTTTTGCTGATGAAAATTTTGTTCAATTTCACAGCTTGGCTCTAGAATTTTCCCAAGTGATGGTAAATTCCATTCCCTTGCCAAACAAGGAAATAATCTGCAAACATGTTTAGCAGGAAAACATAGGAGACGCCCTCAAGCTTTAGTATCAGATAAATATAAGAAAGAAATGAGTTTATTGTGCCAGTTGGTCATTCAACATACTAACATGTTTAATGATTATAAATTTAGGGGAAATATTAGCATAGGTCAATGGAATTTATTAAGTTACAAAAATGTAAACTTTGAAGCACAGATATTTATGGTGATGGCAGCATTTGAATGCTGAAAGGACAAAGAGGGGAGTTAAGCTTGCAGGTGTCTTCAGGTTGAATGCATATTTGTCAAATCAATTATACTAGGAAAGAGTGCTCAATTAGATTTTCTTCCTCTCATGCATTACATTATTTTGCTTCGAAGAGTTTTCTTTTAATAACTTATCTTTCCTTGAGAAAACATTTTTTTCTTATTCCTCTTATTTACTTGATAGTTGCTTAAACCACTATAATTCCAAATTCTCTTTTCTTTCCTTAGTTCACCACAGCCCAGATCAAAATCCTTTCTATAGGTCACTTTCATTAAAGGTGTTATAAAAACAAATGGCTTGTAACAGGTAGGGAAAACATGAACCAGGACAAATGGTCCAGAATCTTATTTCCCAGCAGTGCCACAGGAAACCTTCCTGTTATTTGGGTTTTTACTTCTGTGTTCGGTTCCGGCCAAGTAAAACCCCCCTACCTGGGTATCAAGGGCTAGTACTGAAAGGTAAAAAAGGCAAGAGAGACCTTTTCTCCCTGAAAGGGGTTTTGGAAGTGAGCTAGTTTATTTAATCCCCAGGCAAACTTGTAGTCAAGCTAATCAGATGAGAGAAACAGCTTCCTACATGTGAGTTAGGACTGTGAGAAATTGTTTTTCAAGGTGTTTTATAGCCCAAACCCTTCAAGGGTATGGAAGAGCACTCCAACCAGGGGCACACATATTCAAGGAGAGCTTGTTTGTTTTATGGTTATTTTTATCCCATAATAAACAGTTTAAATTTGCAGACTATACTTTTTGACTATAAAGTGAGTTATTTCTCAAGATGCTGGTGCTTTCCCATAACAGATGGAATAAATAGGAGAAAATGCTGAGGATACACCACCGAAATTCTGATTTATTCAATCATTAACAAAAAGAAGTGCAATTTCAATGGTAATAGAGTGAAAACCCAACTGTTTCTGCTTTTCTTCTGAAAACTTGTTTTCTATGGAGAACACTGCTCTTAGGCAAACACCTATTTAAATCTCAGCAATGTATAATCTTACCTTCAGGCAGCATGATTGTGTAGGTTCAGTAATTTGTAATACCTCTGCAACTAGGGATAAAATATTAATGTTCAATAACATAATATAAGTATCTGCAATACAAATACTGGGGGAAAAAGCACGCACATTGTCTCCCAGGAAACATTTGATGTATATAAACACTCTGTACTTGACTTCCAGTGCTACTCAAGGCAGTTGCTTTGCAGCTTGTTAGAGGAAACACAGTCCATGCATAACCTTTGGGGACTTGGCACTAAGTGGACAAAAGATCAGTCCCACGTCTTTCTCAGGACACAATTAAGGAGGGAAAACAAAAGCCACTTGCAACAGTTCTTAAAATAATCCTAGCAAGGCCACTTCCAGGTTGGAAACCACACTCTAGCCTTCCTGGGAATATTATTTGAATATACTAAGGGCAAATGAAACATGGCAACCGGTTTATTAAAAAAAACAGAAAGCCTAAAATAAAAAGTCTGTGATGCACACACACACAAGCACATACGCAGGATAAGTAAGACGGTGCAACTTTTCTGTCTTTACCTTCATTGTATATCACTAAAAGCCTATGGGATATAAAGATTTCAATATATGCTTGCTTAAAGTTTTCTAAGAATTGGAAGTTCTTTTGTGATCAGTTCTTGATCTGGCTGGCCCTAACATAGTTCACCTAATGTGGAGCCAGAAACCCAAATTTAGAGTCTGACTCTGTTATTCATCTATGGTGTGATCTTGGCTAACTCATTCCTTTCACCTCCTGGGATCTTTTCTTTCCCCCCACCCCCCTTGTTTTTTTTTTTTTGTAACTGGACTTCTAAATGATCTGTAATGTCCCTTCTGGTACTAAAATCTTACCATCTTAAGCTTTTCTTTTTGTTTGTTTGTTTTCAATTAAGTGTTTTTCTTCCTTACTTTAAGCCTATTGTTAATAATAATAATAAAAAACTCAACATAGAATTATGTATATCTCATGCACTCACCTGTATTTACGAAAGAGATTTGTTTGTGACAGAGATCTTTCACTTTTGTCCTTCATTATCTTTAGTTTTCATGTGAAAAGTTCTTCAGTTGCAATATGGCAGTTAGAATGTATTAAGTTTAGCACGAAAAGTCATTAAATCATTTTATAGGTGACCCCATTTAATATAATAGACTCACTCACCCCTTGCTTATCCCTCTATTTCCCCTTTCACCTCAGCCCCAGCTCAATTCGTAAAATCTTAGATAGAGAATGGACCTTCATGGTAGTCTTCCCAGGAGTTTTAATAAAGCTATGTATATAAACACAGTCTGATTAAACACTTTAAATCTACATATTCTGGATGTAGGTGTGGCTTCTCCTGTCCTCACAACGTGAGCAGATGCAAGAATATTATTGCCCAAACCAGCAAGGTCTGTTAAAATGTGCTGCCCATTTCCTTTTTCAGTCCACAGAGTAGCTGCAGTTATTTTAAGGCCCCTTTAGTTCTCTCTGCACACACAGTATCATGCCTGTCTCCTCATGCAGGTGTGTGTTTTGTTGGGGTTTGTTTACCATGTGGGGCATGATTTTAAAAGCCCTGCATTATGAATAAGCCAATGCCCGAAATGAAGTGGAACCTGGATTTATTTGGGCAGAACTGTTTTCCAGTGCTGTAAATCATATTTTGGTGCTCATGTACCTTTGCATTCTTTTTGAGCCACCAGCACTGAGGCTGACGAATGGGAATCAAATGAAGTGTGCTAAGTGCTTCTGCTGGAGGGCTTCGTCGCCCCACATGCCGAGCTGTGATTTATCTCTGCAATACATCACGCAACTTATTTTCCTTTACTTATTTTATTTAGTGTTGTCACAAATAATATCAATTGGACATTGACTGTGAACCCTAACCAGAAGTAAATTAATGAAATAAGCTACATCTACAGAACTCATCTGTCCCCAATTTGATTAGAGCCACTTTGGTTGCACCAAGTCATTTACTATAGATGAACCTCATTTATTAAACAAGCAGCTTCATGAGTTCTGGGTAAATTGTTATGCATGGTATTTGCAGTGATTTTAATGAAACCCTTAAAGCTGACTCTTTTATATCTCAATCACTAGGAGTATTTTATGCATGTGGAATAGGCATTTTCAGTCATCCTGTAATGTAAGTCTAAATAACTTTATCTAAAGTAGTTGTCTATTTATGGAATGCAGTGTTCTTTCTTTTGTTTCTGGGGAAGGCAATAGGAGCAGGGAAGGGACATGAGGCTCTTGAATGGTGAGGATTTCTTGGAGAAGGTGTCTCATGAGCAGTAGTTTTATCACAGCACAGTGAAGACTATCGCAGTCTCTGGGGGCATCCCAGCAATCTCCTGTTGCACTAGCATATCAAGAATTTCAAGCCACAGAAATGTGAAATTCCAGGTAATCCATTTACCTTGGAATTTGAGAAGGTAAGTTTGCATAATAAGATGCAAATAGAAAATGTCAATGTTTCTTTGTAGAAGCTTAAAAAGAAATGTAGAGAAGCTAAACATGTCCCAGAAAAAGCACAGAGCGGTGGGTAAAAGATGCAAACCGAAAAAAGAGGAAAAATAATTTAGTTCAATTTGAAACAAGATGACAGCCTCTGGGCACTAAGGAAAGTGCCACAAATACGTAACTGGTGAGGAGTGTAACAGAGGGGAACATATATCCAGAGCTGACTTGGGGTGGGAGGGGCTGATTCTATAACTTCAGTGAAGGGCAGAGGAACAAAGTAGAGTAACAAAAAAGTCATGGTGGATGAGATAAGAACATTCTTGGGAAGTATCTGTATGAAACTAAAGCAGAATGAAAATTGAAAACATTTGGTAGAGATTGTCTTTTTCCAGAACATAAATGAAGGTGGGTGGTGGTGATGCAATGCAGAGTCATCCTACATGTGTTTGCTCAGGACATATGCCTTCCTCATGAACCCACATGAGCAGATCTACTGCAGTCAAGGTCTGATGAAAGAGCTGTGAGACAATCATAGCAATGCTTAGTGTTAAAGTTAAAAGCATATTCACTATCCTTGTTTTACTAAATAATTTGATGCATGCCAGCAAGTCAAACACTCGTATGTTTTTGAACAAATTTAGAACCCTACAAATCTAGAACTTGAAAACTGAAAATGAGGACATTTAGATATCTCAGTCCCACAGATTCTGTTAATGAAGTTCCCTAAGAGTTGTTTTATCACTTTTCCACATATAGTTTTTAATTGAAATTTAATTCACTGGTATATGTTTTTATCTTAAATAAAAAATGAAAGTCCATTGAAACAATTCTCCTAATTAAAGGGACTATATCAAGGAAGAAAGGAAGGGAGGAAGAAAGGCTTACAGTTGATTTATGTATATTAATATTATTATCGTTATTGAGTGATTTTTTCGTACTATATGACATACAAATACAATGCAACCTTTAGTTTGAGGGAAAAGAAGCTGAAAAATATTAGATAATATATATCTAAGGCAGTATGCCCCAAAGTAAGTTTCATGATAAAATAATTTCTTGGTCAAAATAAAAATGTCTGATAAAAAACTGCAACTATAAATACTTCTGATATCCAGTGTACATAGTACAGGTTCTGAGTCTGAGGAGTCCTGCAGTAAAGAAAGCTGTATGAGTTTGGTTTAACTTGCATTTCAAAAATACATTTGACTGGGAAAGCTTTTTTTGTTTAATACCTATTAACAGCCTATGGCGCTAGTGTTCTAAGGAACACATTGGGAAATGCCACTCTCCATACTTTGGCAGAACTTACCTACAAAGTCTCTTTTAGAGCTATCCCTGAGAAAATGTACCCAAGTATAGAACACCCACAAGAAAAGCAAGGTTTATGAAGGGAATTCTTAACTCTGAAGTCTTGAGCAGTGACTGATGAGAGAATGAAAATCTCATTTTGGGAGTTCCCAAACTTCAAATATGTTTTGTTTTTCTTGTAACGGAACTTGAAGTTACAAATTCAGCCCTTAAAATGTAGTATCATACAAAATAATAACAATAATAATAATAATAATAATACAAAACGTGCAGATAAGATAATCACACTTTTTCAGCAATATTCTTTTTCTCATTTTTGAAGTTGTAAGTATGACTGAAACCCACTTATGAAAATTGCAGTTCGTATTCATTTCCTTTGTTATCTGAATTCTACATCCTGTATATCAATCGCACTGTTTAAATCTCCTTCCCTAAAATAAGCAATTACTCCCTTTTGATTATTTGTCAGATTCAGCTTCCTTGACATCTCAGAGGCATTTGATAGTGTTGATCATGATCTTCTCGAATGTATTCTGGCCCAGGTTCTCTGTGCCTCATCTTCCTTTTCCTCCTCCCACCCCTCAGATTACTGTCTTGCTCACTGTTTCCTGATCCAATGATTTCACTGCTCCTCTCAGGTCACAAATTCCAGGTTCTGATCAGCTATTCATTTCCCTCCTTATTCATTCCTTTAGAGTTCACATCTAGTCTCCATTTTTCAGTTATCACTTCCAAATTGTGCCTGCCCAGCCTGCCTTGCTCAAGAGCCAACTTTATAGTTCCAAGTATACCAGAATATTTTCTGTCAGATCCTCTTCTGACATAGCCAATTTAACAAGTGAATACTAAGCTTATCACCTACTCTAAGCCAGCTCTATTTACTAATGCTATTATTGCTATAGCATTGTTTTTCATGTTTGAATATGTTTTTCTAATGCCTTATTTACATTTGCCTTCCACTTTATCATGAGATTTTATATATCACACATCAACCATTTATTAAATCTTTAGAATATGTCACTACAGTGCTAGGCACTGTAGATACAAAGTCACTGGACTTTCAGGGAACTCATGATTAACATGAGAAGTGAAAATCTAAACACAAAATTTAAATAAGTTCAATGTTGCAAGTACAAGATTTATAAGTTTTTGTGGAAGAAGAAAAGGAGCCCAGAGAAGCATAGGGATGGGAAAAGATTAGAAAAGACTTGAAAGAAAATGAAACATTTAGGTGAGTCTTGAAAGATTAGTTGAAGGTCACATGAGACAGAAAAGAAAGAGAAATGATATTTCAGGCTGTAAATATTCATAACTATTTAAAGGAATGGCAAGAACTTTCGTGTGTCTTTGGGGTAAGGACAGGGTTCATATAATGTGCTTGGGTTTAGAGGGGGTGTTAGGAGATGAGGTTAGAAAGATGTTGAGCCTGGTTTACTATGCACCTTGTACGACTTGCTAAAAAGTTTGGACTTGCCCCTGAAAATGTGGGGGGGTAGTTAGAATTATGAATTTTCATAATTATGTCTACTGTGTTTCCCCAAAAATAAGACTTAGCCAGACAATCTGCTCTACTGCCTCTTTTGAAGCAAAAACTAATATAAGACCCCGTCTTATTTTACTATAATATAAGACCAGATATATAATATAACAATATAATATAATATAATATAATATAATATAATATAATATAATACAGTACAGTACAATACAATACAATACAATACAATACAATACAATACAATACAATACAATACAATACAATACAATACAATACAATATAATATAATATAATATAATATAATATAATATAATAATACTGGGTCTTATATTAACTTTTGCTCCAAAAGGTACATCAGAGCTGATTGTCCGGCTAGCTCTTATTTTCGGGAAAACACAGTATATCTTAGAATCATCATGCTGGTAAGAAAGAGGATGGAAAATAGAGGATGGGATGAGGACCTGAAAATAGTCATCTACCTAGATTTTCTTATCCTGAGTCTTCCTGGATGATTTTATCACACACACACACAAAAAAAATTAGTTGGACAAATAAAAACAGCAGCAACAAAAACGTTTCAACAGCAATTCTCTCTTGCTTGTTACATCAAAATTAAACTCTTCTGCCTGACTTTCAGTGTCTGCTATAGACTGAATGTCTGTGCCCCCCCAAGATTCATATGTTGACACTTAATCTTCAATGCGATGTTATTTGGAGGTAGGAACTTTGAGACGTGATTAGATTGTGAGGGTAGAACCCTCCTGAGAAGATTAATGCCCTTATACAAGAGACGTCAGAGAGTTCCCTCACCTCCTCCACCATGTGAGGACACAACAAGAAGATGACCATCTTTGAACCAGGAAGGGTCTTGACCAGACACTGACACCTGATCTTGGACTTCTCAGCCTCCAGAATTGTGAGAAAATACATTTTTATCATTCGTATGCCTCCCAGTTTATGGTATTCTGTTTTATCAGCCTGAACAAGCTAAGGGCAGTGTCTTTCATACTACCTGTGTAATTACCCTACATGTGCAATTCCTCTCCCAGATGCCAACTGTTTTTCTTTTTTATCACCATGCCCCTCACCTTTATCACGTGGACATAGCCTAGTCATTCTGACTTAACTCTGTGTTTTTCTGTTCCTTATTCCTTTCCCATGGAATGCTCTCCTTCAAGGATTCATATTAGTTATATTCTTGAATATGAAATTCAGATCTTCTCTTCTTCCGTGAAGACTTTTCTGAATCCTTTCCTACCTCTTGCCCTTGCTCTCACTGGTATTTGTCTTTTTCCAAATGCTTTGGTGTATCCTGGATCTCACAATTAATGCCTGATCTTCATTGTTTGCTACTTTTATATTTGAATCTAGTTTCAAATATATTTTGGTTCCTTGAAGGCAAGGACTGTGTACTTAATATACGAGGTCTGACAATTAGGTTTGCAAACTTGCCACCATGCACTTACATTGGCAGCACTGTACAAACAGCTCAGTAAGGTTTCATAACCTTGGTATATCAGTGTCTCACAGCTGTGTTCATGTCGATGTGTGGCGGTGTCTTGCTGAGTGGCACTCATTATTGTTGTTGAGTGTTCTTGTGTGCTATTGTCAAAATTCTGAGCTTGAATTAGGACAACGAACAAACAAACATTAAATTTCTTGTTAAACTTGGCAAGAGTGCAAGTGAATAGAGGAATATGTTAGTCTACAATTATGGGGATAATGCCATGAGGAAAACAGCAGTGTACAAATGGATTAAACATTTTTCTGAGGAGAGAGAACGCGTCACTGATGAAGAGATCAGGGCGGTCAGCAACAAGTAGAACTGATGAAAACATTGCAAAACTTCATCGAATTGTGCATCAAAATCATCAGGTGACTGTGAGAAGCACAGCAGACCAAGTAAACATTGAGAGAGCAACAGTTTGGAAAACCTTGGCATGAGAAAGGTGTGTACAAAATGGTCCTGAAGGTGCTCACCGATGAACAAATGCAAAGGAAAGTCAAATTTGCCAAGACCTTTTGGAGAGGCAAGACGATGTTTCAGGTCATGTTATCACTGGTGATGAAACATGGGCGCACCAATATGACCCTGAAACAAAGCATCAAAATGCACGATGGAAGTCAGCCAATTCTCCACGACCAAAATAATTCCATCTGTCCAAATCAAGAGTCAAAACGATGTTGCTAAACTTTCCTGATATCAGAGGGGATTGTTCATTATGAATTTGTACCAACTGGACCAAGTGTGGAAAAGGCTGTGTGAAAAAGTTAAACACCCCGAAATTTTCTCCAGTGCATCACAACAATGCACCAGCTCACACGGCACTGTCTGTGAGGGGGTTTTGAGCCAGTAAACAAATAACTGTATTGGAACAACCCCCCACTCACCTGATCTGGACCCCAATGACTTCTTTCTTTACCCAAAGATAAAAGAAATATTGAATGGAAGACATTTTGATGACATTCAGGACATCAAGTGGATAACGAAGTCAGTTTTGATGGCCATCCCAGAAAAAGAGTTCCAAAATTGCTTTGAAGGTTGAACTAGGTGCTAGCATTGGTGCATAGCTTCCGCTTCCTAAGGGGAATTCTTCAAAGGTGACCACAGTGAAATTGAACAATGAGGTATGTAGCACTTTTTCTAGGATGAGTTCACAAACTTGTCAGACCTCGTAATCCTGAGTTTTTCCAACTCTTTATTGGATAAATTGCAAATAATCAATATCTTAAAATAAACCTATAAGATTCATGTTAGACTGTTTTTCTTATGTTGGTTTCAACGCAAGAATCAGTAGTAAGAAAAACAATGTCTAAAGCTATTGAGCACTTATATTCAAAGCACTGTGCTAAGTGCCTCAACATATAAAAGTATTAATATCACTGTGTAGTTACTATTATATCACTGTATAGTTGTTATTATTAATATCATCATTATAATCACCATATCCATTAAAGGGAAGTAAGTTAGAGATACTCATCAGCCTCGGGTACAACTTCATTACTAGCATTTGAGGCCAGCAGTAATCTCTGCTCATGCAGATTCTAATGTAACTCAAGTTGCATCAACATCAAATCTATGTTCTAATCAGATAAGTCTACTGATCTTCACTTAAAATATACTCACCATGGATTTAGTGTTTGGCTTCATGCTATTCCTTGGCTCAGCTCAAAGCTACACGCACACACAGACACACACACACACACACAAATACACACATATTTTACTTTAACATAACTTTAAACAATCTATGAAACCTTTCTTGTCTATTAAAATTGCATCTTCAGTTTTATTGACAATTTCCAACATATGCACTTTATTCTAAGTGATTTATAAATATGTGTTGACATGACATAATTTACCTGAGTTCTAGTTCTTTAAATTAATGAAAAGAGAACAATATGTTAATATTTCAAAAACTGAAGAATTATAACTTTTGGTCTAGCTTTTGACAGCATCTACATTGACAGTGATTTTTAAAATTAAGGTATAAAACTGAAAAAAGTTTTTTGAAATATTGAACCTTATGATTAAGGAAAAACATTGAGGATAAATACAAATACATTTGCATAGTGTTAGACTTTGGAGAATTTAAATTAAATTTTTGTGTATGAATATAATTTTTATACCCTCCAATTACAAAAAAAATGAAGAAATACATTTAAATGTTTATTTATGTCACTACAGCCATTAAATATTTAAACACATTTAAAAGTGTTGTCTCAGTCTCAGTAAAGAGAATGGTTTCTTTCTAAATAAGATGAAGCAGGTATATTCATTGCTAAATGGGAGAAAACTGTTTGACAAAAGTAAAATGCTGAGAATTAGTATGACATTTGTATCATCTCAAACTAATGCTTAAGTGACTTTGCCAGTAATATTTATTCTCAACAGCCACACAAAAAGATGAGACAACTGCCCTCTTGATTAAAAAAAAAAAAAAAAAAAAGTTCTTATTGTGCTTTTTTATACTTCTAACAATAGTAAAGAGTTAGAAACTAGCCTTGGCTAAAACTGATTGTTATTCCTGATTTCCACACTTTTCCAACACTAAAATGTCATTTAGAATACAATTTGTACATCATTGTAAACAACCAGAGTTATTCACTGTACTCAGTAGTTACTAGCACATGTTGCTAAGTTTGGCAGTTTCAACCAGAATAGAAATACAAATGACAGTTGATAGTTAAAGTCTTCACAATGTTGCTATTATAGAATTACATTAGTTTGTTAGGTCTGCTATAACAATAACAACAAAAACTGAATGGTTTGAAATGAATTGACTCATAGTGCTAGAGGCTAGACGTTCAAAATCAAGGGGTTGGCAGGGTTTGTTCCTTCTCCGGATTGCAAGAGAAGGATCTTCCAGGCCTCTCTCACTACCTTGTAGACCGTCATCTTCATGTTCACATGGTGTTCTCCCTGTATGTGTGTCTATCTCCAAGTGTCCCCTTTTTATAAGGACACCAGTCATCTTTCATAAGGGCCTGCCTTAATGGCCTCATCATAATTTTGTTACCTCTTTGAAGCCTCTATCTCCAACTAAAATCACATTTAGAGGTACTGGGGTTTGGAATTTCAATATATGAATTTTGGGGTAGGGGGGACACAATTCAACCCATAACAGGCATCATTTAAAATGAAACATCATTTTAAACTTTATTATTTGACTAAAATCTATAGATTACAAAAATATGTATTAGGAATTATATTTAGATAGTTCTATAAAACTACATAGATTTATCCAAATTGGATAGGAAAAAGTTAAATTGTCTCTGTTTTCAGATGCTATAATCTTATATCGAAAACTCTAAAAACTACATACACACATGCACACACAGAGAGAATTAGAAATAATAAATGAATTCAGTAAAATGCAGGACACAAGAATCAATATACAAAAGTCAATTGCATTTTGATGTATTAATAATAAACTATACAAAAAGAAATTAAAAAAAAAAATTTACAGTAGCATCAAAAACAATAAAATTCTTAGGAATAAATTTAACCAAGGAGGTGAAAGATCTGTACACTCACTGAAAACTACAAGACACTAAAAAGAGATTGAAGAAGACAAAAATAAATGGAAAGATATCCTCCATTTGTGAATTAGCAGAAATAATATTGTTTAAATGTCCATATTATGCAAAGCCATCTATAGATTCAATACAATCTTTATATAGATTCCAATGGCATTATTTACAAAAATAGAAAAAAAAAATCCTGAACTGTGTAAAAATCAACAAAAGACCCTGATTACCCATATTTACCCTGAGAATTTAAAACAAATCTGCAGGCATCACAATTTCAAATTTCAAATCATATTACCAAACAAAAACAGATACGTAGATCAAGGCACAGAATCGAGACCAGAAATAAACCCATACATAGACAATCAGGTAATTTTTGACAAGGGAGCCAAGAATTTGCAATGGGAAAAGGACTGTCTCATCAATAAGTGGTGTCAGGAAAATTGGCTATCCACATGCAAAAGAATAAAAATATACCTTTACCCCACTCACAAAAATTAACCTAAAATAGATTAAAGACTTAAATATAAGACAAGAAACTGCAAAATCCTTAGAAGAAAACAGAGAAAAAAACTCTTTTACATTGGTCTTGGCAATAGTTTTTTGGATATGATACAGAAAGCAAAAGCAACAAAAGCAAAAATAAACAAGTAGGACTACATCAAAGTAAAAAGCTCTTGTCAGCAAAGGAAACATTCAACAAAATGAAAAGACAGCTTATGGAATGGAAGAAAATATTTATGAACCACATATATGACAAGGATTTACTATCTAAAACATTTAAGCAACACTGACAATTTAGTAGAAAAAAAATAAAAAAGGATTTGAATAGATATTTTTGCAAAGAAGATTCAAATAGCCAACAGGTATATAAAAGTTACTTGGCAACATTAATCATCAGGGAAATACAAATGAGAACCACAATGAAATGTCACCCCACACCTGTTAGGACGACTATTATAATATAAAAAGACAAGAGTTAACAAGTGTTGGCAAGGATGAGGGGGAAAGGAAGGTTGTATGCTGTTGTTGGGAATATAAATTGACACAGCCTACATGGAAAACAGTATGAAGGTTCCTTAAAAATTTAAAAATAAACTACCATATAATCTAATAATTTCACTTCTGGGCATATATACAAAGAAAATGAAACTAGTATCTCAAAGAGATATCAGCACCTCCGTGTTCATTGTTATTCACAATAGTCAAGATATGGAAAAACAACCTAAGTTCCATCAACAGATGGATGGTAAAGAAACTTCAACACACACACACACACACACACTCACACACTCACACGTGATGGCCTATGATGGCCTATGATGAAGATGTACAAATAGATTTATGTTGTTTTCATGCCTGTAACCCAAGATCCATTCTGCAACACATGAGTCATGGAATAATTTTGACTGCCAAGTCTTATTATTTAAGAAACACGTTTCATAAGGCTATAAGTGCCATAAATAGTGATTATATATATGACGGCATATTATTCAGCCAAACGAAGAAGAAAACCCTGCCATCTGCAACAACATGGATGAACCTGAAGGCCATGGGCATATGGACATTGTGCTCAGTGAAATAAGCCAGTCACAGAAAGGCAAATCCTCTTTGATATCATTTACAGATGCAATCTAAAACAGTCAAACTCATAGAAAAAGGAAGTCTTCTCACTACTCACACACACACATAGGTAACAATGTGAGGTGATGTATGTGCTAACTAACTTGAGTGTGGTAATCATTTCACAATGCATGCATATATTAAATCATCACATTGGGTATCTTTTTTTAAAAAATCACTTAGGATGACTTACACATATGCAATTTTTCTTTGTCCATTATACCTTCAAATAAAGTTTGAAGAAAAATGAAAACAAAGAAAAAAGATAGCAATCTGAAAAAAAACTATATAGATTTAAAGTAATAAATTATATACTTAAAAATAGATTTATAGTTGTTTGGTTGTTTGTTTTAATTTTGACACATTTAAAGTACAAATGAACTAGGAATTAAAAAGTGATGAAACACCTTTAATAATCAGGACTTGGAAAGTGATTAAACACTGCTATTCCAGTTCATAGGCTAAGTAGACAGCTGCTTATGATTTGAGATGCATTTGAACTGCTAGGAATTCATCATGCCTCCAAGTGTGTACACTGTCAATGTCTGGTTAATATCTGATATTTCACCAAAAGATTAGTTCACAATGAGATGCACATATTTCAGAAAGTAGTGAAAGATCAAGCCAGTCGTCAATCACAAAAATTGTTTTAAGAATAACCTTCATAGATTTCTTCCAACTAATGGCTTTTCACCATCAAATAGCACAAAGCTCCGTTGCTTCTCCAATTAAACATCATCGTTATGTGTCTAGGGTTCCCCACACTGTCAATTTTAAGTCCAATGTAGTAAAATCTTTTGCCTGAATTGCTCAAATAGGGTCTTAACTAGATGTATACCTTAATTTCTTTGTTCAGCCAATATTTATAGGGCCTTTAGCATGTACCAAGCACTGTTATAGATGCTTGAATATCTCTGTAAGGAAAAACATATCCCTGTCTCATTTGAGGTTTACCTAAAGGGATATACCTCTTTTTTTGTCTCCTCCAATTTGTTGTCCACACAACATCCAGAGTCAGCTTTTCAAAGACAACTCTGATCTTGTCACTCTCTACTGAAAACCATTTCATAAATTTCACTTGCTCCTGATTAAAACCCCAAAGCCTTATGTAGCCTTCAAGGCCTTGTATAATCTGGTTGCTATAGATTTTGCCACCTCATTCCATATTGTTCTCTACCTCACCCGCTCAGTTCCAGCCACACTGGCCTTCTATCTAATGGTGACTATAACCAAATCGTTCCCATTTCAGAGCATTTGCGCATTTGTGTCCTCTTTCAGGACCACTATTGCTCTTCACACGTCCACTTGCAACTCTTCCTTCACATCTTAGCAAAAACACCACTCTTCATGGATGTTTCCCTAACCCACGGCATTAAGCTCAGTGTTTCTATAATACCTATTTATACGTTTTCATTTATAACAATTGTAAATAATTGTATGTGTAATGTCTATCTCTCCAATTAGATTAAATCCAATTAGGACAAAGACCATGTCAGTTTACGACTTTCTCCCTAACACCATAAGGATAAATGGAAAGTGCTCAATACATATTTATGGAGTGTAAAATCAATCCGGTAAAACAGAAAAGTAAAAGAATATCCAGACTGTTGATAAGACCTACATGTACATTAAAGTGAAATGAGCTTGAACTGGGATGGATACTAATTTAAAGAGTGAAAGTGTGGGTTCTGGGTAAAAACTTCAGAGAAAACAGCAATTTATTTTAGCCAACATTTTCCTAGTACAGTCAATGGCAGGCTAATCCCACAATGTGCTTCTCAAAAACATAACATGGTCAACAAAGTTTGCACAATATTTTTTGCCTTTGGAGATTCACAGTGCACATCATGAGCTCCTATTAAAATCTCCAAGAAGTCTTCTAGTAAAGAAATTTGTTTAACAAATCCCTCTCTTACTCCAGAATAACTAGTAATGCTGAGGAGCTCTTGTTGGGAAACACTGTTTTGAGATGTAATATGTCTCTTCCACTCCTTTACCTTTTCCTTAGTAATTTAAGGCATTTAGATGGAAAATCTCATTCTGTGTTTTTGCTTATCTCAAAAGAAAGCCTTGGAGGCCTTACCTTTAGAGGTTTGTTTTCAGTTATTGATTGAAAACTAGTGCATAGAATTAGGAGTCTTAGCCTCATCTTTACAATATGGAATTTTGGATTATCGATGTATCAATACATAAGGGTTTGTAGTATAATAATGGGTGACCTAATACTTTCCACCTTGAATTTCTTTAGCCTAATGTTATTATAGACCAGGAGTCTTCAAACATTTTGAATGTAAAATTACATTACTTGTATATGTATTTATATGTAAAAATATAAATGTACCTTTATACTTACATGCCATTTAATTAATAAAACATAACATAAAAGCTTTCAACTTTGAGGTAAGATAAACATGAGACATTCTAATATTTTCTTTCCACTATTCCATGAATCATTTTGCATACTCCCTGGATTGCATGCATTCACCTTACCTTAGAGGTAACTCTTATAAACTGTGACTGGGCTAGAGCTCACCAGGGGATAATAAGTCATAGAATTGCACTAAAGAATAAGTGACAATGTGTTTCAGGGATTACAGTTTTCATTCACTCTAAAAATGACTCAGCTGGCTTGTTTTAGTGAGTAGAAGGAACTTTGGAGGCTTGAAGAAGATACTGTAATGTGAACAGAGGATTTGTTTTTATATAGTTTGTGTCAGGATTGATATTTTGCATAATTTGTTACCATAATGGTACTAGATTGAGCCTTATCTTCTTTACCTTGATCTGGGATCTCAGGAGGTCACAGCTAGAAAGTTGCATTGTTCTCCTGGATGACCACACTACAAAGGCCATCTGATCACTTAGGTGTGGATCTAACAGGGGTTCGCCATGCAGAAAACATAGGTTATGAAGGATGGATTCTAAGTTTTAGTCTATTGACTTTTACTCAGGGAGAATCCTGAAGAGTAATTTCAGAGTTAGGCACTATGGAGACAAACAGAGCCTGGCTAAATATACTTGTCATTTTATACAACCAACTTAGTTTTATCCTCTATCCTGGCAGAAACTGCATTCAAAGAAAGCCTTACAGGGAATTCATTACAGATTTATTGTTCAAAGTCATGAGTTTAGAAGCTCCTTGATTTGCAGAGTTATTTACTATTAGATAAAAGCATCGTAATTATCCAAATGAGAAGTAGAGTTGCAGAACGATTAGAAATACAAACTTTGAAGAGAGATGGGTCTGGTATCAACTTCCACTTTAAACAGCTTAAAGGCTGTATTATCTGGGACAAGATACATCATCTCTCTGAACTACCACAAAACATAAATAACTACAGTCTCTCAAATCCCAACTTGAACTAAAACACTTAACATAATGGTGCAATAATTAGCACTCAGTAAAAGGTAGTAATAGTTATTATTATTATTATTATTTTCACTTCCATGAAGAAAATGAGAATTGTCTTTGATCTAAAGTGTTTTCCAAGTAGGTACCCTCAGTTTGTTTTTTACACTTCAGATAGATACATTTGACTCCATAAAACCTAGTGACCAAATGTAAACGGACAACTGTGGTTAAGGAATTTACAATTTGAACTTGAATTAATATTTAGTTCAAGTGGAAAATATGGTAGTATGGCTTTCTCTCCACAGTTTATCAAACAGTGATCCATGGAGACAGAAAGGGGAATTAGGCCAAGGAAACACAACATAGGTAACATTTTTTGTGGAATTAGCCCAGAAGCAATCATGAAAGAACTACAGAAAAAAATACATAATCAACACCGCAAAGCCAAATGATCCCTGCATCCTGTATTGGCTGAACTTGAGAGTGAAATAACTTCCACAAATTAAAATTATTAAGGATAATGAGTTACAAATAACACACACATCAATCTTGATTTTCAATGATATTCTAAAACAACATTTGAGTCCTAACACATTTGGGACAATTGTCCAAGTTCTCCACCAGATATTGGGTTAAAAATTAATCAGCAATACATTTTATGGGTTTTACATGTTGTGTTAGTCTAATCAGCTGCTAACCCTACAGGGGTGAGTGCTGGAATTAGACTTGATGGATGAAGTAAATTGGAAGTAGAAATGATCAATTTTTTTCATTTTCTCAAAGAAAACATACACCTTTAAAGAGTAATTTTATTCTTCTACAAAGAGGAACCAAGTTCTATAATCTAATCGGTTAAAATAGACTCATTGATTGCTCTTTAAGGATCTGGAACAGTCCATGAAGTAGGTTTAGAATAGAACAGAAGTAACTTCAGCAGAGAACTGATGCACCAATTCATGCTCTGTAGAATTACAAATGGCAGTGAACGCCACTGTAATACATTTCTCCCTGCATACCTGCAGAGCTGTGCAATACATTTAGAAAAACAATACTCATTGTGCTTATATTTTCATGGTCTAGGAGATTTCAGATTTCTTAACTTTTTATTACCCTGGAATAATTAGGACTAAAATGGTCTTCTGGAAAAATTATCTTCTTAATGTGCATGTATAGCTAATGGAGAGCACATGTAAAACTTTAAATTTTGCAAACCAGCATAACTTCTCATATATGCAGCAAAGATTGGCTATCATCAAATACCTTTATTTTTGTTTCAGGCAAGTTAAATAGTGCACACTTAGCTTGCACTACTAGAGAATGGTCAGCTATACCAGAATAAGCGTTGAATTCATTAGCTTAACTCCCTCAAGGCAAAATTGTAGTGACCTCTGGATCATAACAAGATGGAGGTCACAACAGAGGCATTTAATACAATTCCTAACATAAAGGTGTTTATGAAAAAGAGATACAATTGAATAGTTTTTCACCTGAATGCTACAAATTAGTTTTACTAAAATAAAAGCAGTGACAGAAAAAAAAAAAAAACAGAAAAGGAGAGAAAATATCTCACAGCAACCAAACATATTTAACAGAGATGAATCCCATTCTGTTTCCCTGTGGTGAAAATGTGTGGTTTAATATATGAGAAGGATATTTCACTTGGTGTATGTTACCCATCGTAGCAGCACTAGCAGAAGCAGCTATAGAAGACGGTCCATTAGTTTTTCCATAATAAACTCTTTTTTCACTGGCACACTCTTGGGATTCTTTGACATACTTCAGTGTAGTCATTGGTGGATGGCTTCAATCATTGGAACCATCAAAATCTAAAATGAACATTTTTCATGTCACTCTACTATATGTTAAATATTATGAAACTTGATTTTAAGGGCATTCTCTCCAACATGTGTGATTCCAAAAGGCAAGGTTGTAAATGCAAAATGCTCTCTCTCCTTGCATTGTAGATTTGCATTTGTTTCTCAAATGAGCATACCAAGACACTTATTCAATATAACTTTATCATGTTCAAGGAAGGACTAATGAATGAGAGCTAACAGCTCCCAGTTGGAGTCTCCAATGTATCTAACGTACCTAAGGCCATTGCCTCCACGCGAGGGAATTCTCTGAAAATATGTGCCCTAAAATGGACAGTCACAAGTGAGAATTGGATAGAAGGCTTCATTGAAGTAATAATAATAATAATAATAATAATAATCAGCACTTAATTGTGCCAAGTGCCAGGAAGAAGACTTAGTTCTTGTGAAAAAGAAATCACAATCTAATATAGAAGCCAGGCATTTAAGCAACATAAATGAGGTAAGTTGAATCAGAGAAATATACAACCATTTAAGGAAGAACACAGAAGAAATGTGATTTGTGCATTCCAAAACACTCCTTGGGGGAAAAAAAAGGAATTTTAAAGCTGCAAAGGATATTAGACTTTATCTGACATTATGTCCTCTCTAAATATATGGGTAAGACTGAGGTCTAAAGAGGTAAAATGACTCAAACACGGAGAGAAAATATCTCACAGTAATCAAACATGTTTAAGAGATGAAACTCTGTTACCTCACATCTTCAAATTCCAAGCCTAATGTTCTGTTGAAAACTTTAGGAAAAACATGGTAGCATATCCCTAATTCAAAATACCAATTGGTACATTATGGCTCTCTTATCAAAGACCACGATAAAGGGTGTGTGGGGGGGTGTGGCCTGAAGGATGACAACTAATTTCCTATTTGTAATTTCCTTTCAATTGTGCTAGGAACAATTGCTTAGAGATGGGGAACTTAGAAAAAAAAGTCTATCTGAAAGTCTAAGAAAATAGGCAAAAAAGAAAAATAGCCATTTTATTAACTCTCTCGAATAGGAGATGATAGTTTAAGCATTTTAAGAAATGTCTCAATAACTATTACAAAATGGATAAGATTTCTTCAGGAAAAGAAAAATAATAATCAGAAAAATTTAATCACCTTAACTAATGTCATTCAAGAAATATTTGCTAAACATTCGTTATGACCCATGCACAATACTAGATACTAGGTGTTGCACAAGAGATAAAAAAGTTTCTGTTTTTAGAGAGGTACTAGTTAAGAAGGGAAACAGAAATCAATTGAATAATCACATCAATAATTCAACTAAAGTCAAGTTCCCTGTGACAGAAGTATGGTATGATATTTGAACTGAGACAGAAGATAAATGGGAATGAACTAGGCTAAATGAATGAGACAAAGGATGTATAGACATCTAGGGGAGAGAACTGTGTGAGAGGGGTCTATAAGCCAGAGACCATGTTAGTATATATGAAGAATTTCGGTCTTTGTTATAGACTGATTGCACCAATGGCCCCAATCTATCACACCTCCCTAAAGTCATGCCCTTCTTCTACAGCCTTCCCATAATGACTCTAAGCTTGCCATGTGGCTTGCTTTGGCCATCTGGACAGTAGCAAACTGGACCCAAGCAGAGACTTGAAAAAGCATTTGCATATTGTTACTTTTTTTCTCCATCATGAAATCGTACTTGGGCTAGCCTGCTCAATGAAGAAATGTGGACAAAGCTCTTATCCAATTGTCTCCACTGAAGCCCACTCAGTCCACATGACCACCAGTCAGACACCTAGGAGAGCCCATCCAAGATCAGTAAGGAAGACTAGCTGATTGATAACTAGAGAGGGAACCTTGCTAAGCCCTGCTCACATCAGCAGAGATCCTCAGGTGAGCTCAACAGAACCACCTAATCAATCCACAGATTTGTGAGTTAAATAAATATTTATTGTCTTCAGCCACTAAGATATGTGGTTTTGTCTTCTGACAGTCTATTCTTTGCACAGCAGCCAGAGTAATGCCTTTAACATTTAAGACAAATCATATCATGCCTCTATTCAATATCACATACTGCTTCCATTTTCACGCAGACTAAAAAGCAAAAATTATTTTAAAATATTAAATAGTCTCTACCCCTACAACTGAATCGACTTATCTCTCTGAAGTTGTCTCCTAGTAGTCTCTCCCTGCAGTAGAACTATAAGGTCTCCTGATTTTCATTAAAAATGATGAACATATTCTCATCTTAAGGGATTTGTTCTAGCTATGTTCTCTGCTCAGAATACTCTTCTTCCAAATATACCCATAGCTAATTCTCTAGCTTTCTTTGAATTTCTGCTCAAATGTCACGTTTTTAATGATGCTACTTTACCCTCAACATTTAATGTGGCAATCTAACCCTTTTCCCCAACCTTAGCATTCTTGATTCCCTTTGCCCCATTCTATTTTTTCCTTTTTTTCATCAGCACTTATTACATATGAAGGCACTAGATAATTTACTCACTTATGTTGCTTATTGTTTATTTTCTCTCTCACTCCCCTTGAAAGTAAGAACTGTGAAGTTAGAAATCCTTGTCCCATTCCATGAAATATTCCCAAGAATAAACAGAGGCTAACACATAAAACACATACTGTGTTTCCCGAAAATAAGACCTAACCGGAAAATAAATAATAGCATGATTTTTCAGGATGCTCGTAATATAAAATAAGCCCTACCATATTTCTCCAAAAATAAGACTGGGTCTTATATTAATTTTTGCTCCAAAAATGTATTAGGGCGTATTATGAAAAATCATGCTATGGCTTATTTTCCGATTAGGTCTTATTTTCAGGGAAACACGGTATGAATAAATTATGTCTTGAATGAATGAATGAACAAAGTGATATTCTGATTTATTTGAAAGGACATAACCTACCCGCACTACTAAACCCTATGCAAGTGTTATGAATTGTTTCTGTGGTTACAATTAATTAACACTTTTTCTGTTGGCTTATACATCAGAATAATATTTTAATGTGAATTAAGGCATCCTTGTCTCACTTTTCTCCTTTTTATAATTTAATCACCCTCCATTACTGTCACTTTGTGTGTAATGTAGAGGCCCTGTCCTCACTGAATATAAAATGTAGAAATAACCAACTGTCCCAAGTGACTTGCTGGGTAAGGGTGTGTGCAATAATAAATAGGAGTCAAAACCCTGTGAGATAGAGAGGACAGAAATCTAGTTGAGTGATTTGCTCAGTTACACAGTGAATAAGCAACAAAAATGGAAGAATGTGGCATCTCTACTTTCTGGCGAAGGTTGTTTTCTTTAGAACTTACCATTTAAGAGTTTAATTCAAAGTGCCAGAGATTACTGGCCTGTTTCCATCAGAATCAGACACCTGATGCTACAAACTCCAGATGATCTGCCCTGCTTATCACAGTTCATGTTGCAGAGTCCCCATGGTTTGCCCCTCATAGTCCCCTTTGCTCTCACATTATGTTCAAGTTGAGGTCCCCACATATTTCAGTCTACGTATTTCCCAGTGCACCACTATCACATGTGGCTTTGTGTTTGTGTGTGTGAATGCATATGAACACATCCACGCAATGGGGAAAATTCAAAGAAATGAGAGATGGTGAGAGACTGTCTATGATTAAAAACAAATGAATATCATGCTGACTCTGGCATAAAGAGCACTTGAACTCTGCTGTTCTCCCTTTCCTCTTACGTCTATCTGTATGAATGCAAGGCCTTATATGTTATTTACATTCTCTCTGCTTTTTGCTCGAGTTGTTTGGTGCTTAAACAGTGACTCATCACAGAGCCCAACCAGCTAGATTACAAAATATTTCAGCTTTCCATGCTGTGACTCCTGATTCCCATCTAGACATAGCATTGATTGTTGTAGATGAAAAATTAAGGACAGAAAGAGAAACTCAGAATAAATGCAAATAAATGAATGACTGACCAAGTATAATTAAGTACTGGGCAATTCTCTTTATTAAACAATACCAAAGAAGTGGTAGCTAATACAATAAATCCAAATGGTGGGAAGGAGTTTTCATTTCTTACAGTAACTTATTTTCAATATTTTAGTATTCAACATTTTAATGACTTCTAAACAGTGATCTGTTCTCATGTCCACATGCAATTAAATGCTCAGTAGATACTTATTTTACATAGAATTTAGATTTCTTTTTTTTACAATTTAGCTATTTAGCTCAAAAGATGACATTTGTAGGAACGGTATTTGAAAGTTCTTCACTGCAGTGATTTTAAATTTTCTACCACATATATCCAAAGAATGTGGTTCCTTATGTTCACAACTTTTCAACGACCATGTTGTTGTTTTTTCTTTATGTATTTTCCAATAAATTATCCTCTGTAACACATGTTATTTATCTCTTCCCAGTTTCTGTCAACGATCCTATCTTCTGGTCCAGAATCTTCATGAATCACTCATGCTAGAAAAATAATTAAATTGATAGTCCTTTACTTATTCAAAGTTTTCACTAATTTATTTAAATTATGTATTTATTTAAGGCGTGTCTCAAATGTCCATCTATGTTTGTATTTTTATACACACAATAAATTCCTATATGTGAGAGAGCATGTTTAAATGATTTGGAAGAGTAATATTCTTTATGCAAATAAATATGAAACATTTTGATAGTGATAATAGTGACTATACTAAACTCTCAAATTCACTTTGACAACATTGTCTTAACCAGTTGCATATTAACTATAATTAGTTTTATAGCATAGGAATATTGGAAAGAGGGCTGAAATTGATGTTTTTGATGAAGACTGCACCAACAGATTAGTAAGAGGCTGCCTCTCACCTCCTGAAATATGGTTTGCTGCTAGCAAACTTGTGTTGGTGGGCTTGAGGTAACCTAAATATAAAAAAGTTTATTCCTCATTTTTAATTGACTTATCCTGTTATTGAAGTGGGGCTATTGTGACATTCTTCTTTTCTTTCATTTATTTATTTTTAAAGTGGTTGTAATGGTACTTTTCAATAACTGTTTGTGCTCAGATAGTAAGTAAATAAATAGTAATAACCCTATTAAAATATTAAGCTGTAAAAGTAAAGTGCTCAAAAATCTCATTTCTTTTATTCCAGAGAGAAAATGTACTTAACTAATGTCCTATTTGGGAAGAATTCTGCAAAAGGCCATTTACTTGAATGTTCCCTCCAACATTAACAACATTAACAAGTTACAGGTATGGCTTTGTTTGTTCTTTCTCATCTAGCAAACAAAAGAAGTGTTTTAAATGTTTTTAGAGTATAGATTTCTAGGCACAGCTAACAGCTATCTGGCATTTTGAAAAATTGCTTAATCAAGTCTAAAATTCATACTTGTAAACCAAAGGGAATATTTCAGTGAAGGAGAATTGAAGATGAAAAGCATGGCTATCTGATGAAACAAGTTCTATGAGTGGGTTAAAACATGTATTTGTAGGTATACTGGAGGATGTCAATACAAAGGACGAAATTGAGGAAGCAAAAGAATGATTGCAGAACAAGCCTTAGGATACACAATGGGGCTGTATCTAGATAAAATTTAAGGAGAAACAGAGAATTAGAAGAGACCCTCGACTCCAACAAAAACAGTTCTCTGTGGAGCAAGAAAAATTTAAGGCTGTGTATTAAATAACTTTTCTGTGAAAGAGGAAGGAGTGAAATAATCTACTGCAAGTGAAAGGATAAAGATACTAGGAAGAATCTGTTGGAAGGGCACAACAAAAGAATAAAATGATTATCAACAGTCAAATATAAAGCGGAATAACCTACCTTTATAATAAGGTTATTTTTCAAGTATGTCTGGAATATATTGTTTTCTTAGACTCTGTATTCACTATCATTATCAATATTTAGTTATTTAATTAGTATTTCAATATTTTCTCAATGTGGTCCTTCAATGTTTAGACATTTTTGGGAAGCTGGCATGCAAAACAACTGGAATTGTTTGAGTTATTTTGCCCCCGATTCTATGCAGGCTGCCTATGAGTCACATGGTGCCTGGTTCCAGATGTCTCCCTTAAAACTAGTTTTGACAAACTAAAAACAGCCACAGAGAGTTAGCAGGATGTTGAGGGCTCTGGCCAGGCCATCTGAAAAATAATTTAGGGAAAGAAAGCTGTTCTTTCTAGAGAATGAAAGAATTAGAAAGACTTCTAAAGGTCATCTGGCCCAACTGCTTGATGTGAGAGCTTTCAGATCCTCCAGCAGATGCAGCACAGACGTTTTCACTGTCCCTGCTGATAAGGTCTATCCCTTCCAATGAAATTCTTTTTCCTTCTCTTTCCAGGAAGAAAAGATCTGTAGTTGAGAGAGCTAAATTGGGGAATATGGTTCCCTCATTCGTTCTCCACAACTGTGATTTTTGAGATTTTGCTATTTAACAAGTATCTCTCTGTTCTTTAGAAAACAGAGTGCCTTTTGCCTAGTTTCCCAGATGCTAATGTTTTGCCCCACACTATATTTCCTAATTTTATTTCTCTCCACAGTGTAATCAGGCTAATCTCCTCGCTCCATTCTATATGTTCAATAGGCAGATTGTTCTCATTCTGTCTTAGTGGCTATTTTGGATTCCACTGCTGTGTAACAAATTGCTCCATAATGTGGTGGCTTAAGACACCTCTATTTTTATTCTCAAGGAAGGATTCAGCTGGGATGTCTTTAGTGTCACCTGGCTTCATTAGGGGTCACTCATCTAAGTCATTTTTCAATATTAGAACGTAAAGAGTACATTCTTTATAACGGCTTTATTGCATCATCTTTTATGGAGGTGTCTCTTTTACCCAACCAGTCCCCTATTGATGGGTATTTAGATGGTTTCTTTTTTTTTTTTTTTCACTGTTGCCATCATTGTAATTAATGGCTTTTGCCAACTTATTTTGGTCTCTTATATAAAGTTCTACAGGGAGAATTGATGAATGAAAATGTAAGTTCATATAAATTTGAGTGCAAATGAATAAACCCGCCAATAGAAGGTAATTCAGCCAAGACTAGATTAGGAAGATAAGATGACCATTTTTAAATATTTTCCCCATTTCCTGATAGTAAATGATAGTATCACTGTGATTTTTATTTGCAGTTCTTTGAATATTAGTGAGGTTGAGCATGTTTTTTATGTTGAATGATCTTTTGTAGTTTTTTTCACTGAAATTTCTCTTTATACCATTTTCCCATTTTTATTGGGCTGTGTTATTTGTTGGCTTTATTTTATATCTGTAAGCAGTGGATATAATAAAGGTATTAAGTGCTTGACCACTATAGTAAATAATTTTCACAAACAAATTCTCTTTTAATTTCATTTGTGATGTATTTTTCCCATACAAAAGTGTTTTAAAATGTTTGCAGTAAAAATTGTTTCTTTTTTTAAAATAACTTCTGAATTTGGTTTTATGCCTCTCAATATTATAAAAAGATTTACCTATATTTTGTTTCAGTGTTTTTGTTGCTTTATGTTTCATATAAATATTCAATCTGTCTAGAATTCATTTTTACATATGTTATGGTGGAATTTGTTTTGTTTTGCTTTTTATCTCAAATGGATGACCTGTTGATTCGGTATCATTTGTTTAATAATGCATCTTTTTTCAACTAACTTGTAAAATCAAATTCACTACATCTTGATTCTATTCTGTACTACAATTACTTTGTCTCTTCCTCCACAAATATAAACTGCTATAACTTCTGTCAGTAGAGTACGTTTTAATATCTGTGACACAAGTTTCTATGTTACTGTCAAAATTTCTTTGTATTGCAAATTCATTCTTCTGATCAACACTTAGGAACAAAATGTTTGCAGTTGTATCATTAAATATCAGAGAGTTTTTTTTATTGAGTTAAATTTACAGATGAATTTGGGAAAATAGCAATTTTTGTAATACTTTCCTCATCAAAAACGTTATGATTATTTTATTTTATATTTACATAAATATTTCTTTATATTCCTAAGTTTATGAAATTATTTTATATGGTTTTCTTTTTATGCTGTAATAATTTTTTTCTATTATGTTTTCCTATTATCTAGTCTCTCTTGCTATTGGTAGTATATAAGGAAGCTATCACTTTTCTTTAACATTATCACAAATGTTTTACAATATCAAATTTTAACATTAACCAAATACTCAACCACTTTAATGATTTACCTAATTGTTTATTTTAGCTCATCAGTTGATTAACACATTTTTTAGGTAACCATTTATATTATGTTCAAATAGTAATCTTTTAGGATATACTTTTAAATTAAGAATACTATTCATTTAATAGTATTTCAGTGTTTCATTACATTGGCTAGATCCTCTTCAATAATGTGAAATAACTTTTAATAACTAACTTGATACTTATGAAAATGTATTTCTTAAAAACAGTTAATTTTGTTGGAGTCAATGAGTTTATGACATGTTACCAGGCACCATAATGGTTACTACTGTGTGGAATGAAAATTAAGACTAGCTGGCCACTTCCTATGTAAAAAGAGTGTACTTCCAGTGTGCAATGTACTTGACAGTATTTTGGGAAATCATAAGCCTGAGAAAAAGAGCAATAATTTATTTTAGAAAAATGAATGATTCAATTTGAGATTTAGGGATTATATTTTCTTTGTTGTTATTATTTTGATTATTTTGCTTGTCTTTTTCTGGAGGAAAAGCAGTATTTTAAGGAAAACTAGAGGAAAGAGACAATAGTAGACAAGGTAAGAATTGAGACTGATGAAGAAGCCATAGATAGAACCTGAATGGATTCATGAGCAATGTCCAAATAAGTACAAATGGAAAAACGACATGTGTAACTTGAAAGAATGGGTTATGTCTCTCTTGTTTTACTATTTAATTCTAGCAATTGGTAGTATGACTGGCACATGAAAAGTGCTCAATAAATATTGTTAAATGAATAAATAAATGAGGAATCAGTCAAATGTACAGACTAAGTGCCCATCTTCAACTCAAATTGTAGGTCTGTCCAACCACAGATAATTCCCACAGATGCTTTAAGATCTAGTGTTCACATCCTCACTCCCAATCCTAGTGAATATATGAAGCAACAGATTCTTCTCCATAACTGAGAACTCTAACTCACATTTTAGGGCAGTATCTGGAGGAAGGGGGTAGATCTTGGACAAGACAAGAAAGGTGATTATCCAGTTTAACTGAATAGGTTCTTACTCTTTCAGGTCATCCTTTTCCTATTTTGTCCTTTTAAAGAAAATAGAAAAATAGGGAAGTATGCTAGTTGATGAGGAGGGAAATTTCAAACTACTGTTTGTTCAAAGTTGCTGTGCTCCATAATAACATAATTCTTTAAACAAAAGGAAACAAAAATGCATCTATCATGTAAATCTTATGAAGCAAGACTACAGAACTGTTCACATGAGGAATTTGTGTAAGGGAAGTTGCTATGTATATCATACTATAGGAGAAAGCTCTTAGTTAGAACCTATAGAAATTTGAGTGTCTAAGATCTTCACATTGAAAAGCACATTTCTAAGCCTCAGTAACTTGGTAATGCCTAAAAACAGACTTTTAACCAGGAAGGGTTAGAGTCAGAAATGCACGGATTCAATCAAGCTTTAGGGTACTTGTTTCAAATGTCACAGTATTATACTTTCACATAAGCAGAGATGCAACATCAAAAAATACTAATTGCTACAAAAAGTTCTGAAAAACTAAAACAAAATCCTGTGGCAACGAAAACTGTATAAGGAGATTTCACATGCTCTGATTTACTCATAGCTGTGGGCTTCTTTAATACTTTACATATGGTGCATTAGTTCAAACATCCCAGACTGCTGAAATGCATATTAAGATTTAAGCAAACTTCTGTATAGACTTTTTTTGTTTGTTTGTTAAATTTTGTAATATATTGAAAAGAATGGGGAGATAGAAAACTAGGTTTGCACTTAGCTCTGATTGGTGCCTATTGAACACGTCATTCATGTATAATTTCCCTAGGACCTAAATATGAAATTAACCAGTTTATCTTTAAAGCTGATCCTAACAGCCCTTTCTCAGCTAGCTAAGGCCAAGTGGGAGTGAGCTATGAGGTGATTGAATATTGAAATTGAACTTAGCAGGGGATAATTAAACTCATAGGTGCTAAATCCACTAAATTCTTACTCAAGCAATCTAACTAGAGAATCCAAATTAAAAAGCAAGAGTGGAGTAGGGCGTAGGTTGAGATAGGAATGTCTTAGAAAAAAAGGTGAGACATTCTATTTGGGTCATAAAAGTGTAAGGTTTAATGTCACTCTACTTAACAGGTCAATTTAGGGCACTCTGAGCGACTTCATTTAGGTGTATACTTGAGAGTTAAGTGGGAAAGAGTTGCAGATAAAAATATGCATCAATCTTAAAAAAAAAATCTGATATCCCCCTCTACCAGAGTTGTTATGCCTAGCTGTCAAACCGACAATTCTCAGCAATATCTGGAAATATTCCAAATCACAGGTTGTATTAGTTGGACTTGGCTGAGCCAAGTAAGCTTACCACCTGCTCTATGGTGGACTGTAGTGAGGTAATTGCAACAGACTGGGAAGAGACCGTGTTTAATGACCCCCACTGGCTTTTCTATATGACCACGCAACAACAAAACAGCCCTAAAATGGACTCTGTTCAGCCAATTTTCTTTCCTTGCGCATATCTGTTGCCTATATGGGTTGTGGGTATAAGCTGTTCGAAACTCTGCTGGAGGATAACTGCTGGGAAGCTCTAAATCAGCACACCAAGGTAATCTGGTTGTGTTCTGTCAATGTGGCCACCATCTTCACTTCAAACTCTGTGGCAAAACTGTGGAATGTGGAAAACTCAAGTAGGGGGGGATGTTTTGTCATGTGATTTAGATTGGGCTATTTATTATGCCTGGAGGTTTCTGAAACACCAGATGATTAATAGAAAATGCTCACTTAGAATCTCAATGGAAGATTTCCCAACCATCCTGGGAAAAGATCTGTACTTCACATTCACACTTGCATACTTGGGATATAGGAAAAGAGAGATGGAGGAAACAAAGCCAGGAGTGAAAAGGCAAGGGTTCAATATATGTAAATGCTTCTACATAAGTTGATATAAAACACATGACTCTGAATGACTTCCAAAATGCTTGAATCCTGTAAGACACACAAAAAAATGAATGATCTGAGCACCATCTGTTTGTCCTTTTGGTACATGTGGTAATGGTCACTTATCTGACTACCTGTGGATATGGAAATGCATTTGAAATAATGAAGGACCCTCTGCTCTATTATAATGACAACTACCAGTGACATTTGTAACCTTAGCAGCGGGTTAGAAACTATTTATGTCCACTCCCATTAAGAATTTTACCTCCTTTGACACTTCCATTTGGTTCTGTTTGAAAGAGAAAATCTTTCGTCTGACCTAAAACCACAAATGAAGACCAACTTCTCTCAAGAAATTTGCATATGCTTAACTATTTATGAGTTCCCTGCTGAGCATCAAAGGTGATTATCAATCTACCTACACCCTAAACTTCTAGAGAACATTCAGTTTTTGTTAAAAGCATGCTCAATTCCCTATGAAATGAAACTTGAAGTCAGAAATGTACTAGGCAATACTTTCTTTTCCTTGGAGAGCATTTTAGCTTTTTTTTTTTTTTTTTTTTTGCAATGATTAAAGTTTGTCCATTTGTTCAACAGATATTTATTAAGTAGCTACAATGTGCTAAGCATTAGTCTAATTTTGGAACATTTTAGATCTTCAAGAGAGGAGAGCGTTAAAATCAATCTTATTTACCAACATCTATTCTTTTATCAGCATTCAGAATCATTCCCTCCTCTTAGCATAATTAGGTTTGTCATTTGTTGATAGATGGGCTAGCTGACAAAATTTGGCAAAATATAAAACATGGACTATCTCTTATTTGAAGCATGTGTACTAGCAGAATATTGGGTCTTTAAACTTATTCAACACAGCCTGCAATAACAGCACTGATTTTCTTTACTTGTATATTTATCTCAAGTTCTCATGTTTTTGAGTTTCCGTCTGATCTCAAACAAAAGCAGCAGTTAATACTGTTGTATTTAATGTCATTTCAGTGCCTGCAATGTGAGGCAGCGATCTCAGAGAAAATGACTGCTGTTGCAAGTAAATAAGTTAGTCATTGTTTTGTTCAAGGAGTTATACTTCCAACCCGCAGTGCCCCATGCTTTGTTTATTTTACAGCTTTTGATGCAAATGACTTGCCATCTTAATCTGGGAGTACATCAGAAACAGAGCATTAGAAGCTTTGTCCAAGCTACCAATGCTGAGTGTGTTTTCTGAAATTACATAGGTCAAATAGCAAGATTGTTTGGAAAGTATGGAATAGTATCAGAGAGATGCGGGAAAAGATAATTTTACTTCTGACCACTAATGATTTCTGAAGTCTTTAGTTCACAGTAAGAAAAATATTTTGGAAACAAAACAAAGATATGTTTACTGATGCCTTTTTCAATTAGTCTTTGCTTTTTAGTATAAAGACTAGAGTGCATTTTTTTTTAATTTCAAAAATGCATCGAGTCCATTGAATTCCAGCTACACCGCTGAAGGCAATTTTTAAGACTTTACATTATATGATGCAAATTGTATTTACATTACTTTGCATCATATTTCTGTGTTGTATAATTATCAAATAAACTATTTAGAAATTATATCGGGGGAGAATGGGGGAAAAAACCCTAAACATCTTCCTGGGATTTTGTTTTTCTTTCTCTCTTGCTTCATAAAGTGTTTATAAAATGGGCAAGTCTAGGGGAACTTTCTAATTTGTGGATGGTGGTTCCAAGCTGAGTCTATACAGTTTTATGACTGCTTAGTTACAATATGTATAAACACATTACCCTTCTACATATCAAAATGCCCAGGAGAAGGCAATGCAAAACAAATGAAGCAGGGAAAAATATATTGCACCTTTTTTTTTTTTACATTTAATTTAAAATTGATGTAACCTGATTTCAGCTCTGAGGAGGTAGTGTTTTTTACTTGCTGTTTCCTCATTTCATCTCAGCTTCACTGGCCAACAAACCAATCCTACACAACTTCTGAAAACGTCCTCTTAAGTTGGTATTGAAGAAAGATAATCTCACCACTAAGTCAGCAGTTGAAGTTCGTATTATTCATTTTGAAGCTAAATTAATTTTGCTTTGAAGAATGTGTGTGGGGGGAGAGGAGAGGAGAGGAGAGAGAGAGAGAGAGAGAGAGAGAGAGAGAGAGAGAGAGAGACCTCATAGTCTTACTTTGCTATGCAAACCAACTTTTCAACAGGACCAGCAAAATTCAGCCATCTGCAACAAAATGCTCACTACATCTGCTTCAGAACAAAATGTCTCTAAATCAAATTGCCTTATTGTATCTTACATTTTAGTATATTGTATATATCTAAGCAGTCGGTGTACAACAAAAAAGAAAGTTCCATGTTTGAGAGGGGTTTTGGTTTTGGGCTGTAAAGCATAATTTCTTGGTGAAAACTCATGATTCTGTGTTGACTAATATAAAACACATAAGGAAGTATGCAGGAAAGCTTTTGCCATATAGTAGGGAGCAACTAACAGAAGTTGGATTTGAATCTGTATGTTATGAGGTCTCATTGTATTCCCTGTTTCTGAGAAAAGCAGGAAAGTACGTTGCAACTTGTCTACTTATGCAAACCGTAGAAGTTGGCCTAACAAAACTTTTATTCTAGTAGCACCTCTACTGGAAATGTGGCATGAGAAGAACAGCGAACAATACAGACTTTGTTCATGAATATGAGAGGGCTTCTGAAACATGTGTCTGTCACCCTTCTTCTGTTTACAGTACCAACAAAATTTTTGAAATGGTACTTGTCTGTCACTTTTTCTGCTTCTTTACCTTCCATTTATACCTCAAGGCATTAAATAATCTGCTCAGAGTGGCTTTTGCCTTTACTCTACACGGAAATTGTTTGTTCCAAAATTCACCTGAAATTCTGTCAGTAGCCAATGAAAAGACCTGTTTTCATGACTCATTTTTTTGAGATCCATTTGAAATATATCACCTTGTCTTTGAAACAGACCATAATCTCTGCAGGTGATTTAGTTACTTCCGCCTTCGTGTTCTCGTAACAAATTGTTTATAAGTCTCTTATAGTTACCCTGATGTGTTGTAATTTATCTGTGTACATAGTGGCTGCTCTAACCAGACTTTAAACTCCTTAAAAGCAAGAAATGTTGCTTAATCATTTTTGTAACACTAACATATGGTAGATGTACTGACCATATTGTAAAAGCACAATAAATATTTATTGAAGGAGTGAATAATGGAGAGATCTCTGAAGAATTTTAGAATAACCTCATTGTGTTCTGTGATGAAATATGCTTTATCATTTACATTAAGAAAAGGGACCAAAAGCCGCCAATGATTTTTAGGCAGATCCTTCTCTTACTAGCATATACAGCCTTCCTGGAATAGCATTTTTGTTATGTTAAACCCCTGCTCCATCATTCATGTAACTAATAACATTAAACATCTATGAGCAGGAGCCTTTAATGTCTCCTTTTAGGTTATACAATCAAGTCAAAACTTCTTGGGATATTTTAGCATTTTTAACATGCTTTGTTTTCCCAATACATTCCACCAGAATTCATATATTGTATAAAGAATAGTGGTTTTTGACATGTATGAAATACAATTATGATCTAAAGGTGGTAAAACAAAGTTAGGAAATTAGGAAGTTGGAAGGAAGGAAAAAAGGAAGGAAGGAAGGAAGGGAGGGAGGGAGGAAGGAAGGAAGGAAGGGAGACAGAGAGGGAAGAAAAGATTCTTAAATGTATTTCTATTTCTTTATCAGAATAGAGAAAGTATTTTAAACTATAAATTTAGATTGATTTGATATTTGGTGGCATATATATTTAAATTGCTTCATTGTCAAAAACATCCAAATGTCAATTAAAAGTAGAATGTCAGACTGGAAAATAATTACAACAGTAATTCAGGTAAAAGGTTATTTCCTTAAGGGAAAAAAACCCCACTTAGAATTAAAATAAAGATAGAGAAGCAACACACACACACACACACACACACACACACACACACACACACACAATCTGAATGGCCAAAAACCAGTTAAAATGATAAGGTGATATTGTTTTAGCTATAAACATAATGTTATTTTTCACATGCAAACATGTTAAAATGTGGTTTTCATCTTTAATTTTTTGGATTTGTTTTAGTTTTGTTTAAATTATAATAATCAATGTGGATTGGCATGTGTTGAAACAAGCATTCCCACAAACTATTAATGAGTTTAGTACAAATTTTCAAAATTGGAAAAATCCTTTATACTATTTTACTCAGAAACTCAAATTCTCTACATCTTGCCACTAAAATTAATCAAATAACAAAAAAAGGAAAAAGGAGTAAATTCTCAGGTCACATTTTTGAAACAACAATGCTAAAATAAACAATTTTTAGAAGTATACCTCATACACATACCCTCATACACAGACATATACACATACACAACAAGCACTTTGATAATTTTGAAAAAGATAACCAATAAAATGTTTTCTTAATACTGGGTTCAATAGGATCCCAAAATGACAGTTAGAAAGACTGCATAGATCAAAATAAAAGATGTACACTACGTATTAAAACTTATTTGTAGATTTCTAATTCAAGATCAGGACTTCCATTTCAAAATAGCAGACTGACCACATATATTATTTCCTTCCCTCTAAAGATAGCTTTGAACTGACAGTAAACAAAACAATATAAATTAAAGTGACCAGATGAATTGGGGGTGGAGGTGGGGAGGGGTCAAAAAGCCTCAAGAGATTTCATAAAATTTCTGGGATCTGGTAAGGAAGTGCAAGAAGAGCAACAAGGAACAAGACAGAGAAAACTTCCATCAAGAATGTGAAGAGCTCCTCAGCCAATGTTCTTTTCATAACCAAGGAAGGACTTGGAAATTGGAAATAACAGATACAAAAGAAGGTAAGAAAGAGCCACGGACTCTCATCAAACTACCAGTTATGGCATCTGCCAGGACACTTTGGACTTCTTTATATCCAGAGACTAACAGCTAAAAAAAAAAATGAGTCACTATCATTCTAGGAATAATTGACTCTGATCAGCCTGCAGAAGTAAGGGTCCATTTACATGTGGACACAGGCAGAATGTTTCTTTGGATTCTTTCACACCACTGTAACTGTGATGGACATGTACAGCCACTCTAGTCTGAAGGATATGATTGACAAGTATCATGGACTGAATGTGTGTGTTCTCCCAAAATTCATACGTGAAATCTAATAACCAATATGATGATATTTGGAGGTGAATCTATGGGGAGGTAATGAGATCATGAGGGTGGAGTCCTCATGAATGGGATTAGTGCTCTTAAAAGAAGAGATCAGAAAGCTAGCTTTTCTCCATGGTGTAAAGATACAAGGAAAAGTCAGCTATCTGCAATCTGGAAGAGGGCCCTCACTAGAAGCAACCATGCTGACTTCCTGCCTCTATCAGTATGAGGTATAAATACTTGATGTTTAAGCCATTCCATTTATGGTAATTTATTATAGCAGCCCAAACTAAAACAGCAATCTATGGCTCAGATCCAATAGTGTTAAAATTTTGGTTCACACCATGAGGTAAGCCACCAAGACCTCATCATAACTTGAAGATAAGAGTGAGTACAATGTCAAATGGATAGTTGAAAAGGAAGAGTATTGGTATTAGTTGTGGCCCTGAAACTGCATGCATAATAGAGGTATAGTTTATCCCACCATCTGCCATCTTCTATTTCTCCTCAGGAAGAAAGCCCATACAGTAATTTCTCTACCAAAGTAAATGGTGACCTAAAGAAATGAAATAGCTTCTTACACAAGTCCAAACTTTAGAAAAGAGTATTTCTTCATTACTTGATTTTCTCCATAATTCCCTGACCTACCAGCCCCCGCTTTCACTTCCCTCCCTATCTCAACTTGCTTCCAAGGTTACTAATTTCAAATTCCTTATTAATGTCCTAAGTTCTCTCTGTGATTCCACCATATCATCAAGGCACTTTTCAAACACAGATAAATACATCTATTTAGTTTACCTCTTTCCTTATTTAGGGACATGGGAAATTTTCAAAAAATATGAAAAATGATTTATTACTTTTCAAATTTACATTTATACACATTCTTGTCAGAAAAGATACTACTCTTATTTGATTTGCTCAACTTTTTCTTTCTCATATCCCCATTCCTCCTGTCCCAAATATTCTCTCTTTTCCATATTAAATCCTTTCCAGCTACAAAAAGGACAGACCTTGTCCAGGTCACATCCTATGAGGTGTCAGCTGTGAAGCTTAAAGAACTGTAGTGAGAGGCAAGGGTTCACGAGGAATGGCAAGGCTGGGTTTAGGGCCTGCTAATGGGGCTGCAAACTGCTCCTTAGGGAAAAATCTAGCAGTTTTAGTTACCAATGTGCAAAAAGATGTGGGTGGTTAATATTCCACCAACTGAGAGTCAGTGTACCAGTATGAACTAACTCAGGAGGAAGACTCTCCAGGTTGAAATCAAGTCCTGTGACTCTGTAACAGTTACTTTACAGCCTCGGTGTCCTTCTGTGTTCAACTGGTGGTCCCGTCACTCTCACTGTTACTACAGAAAGTTTGTATGAGGATCCAAAATAAAATACAAATAACTTAGTATAATGCCTCATACAGTAAATAATAAATACTAGTTGCTATTATTAATCCTGCTGTTATCATTATTTGTCTGATCTGGTGGAGCTTCTATAACCAGATTCATGAGGTCAGACAGAAGGTAATTGTGTCATCCTTACATTTTCTCTTTGATTTGAAGCCAGAATTCAGTGAATTCCCATCAGAATTGACATGGGTAGTCTTCATAACTCAAAGAAAACATGGAAGTTACATAACTCCCCTGGTTATTTTTTTTTAAAGAAGGGTTATAATATCTTGGAATGAGTTTCTGTGTTTATTAAAGATATGCTAGAGATCAGTGTCTTTTTGTTAAATAACACAGTTTGACAAATTCAAAAGATGGATGAGTCATAGCTAATGATTGTTGATTAGTAAATAGTTAATAAATCATGTAATGACTTCCTATTATACTATTTATTGAGTAAACTTTCATTGACAGGCTACTGTGTTCTAGGCTCTTGCCCTCATAAATTTATAACCTGGACTAGAACTGAAAAATAATCACATAAATATAAATACACTTACAAATTATATTAAGTGTTGTCCAGGACAATTCATTATATATATATATATATATATATATATATATATATATATATACACACACACACACATATATATGTATATATGTGTGTGTATATATATATATATATATACATACATATATGTGTGTATATATATACATACATATATATGTGTATATATATGCAATATATATATATATATATATATATATATATATATATATATATATGATAACAGGTGACATCTCTTGGAATGGAGAAGTCTGAAAAAGTGGCAGATTTGGGGAGGTTATCAGTTCAATTTTAGATATGTTAAGGATAAGATGTCTGTGAGACTTCCAATAGAGTTGTTACATCAAAGTTTGCAGATATAGATCATAAGCTGTGGGTCTGTTTGTTTGTTTTTCCTAAAGAGAAGATTGATATATCACAGTAACTAGAAAGTAATGGTTAATCTCATCAAAGCATCTTTAAACTATTGGTGAAATAGTTGTTGGATGTGTTTTAACATGGGGTTGCAAGCAATAGAATATAAACAATAGATGGCCATAACTCTGCTCTGTTCATTACATGTTGGCCAAATGCAGTACAAAGGGACTGTTTCCTCAAAGTTGTTTGATTCTGCAGATCAACATAGTATATTTGGCAAACCAAATATATTTACTCTTTTTTTCAGGGAAAATACACAAAGATAAATACCAAAGGATCTTTATTTAACATTGCTTGATCACCACTACTCTGCTATCCTACAAATAAAGTATTACCCCCAAGGTCATAGATTTCTCTCAGAGAAATTACTCAGGGGTCTTGGCACAAAAAGATCAACTTTCAAGTGTCAGGGGAGGGGACTAGCATGTCATCCTGAGGAAGTCACAATAAGCACTCTGATCTGATTTAAGTGGCTTGAACTATGAGTGGAGACTGAGCAGTGAAAAGCAAGCACATTGGCAGAAAAGGCAAAAAACAGTGTTTTCTGAATTCCACCAATTTGATGGAAAGCCGATTTTTAAACTAACAGCTCTTCAGTAAGCAGGTTTTATACTAGCATTAAATAACAAGCTTAAAAAATAATTTATTAATCTGAATTTCTATGAGGAAAAGCACTGCTACATTTGTGGGCAAGTGCTTCCTAGATCATAAAAGATCTTAAAGGTAACTGCCCACACTTTCAGCTGTGATGAGGTGGTGAAAACTGACGTCAAGCCTCCGCACTGGTGTTGTGAAGGATGTTTGACAGCCTGGAGTTCAAAGACTAATGTGCTTTCTTTCACTGGATATATACAGTAAAACTAAGCAAAAATCTTGAAAGCGAAATATTCTGAGAATAGGACCATTCTCTTTATAAGCTCATTTTGAATTCCTTAGAAAAGAAAGGGAAAAAGAAGAAAAAAAACGAGAGAGAGAGAGATTCAACCATCATTCTTTTTGCTAATCTTGAAGACAACTATACTACTCTTGAGTCTAATTTAAGTTCAAAAAGGTTAAATTTAAATTTAAACTTAAATAAGAAAAGAAAAAAAGAAAGAAAAGAGGAAAGGGAAGAAGGGAAGCTGGGAAGGAGAGTAGGGGAAAGAAGGAAGAAAGAGAGAGAGGAAGAGAGGAAAGAAGGAAAGCAGAAAGAGAGGGAAAAAGAAAAATCTTAACATAAAATCATTAAAATACTAAAACTGCAAGGAGCTTTAAAAGTGTTCTAGCCCAATCTGGTTATGAATTTCATAATCCCCTTTTTCCTTCTAACTAGTGTTCACCCAACTTGGTCAATCACAGTGAAAGGGAGCCAGGTCCATTCTCTTGCTAGACACACCATGCTTATTATTCAGTTTTTCCTTATGAATTTTAATCTGCCTTCTAATAACTTTTACTCATCGGTCCTAGTTTTACCCTTCAGACTTATCAAGCAATGTCTACTTCCTTTTTCTCATGAAAACCCTTCAGTTCAAACCCTTCAGTGTCTGTAGTCTCAGACACTCAGGAAACGCCCTGATCCAAGAGATGCCCAGTCTTGGAAGAATGACAGCAAGCAGAAGCAGACTATCCCTCAGAGGGCATGCCACTTTGGGAGTAGGCTATGACATCATTCTGATTAGAGAAAATGTTGTAGCTGGACCCCTGTGTTGTAGAGCATTTGTTAAACATTAAACAGTGAGGCCCATCTCCACAGGGAAACTAAAAACAACTGCAAATGGGGTCAGTCTTGCCCGAGGGAGCCTGAGGCAGAAGTATTCTGAAACAAACAGAAAAGATTTGTGTCTCTGATGCAGTTAGGAAGGCAGTTCTTACATTTGCAGTTCAGTTCAGTAACACTGGAATGATTTGATTCTACTGAAGCTAAAGCAGAAAGTCTGTTCACAAAGGCATTGTTTTATCCCACGTGGGGAGATGGGGAATTAAAGAATTCATGAAGGAAGATAGAAGGTGGTGAACACAGTGGAGCATCCAGTTTCGGGCAGACTAACAGGAAGTTTCCCTGCAGCTCATAGACAGGCCTTCAGGATGACAGATGAGCCTTGTGTAGGAACAGCGGTCATGGAAATCTTAGTGAACTCAAAGTTCAATCACAGGAAGGAAACCAAGACTGAAGATGGCATGTTTCTCATAGAAAAAGGATCATTATTTTTTCCTCACAAATGTTAATTACAGAATTTCTGCACCTACAGTTGAAGCATTGACACACAGGAAACAGGACATAGAGAACAAAGGTTTGAATTGTGGCAACTAGTAGTAGATTTAGAATAATTTCTTTGCTTCTGTGATTAGAAAGTTCTCCATATTTAAACCCACTGGGTAAAGGGGAGAGAACAAAATACTTGAGAAATCAACCCTAGATCAAAAAGCAAAAAACAACCAGAGAAACAGGCAAACAGGACTAAACTCACATGGATTATGACAATGTCAAGAGCCAAGTTACATCTACTAGAAATAGGCCACTGGGCTGTTGCCCCCTGACTATTGAGACAGATCCTGATGGACGTGTCTATAGCCCTAGTGAGAAGAATAGGGAGGAACTGTTTAGGCCCAAACATCAAATCTGAGATAGCTTCACTAACAGTAGGAAAAAAGCTCATGACATTTTCTGTAGTTGTATGATTACAAATGAAATGTTGTTAGAATTAGGATAGAGAACTTTTCAAGTGGAGCCAAACAAGAAAAAAGAAAGTGTTTTTCTTTGCAGTCACAATATACTAGTCTTAGAGAAAATGTGGGTAGATGGTTTTTATGTTACTAAATTAGACAACATTATTCTCAGAAATTATATCTTTGGATTTGTTTCTCAACTCACAATGAACTCTCTCAATGATCCATTTAACTTCTAAAATAAGCCCCTGATAACCTTATTTACATGTGTCCCCGGTTAGAACAATAATAGTTTCCACAGAAATTGAGCAGAAGAAATTCTAGTTCAGTTTGGGCTTGTGTTTTGAATAGGGTGATGTTAACTCAAGCATCTGCCATGTGGTTTGAGAAGCAAAGGAAAAGCCTGCAGAGGGAGAAGTCTGCAAGAGAAATGCAGAGAAACAAATGTAAGATGCACGGAGTCCTTTCTAGTTTATGGTTCCAATTTTACTTCATAGTTCCAAATTTCTTCCAGATTGTGGGCCAACATATGCCTTCCAGTATTCACTAGCTACCTCTATATTCTTTTAATAAACACATCTTTTTGCCTTTACTAATTGAAGTATTTTGTTGTTATTGTTGTTGATCACTAGAGTCCTACATGCTATAGAATACAGCTGGGTTCCTGATTTTGAGCAAGATTTTCCACAGATCTAACTTTAGATGTAAAATCTTGTTTTTTCACCAATGTTTCCTTCAGTCAATCTGAAGAGCCTAGCATAACCCTGTGAAGGCAAGCCCCTCAGAGAAGGCTTCTGGCAGAATCAAGCATGTCGATTCAATTCACTTTAGCAAACGTACATGAGGCACCTGTTAAGTGTTTAGTCACTGGTCTGGGTGCTGGGATTTCATTGGTGGATAAGACGCAGTCCTACTACCTTACAAGGAGACTATAAAAGCTATGGAGAAGACTAAAGAGGAAATTTCAGTGCAGTGTAGTGAGTCTTAAAATAGGAGTAAATCTGGATGATATAGGAGTACAGAGAATGGCCATCTATGCCAGTTTTAGAAATCCAGAAAGGATTTCCAAGGGAAATTAGGCACAAAGCAACAGCCAAAATGTAAGTAGGAGTTAAGTCGGGTTAAAGGGTTAGAGTAAGGGGAACAGATTCCTAGGCCAAAAGTAAAGCATGTCCCAAAAGGCTTGTAAGCAAGACTTAGCATGAGTAACTTTTCACTATGGCTGGCACCTAAAATTCAGAGCAGAAACTAGTGATAAATAAAGCTAAAAAGAGCAAGACACAGATCCAAAGTAGGACTGTAGATTTGATGGTAAAAGCAATGGAAAATCTTTGACACATCTTAAGCAGGGGTGTTCCACAATCAAAAGAGTGTTTTAAGAAGATCATGCTCTTCTAAATATGTTAGGTGACAAGTTTGCCTTCAAAGGGACCTGGAGAAGTAAGCTGGTTCAGTAATTCATGCTAACATGATGATACCCCGGATTAGTACAGTAAGTGTTAGGATCGAGAAAATGAAAACAAACAAACAAACATATCAAAACATCACGAGCTAATGACTAGCACATTCCACTGGGGAGATTGTACTAAAAAAAAATATCTCAGATAAAGGGTCAGTTCACTTCCTACCATGATCCAAAACTGAAAGCTTTGATGCCAAATATAACCACATCAGAATATTTCAAGAGTTGCTTTCCGTTCCAGAAGAAAATTTATAGTCTTGGTAATTTTTATAGTTATCTGAACCTCAAAGGGCTACAAGATGGGACGGAAAATTTTACTTAACCACTTTGCTGCCACATAAGTTACAAAGCCTGAAGCCGGCCATCAAGATGTTAATCTCATGAATATTCATAATTAATAAATATTCATTAAACAACATTTCTGTTCCAGGCACGCTGTTGCTCCTGGCAGGTCCCGTCTGCATGGCAGAGTGCACTTGTTAAATGAGTGTTGCTCATCGCAGAAACACCTTATGGGATTTCCATGAAAGAAGCTATATTCATCTACAATATATACAGATGTGTAGAAACAAGTTTGAACAAATCCTGTACAAAAGAAAAAGAAAAAGCTTTTCCTCTTTAGTACAATGCTTGTGTTTCAACACGTCAAATGTGTGGCCAAATATGTGAAAATCTATGGGGGAAACCAAGTCGACTTTAAAGGGTTTTATTGCTATCTCTATATGCTAGGTAAGTGCAAAGGCAGTGGTCCCTAACCAGCTCTGTGGCTGCATGATAAAAGCCAGTTTTAAATGCAAATGGAGAGTTATGAGCATAAATGCTCAAAAAATATGTTTTGCATTGTATGATGGCTTTTGAGAAAGCCATCCATTTCATGTTAGATGAAGTAGCTATGATGCTGTATACATTTCAATTGGAATATGTGCATTCTATTAAGATGAATTGTTTTTCTAAAAATGGAAATGACTACTCACATTATTTCTCCTTAAGAACCCAGAAGAATTCTGCATGACCACCATGCAAAGAATCTTCACATGTTCTTACACACTGATAATAACTCATTAAACTTACTGGATATTAGCAGTAAACAGATAAATACTACTACACAGTTTTATCTGCCTCACAATTTTCTGCTAATATTACTGTGTAAAGAGCAAAATATTCAAACAGCTTTTTTTTTTTCATTTTTAAGAGGCTTCCAGGCTCTTGTTTTCCGTTGACCCCATACATCGCCTCAGGGAAACAAGGCTGCTCTGCTGTGTTCTAAAAGTATGATGACCTTCCAGTTGGCATATAGTAGTATTATCCTTCTCTCAGATACCTGAGATTCTTCCCTCAGGTGTGGATATCCACAGGCATCACCTTAATTGAGAGGCAATTAAGCCCCCCAAGATAAAAAAAACTCCAGTTGTTCTGCCACCGTGCTACCAATTTGGTAAAAAAGGTAACCTGACAGAAAGCATCTTTAGCACTGGGCTGCAGGCTCTTTGAAGGAGTTAGGCAAGAATCTATGAAGACCCCTAAAAACTTTATAGAATATTTAGTGAGTTTTGTTTGTGTTTGTTGTTGTCATTGTTGATTTTCATTATTGTGTGGATTTTTTTCCCTAAAACTGCCCTCCACAGACTCTCAGCAACCTTCTTTCCAACAAAAATGAGAGGTTGCCTCTTAAGGTAGTTTTCTCCAACTCTCACAATTTCATCTTTTATTTATTTTCTTCACATCTTGTAACTTTGATTAATACTTACATGTTTTGTGTAAAGTATTAAGGTTCTTGATTCAATAAAGATGGCATTTACTGTTATGTGCCTGACAGGCTTTGAATAGAAACCATGAGAGGTAAGAGGTTGGCGGGAAGAGGTTATTCCCTCAATCATACAGATGGAATAAGAAGTCTCGGCTAAGGCACACTATCAAAGGAAAAATGATATCCTTATATTTTTTCTATCTTTGCTCTCTGAGTGAACCTTCTCTTAATAGTCTTTAGACCACATTATTTTCCTTTTAAAAAGAATGATATTGAAACTACAGGGCTCTCATAACCTAAGTAACTGCCTTTCAAATCCATGTCACTAATTAGCCAAATTAAAATTTTCATACACGCAACAAGCACCCTTACTACTGAACACTTGCTATTGCTCTAAAGGAACTTTAATGGTCATCCTATTAACTAAGCAATTTTAATTGCATCTTGTGGCATACCATTAGTTTTATTAGTGAGTTGCTTAAGCTTGCTCATGAATAATAATTGTAAAATACAATAAATTTTTAAATACAAATTATAAGAAAAGAAAAACAAACTCAAATACTTTTCTTGGAAACTGATTTTAACCCAAGCTGAGCTTTGTCTATGAATTTAATTTTTTTCAGTCTGAGAATAGAAAGCTACAAAGGAAAATGTCTGTCTAAATTGGCTCACTATAACACTATATTTTACAAAATTGTTTTTTAGGGAAGTGTAATGAATCGATTTGAAAACTATAAATTGCTAATAATACCTTTGTTACTGTGATGACTTTGTCTAATTCCAAAGATCCTGTCATCCTAGATCTTGATGATTTGTGTAACTTAGCAACATTCCGACTATTTCTTGCTCTGATTTCAAAGACAGATAACATTTCCAAGGGCATTTTAAGGGGGGAAAAAAGAGTTAAAAAATAAAGATATGGATATTAATCCTGTTTTGTAGTAGAAGTCCCTAGTCATCATAAGTATCGCATGCCACGTAACAAAGGTCATTGGTTTGGAATATGACATGGATATTGTCTTCTGGAGCAATGCAACAGGATAGTAGGGATGCAGGGATCATGTTTTCATATCCAAATTTGATATTTCTTGCTTCAAATATTACCAAATTTGAAATGGTAGTAGATACCTAAATATGATAATATCTTTGTGGAGGTTGACAATCTTTCACTTGATTAAACATCCTAAGAAACTCTTTTGCAAATAAGCTTCCGAAACTCATCTAAAACTCCTCTCCCCTGTACTGCTCTTCTCCAATTCTGTTTTCTCAAATAAAACATAGATATTGTTGCCACCCTGACTTTGCTCCAGACATATCCCCTCCCACTGCTTGCTCTCCATTTCTCTAAGCCAGGAGTTGCAGACCCTAAAGTGTAAAATGACAGCTGTAAGGCGCGAAGGTGTCAGGAAGGCTAGGGAAATAAGGTCAGACTTTTTGAGCATTTGTGCTCACATCTGAAAACGAAACCAGGCAAAACAACGACAGAAGCAAACCTCCTTACCAATAACATCTGACTGTGAGCTAATTTTTGTCCCATGAGGAGCCAACCAGTTACCCCTAGTCTAAATGCTACCGTTCAAAGCTTGTTAACTCTTGAGGTGCTGCAGTAGATGGAGCCAAAGAGGTGAAGCAAGGTTCATTTAAAAAAAACAAAACACAAACAAACATAAAGTCTTCAGCTCTCCTGATTCTGATACATGTGACTTGGTGAATCAAGGGCATGGGCAGGTGTGATGTCAGAGATTGTATCCTGACAGACATTGTCTCTTATTCTCTCAACATCTTTCAACAGATCATATCCTATAGTCTCAGGATCTTTGCTGGGTTTGTCTGGAAACGCCTCCTTCAAAACCAAATACCTTTTAATTGTTATCATTACTGGGTTACTGATAGAGCATATGACAGGTATCAGCCAATCATGTCTATCATATATTTAATGGGAAGGCTTATCAGCCACAGAGGAACCTTAATTAATTAGGTATTCTCTATTGTAAAGTAATACACAAACATTCAGTTCACGCTTATATGAGATAAGCAGCATGAGTCAGATAGTACAGTAATATACTGGTTATGCGAATGGAGAAACTGAGACTATGAAGTTAAAAGTGATTCATTCAAAATCACAGAAATAACCAAAAACAGAACTTAGAATGAAACTTGGATTTTCCTGCCACCTGTGCTGGTTCTCAGAAAACTCTTCCATGACCACCAGGGGCAGCAATGGCAACCAAAGGCCCTGGAGAAACGTGTTTTGCATACAGATTTCAAATCCGCAGAACTAGAATTTAAAAAGCAGCTGTAGGACATAGTAGAGATAGTTGACTCTGCCAACTGCAAACTGATAATCTAGTTGGTTTTCTATTCTCTGTTCTATATGTGCCCTTAACTAAAGAAACAGCACCACCAAGCCTGGTAATTTGCTCTTTTACCCAGATATATTTTGGAAAGATGAAGTGTGTATGTCAGTTTGCAAAACAGCATGACTCTCTTAGCCTTTGCTCGCTTTATCCTGAGCCAAAAAATGTGCGTCTGACAGCATCTGTTTCCACTACTTATGCTATTCCAATCATCAAAAAAGCATCAGGATTGGGAAGGAAGTTCTGAAAGCTTTCACATGCCTGTTCCTTACCAGGAAAGCCACTTTCCTCCATGCATTCATTCTACTTCCCGTATACTTCTGTCTGACTCACATGTTCAAATAAATGGGAGATAACTTAAGAGGAAGTCAAGGGGGAAAAAAAATCAAGGGTTACAAATTGTATTAAGTTCCATGATTAAAAAAAACAAACAACAAAAAAAAAACAAAGATGATGTCAAATATTTTCAGACAGAAGCTAAACAGAATTGTTTTTAAAGAGAGAGCGAGAGAAAGAAAAAGAAACAATCATCCGCAGATCACGTGAAAATTAGGACATATTAGACCAGGCATAAGAAATTTAACTTGAAAAATCTCCAGAGACAGATCAAAATATCATAAAATAAGGTAGCGAAAAAGAGAAGAAAAAACGTATGTTTACCTCATCAGTTTCCTTGTGAATAATAGAGATGGAGATTTTTGGATTTCTAAAAGCAAATGCATACAGGGTATTCTCTTCCTTACTGAAACTTTTTATTTTATTCTTTTTTAAGCAAATATATAATAATTCACCAATAAAGTTTCTGAAAATGTGAGTTAATTTAGGGAAAAGGAAAATGTGTGTAACATGGTCAATCCATTGTGATCATCCTTCTACCTCAAGTAACTCAATATGTGTGGTAGGAAGATAGACAGACGATCAAAGAGGGGCATTTGGAGGGGTGAAAAATGCTTTTTTGTTTTGTTGTGCATGATCTGTTGGCATGACTCATTAAAGGATATATAGAAATATTCTGAGCATTGGATTTTTATGGAAAATGCTTTGCAAAGCTTGTTAATGGGAAAATAATCACGTGATATAAAGATATTTTTATAACATTTTATTTACATTTTGGAAATGAGTATACAGAAATAAATACACATTGATATCATTTCAACAATTGTTTATTTCATTACAAAGATTAATAAATTTGTATAAAATAAAGACCATTTAAACCTAAAAACTTGTTCATATCACTATGATTGTTTTCCTATGTCAAGTTTGGAAAACACTTCCCATAATAATTTAATGCTCAAAATATTTCTGTATATCATTTAACAGGGGAAGTGGCTTAGGTCAGTGGACTTCTCAAGGCTATGCACAACCAGCACTTGTATCTCACTCCCTTTACAGACTGGAACTCGATTTATCCTTGCATATTCAGCTCTGATTCCTCTACTGTTACAATTTTTCACTTGAAACATTCAGTGCCATACTTTTAATATTGGAGAATAGCTTGATATAATATACATGATTTTGCTTTATATTTATTATTCACAGCTCTTTCTCTTTCCATCTGAAACTTAGTAATAAAAATCTAGTTATATGAGCCAATAACTTTGTGACATTAAGCCATCTGTCTAACCTTGTATGTTTTATCTCAGTAACAGGCAATCAACGACTTCCCAGAACAATTAACAGAGGTTTTCACAAGGAATGAAAAGAAATTTGCTTAATTATAGTCTTTGGAGAAGTTAACACACATTAACCTCCCAAATGACACATATTCTTATCATTAAACTTTCACAACTGTACATGCATCTATCATTAACCTCTATGTTTGTGGTCATAAATCCTGAGTATTTACCCAAATATTTTAGTGCAGTATCAAACTAATGAGTAACTATGTAGAAAGGTTTGGGGGGATAAACTATCTAAAGGATATATGTGTACATGACATTGAGCACATTGCGTTGCAGATTTTAGCATATTTGCAAAAATTTAATAAAGTAAATGTTTCATACTTATGCCAATTTACCAAGTCACTGTTTACTTCAATTGCTCATTCAGATAAAAATAAATTTGAGCATAGAGTATCCTATACATTAATGGAACATTATGCTTGGATATATGTATCTCTATGTGTCAGGCCCTAAGAACACCTTCCAAAGGTAAACTAATGCATCTGGAATAAAAAAGGTTTCATAGCGCTATGTTGCCCGGGAGCTCAAAGAAATTAGACTGGTTCTGATGGCGCATTTGCACTTATACATCACAAACCAGGTCACTTAAAGCCATTTAAGTCTAACTATGCACCTTAAACTACTCTTCATTAAGAAGTTTCGTTTACTAACAATTGTCACCCCAATAAATTTTAAAAAAAAAAAAAGAAGTTTCGTAGCGAATTTTTAAAGTGAGATTTTGGTTGTCTATGCTTGCAAAGTAATATAGAAGCAATCATTTACAAAATTCATGCCAAAATACATATTCTTCTGGAAAAGAAGAATTTATTTTATTTTTTAATTAAATTATTAGAATAATTATTCCAGTTCATTCTATAAGTTCAGGAGAGCTGGAAAATTTGCTTCAGGATGTGACCAAAACAAAATTTTTATATATCTGTGAGTCAGAAAATGATTCCTGGAAGATTAACTGTTTGGAAATAAATAGATTCAGTTATAATAATTTCACTAATTTTTAAAAGTATTTGGAAGTTGCAAGCGGCTGTACAGCTCAGTTAGTTAGAACGCGGGGTTATGAACAATAAGGTCGCCGGTTCAATTCCCACATGGGCCAGTGAGTTGTGCCCTCCACAACTAGATTGAAGATAACAAGCTGCCACTGAGCTTCTGGAGGGGCAGCCAGATGGCTCAGTTGGTTAGAGCTCAAGCTCTCAACAACAAGGTTGCCTGTTCACTAAGACTGAAAACAGCGACTGGAGTAGGTCGAAATACAATGACTTGGAGCTGATGGGCCCTGGAGAAACACGCTGTTCCCCAATATTCCCCAATAAAAATTAAAAAAAAAAAAAGTATTTGGAATTTGCTTAGATGGATATTTATGAAGTAAAATTTATATTATTTTTTTTCCAAAGAATGAAATTCTAAAAATAAAGAAAGAAGCAAATAGACAGGTCAGAATTCTATCCTTTTAAAAAATACTCCCTTATCAAAAAGATAAAAGACGTTGGAATTTTTAGTACTTGATTCCAACTAGATAGCTTACTTGACTGTGGGACTGTCAAAAAAATCTACCAATCTCTCTCTGCCTGTTTTAGTGAGCAAGATTATTATGAGAAATAGGAATAATTTGTGTGACAGGCATAATATAGTACACTAAGTAGGAACTCAAAAAATAGTAATTATTTTAAAAATGTTTGTATTATTTTTGTAATTTATATATATTTTTAAATTTAATCTAGACTATGACTTAGATTGTCCACTAAGATTTTGAATATGAAATCAAAATAATTTAATCAGTGGATTGTTAGAGTCATACATGTACATGAACAAAATTAAATACACAAAGTGTTATCTTTGTGCTTCATATTGTTTTCAGCTCTAAAGTTTTAATTGTCTACCTGTAGTCACAGGGTGTTTATACCCTGTGGGTGTCACCTAGTGCATCTCAACTTTCTCATTTCCTGAATCCCCTATATCTGCATTTGTAATCAGATGAAATCAATAGAGTTTATAATTGCAATTTATAAGAGATAACATATGCAAGCAGATATTCCACTGTTAGAGATTATGAGTTCTTGGGTTGTATTATGTTGACTTGGCTAAACTCATTTCTACCTTGTGTCAGAAATTTTACTGCTTGAGTGATAGTAGCAAATATCTTTGAAAAAAATCCAAGACCACTTAACAATTACATGCGGACAGCATGAGTCTATGATCATGATCATTTTAGTTTTTAAGTTAATGATGTAAAGAATTAAAGGAAACATTCTAAGGAAGACAAGAGAGTATGTGAAATAGAATCAGGGATATTCTATTTAATTTGAGTTCAGTTTATATAATAAGTACTTAATTTTGCCATTTGATTATTGTGACTTCACAGGATTTTTCTTCTAAAAATATCAGAACTTGTAAAACAAATTAAGAATTATTGTTAAAATGTAAGACAAATACAATGTGTCTTTTATCTTTTCTTTTCACAAAGTTTTGCCAGGTTATGTAGCAAGGAACTCAATATAGCACAAAAGTAAAGATTTGTGCTCTGGGATCAGAATGATATGAGTGGGAGACCCAGACCTGCCACTTGCTAAGTATCAGATCTTGGGGAAATTATTTAACCTTGTAAATCTCAGTTCTACCATCTAGACCATAGCATAATAATAGTATCAATTATATTAAATCAGTTGAAGATTAAATAATGAATAAAGTACTAGCACAGTCCTTGGCATATAGAAAACAATTAATATTAGTTATTTTATTAATAGAATTTTCCACTACTGTTATAAATACAGTTCATTTGACAAAAAATAGAATTTTATAGTCAACACATTTCTACTATACTTTTTCAGGTAAAGATATATATTATCAGTGAGACTTGATGACAATTATTACAAAACGAGGATTAAGCAGAAAATATAACACACATGTCTAAATTCTGTATTAAAGAATGAAAACACATATGCTCAACAGCACATTATGGCTCAGTGAGATGTCACTATGGTGACAGGATATAAACCCCTCAATGTAAAAACAAATAGATGTGATACAGCCATAACTGCTAGATCGTAATTCTTTTTCTGTTTTAGTTATCTGCTTCTTCCTCTAACACACAATGAAATATAAATTGACAATATTCCCTTTATCAGTTAAAAATTAATGAAAAAATAAGGTCCATGCAAAATCAAGTGATTCTAAAACAAAACAAGGATAGCGGGCTACCACATATTCATTATTTTTCATTAAACTTTACTAAAATGACTTGGAAATGACTTAAGAATATGAATGTCTTTCTGTGTGTCTAGTGCAATGATGTAGTAGTCTCAAAGATAGCATGCTGTATGGCAGTTGCTATGGTAACAAGATGTTTTTCATCTTGTTAGGGCAGTAAAAAAATGGTGGCATATAAATAACATATGTACAGTATATTGTCTTTGAGTGAATGACCTTTGCCCTTGGACCATAAGAACATGTTTTCTTCTTTTCTGAAATTCTTGTCTATTTTTGATGTGCATATGTATCTAATAGACTGGTGATCAAACTGCCTTCTTTGAAGCTATACAGGGTACAGGGAAATAAAAGGTGGCTTGATATTGTATATGGGGTTAAAAGAAGTTGATGAGTTGGAAATTGAAGAATTTGAATTAGGTGCTGTGCTGAAAACATTTCACACTTTACAAGCCCACTTTGCGATTAGAACTTATAGTAGAGTTATATTTTCTTACAATTTGATAGGACTACTATATGTAGTAATTAATTGTTTCTACAAAACGAAATTATTTGTAGGTAAAGAAGTTACAAATCTTTTATGCTCAGAGAGTAAACACTGCTGAAAAGGGAAGTGCCCTGAATTTAAAGTACCAGGCAGTCTGCCCTACGTTTATAAACTCTTCTGCTCTCTGGCCTCAGGTGTGTCGTTTAGTGACTATCTTATAGGTAAGATGAAGATACGACTAACCTAATTGTTACAAAGAATAGGCAAGGGTATCAAAATAGCAAATACAGATGAGACTGTTATGCAAATACAAATCATCATTCCTATTAAGTATGAAAAGAAATACTTGGTAAGGTCAAATTTTAGAAATAGTTTGTCTTGCTTGGCTTTAAAATGATGAATAAGTGTTAATGGGAACAACTATTTTCTTATTTCATGGTCAACAAATCAGTACTACTCAGCTAGTAACTATTGACCATTTAGATGATAATATATGAATGTGCTAGTTTTATAAATATAAGCTGAGTTACATATCCAATAGTGTGGAGAATATTCTAAATGCTTCTTACTGAAATAATCGTAATTGCAAATTAAAAGTATATATGTTTATGTATATGTATATATGTGTATGTATAAAATCTCTTCAACTATATGTATAATAATCAATATATATAAAGTACATATAATGCACATTTGTATATATTGTATCCATATGCATACATATATTATATATATTATATATCTTACATATATTGCCTATATTATATATCATATATTATATGTAATTATATGTAAAGAAATATTACATATATTATATATCTAATTCATCCTTTAATTGGAAGTCCTAGAAAGTACAACATGATCTTAAGAAAGAAATAAAGTGTGTACATATCATAAAGGAAGTCACAAAACATTCATAGTAAATGTGATAGTCAACATAAAAATTCCAAAAAAATCTATATATAAATTATTAGAATTAATAAGGCAGTTTAAGAAGTCTTATCAATGCAAAACTAATATATAAATATACTAAATTGTATTCAATAGCAGCCATATATCAGGAAATGTATTTCAAATATAAAACATTCCATTTAAATAACATCAAACTGTTAAAGTGCATAGCAATAAATCCAACACAAAAAAGCAATTTTTAATGTGACTATAAGATATTGAAATACATTTTAAAAATCTATTTAAATTGAAATATCTTCAATGTTTATGATTGGAAGTCTCAATACCATAAACACATAAACTTTCCTAAATTCAATGCAATTCAAACAAACTCCAACATAAATCTGCATGGAATTTAGCAAGCTGAATCTAAAATTTTCACAGAAGACTGAATAACCAAGAGTAGTTTAGATAATTTTGTAAAAGAAGAGCAAGGCAGATAGAATGAAGACAGAAAGAAAAAATACAAATATTAAGATTTATTATAAAGCTTAAATAGTTAGACAGTGTAGTGACAAATTGCTAAAAAAATGTTCAAAGGAACAGAAGAGAGATCCAAATAGACCTGTGCATATATGGAAATTTGATTTATGATAATGTAGACATTTTAAATCACATTAGAAAGCATATGTTTTTTAAATTTATTTTTTATTAAATTATCTTGAAAAAATTGGTTACCCCATAAAAAATGAAGTTGGATTCTAACTCATATACGTACAAAATCAATTCTAGGTAGATTAAAGATTTAAATGTGAATACAAAACTATAAATGTGTTTAAAAACAAACTGAAGAAACATTTATTATACATAGAGTATACAGAGAATTAACATTTACAAGTCATTAAGAAAAGAAAAGGATAAACAGCTCAGTAGAAAATTGGACAAAAGAATGAATAGATATTTCACAAAAGGGGAAATAAAAGAGATTCTTAATCATATGAAAATATGTTCCACCTGTGTAGTAATCTGGGAAATTCAAATTAAAATCATCTTGATATATTTTTAAATACACAATATTGGGGGGGGAAATTGAAAGGTAGACAATGCTGATATAGGCTAGAATATGGGTTAACATGAATTTTCACCTATCCAGGGATATGTATAATTGTACAACCACTTGGAAACAGTTTGGCATCACCTACTAGAGTTAACATTTGTACATTCTCTGCATCGGTATATATACTCTGTTATGTAACCTAGAGAAACTCTTGTATGAATTCATGGCAAATTTTTTCTATGTTCATAGTAGCATTGTTTACTATAATAAAAATCTTAGAAATTGTCAAAATGTCCACCAGGAGTAAAAGAGATATATACATTTGTAATAGTCATAAAATGTAATATTATATACTAGTATAAAATTAAATTTCAGCTACATATGTCAACACAGTTTTTAGACAATACCAAGACAATATCAAACACTATATTATTCAGTGTTTAAATCATATGTCATAACAATAAAAAGAAATACAAGAAGATGATTAAAATAATATTCAGAAAAGAGAAAAACTCTTTGGGCAAACAGGAATTAGATTGAGGGGTTCTAAATGACTAGATATATTCTGTTTCTTTAGCTATCTGGTGGCTAAAGGAAATTCATTTTATTATTTTTTAACTGGTTTACATATATATGTACATACATATATATGTATTTTTATATACTTTCATATATGTGATATATTTCACAATAAAGAATAACAAGATGTCATTCATTCATTAGTTTGCTCCTACATTAATTTAACAGATAATTATCAAATGTGTTTAATCTGACATTGTATCTATTTTAAATTGAACAAACAAATTCTGTCTTTTCAAAGAGCTAATTATATTGTATCAGTTATAGACAAACACCCCACAAATAACAGTAGAACATCATCACGTTTCATCATAGATCTGTGCACAAAGGAAAGAGCTGTTAAACTGGCTGGGTTTGGGGGATTGTGGGTGTAGAGATTTTTTATAAATGTAATAGCAGAGTTGATCATTAAAACAAATATGAGGAAGTGTTCCAAGAGACCAGTTAATAGAAATGCATTCCAGGAACAGCCAAAAGTATGTGAGAAGGCAGATATTTTAGAGAAAGCAGGGTACTTAAAGAACTGGATGAAGGTGGTAATTTTCTGGCAATTGCCATCTGATTACCGAAGCTCTTTGGAAGAAAAAAAAAAAAAAAAACTATTAGATTTGGGGGGAGCAAAAAAAAATTATAGAGTTCTCAGAATCTAGCCGTCTTCAGACATAGTATATTCCTATTGACCCAACACTTAAACAGGAAGCTACCAAAAGGAGTCAAAGTTCTATAATTTATTTTTTAGCTTGATGTTTTATGAAGGGAGTTGTTCTGGTAACCATAAGGTTGATTAGTCAGGAAACTTATGTTTCAAATAAAAACTGGTTAAATGTCTTTAAAAGATAAAAGAACTTAATAATTCTCCTCTCTCTTATCAGTTAATAAAATAAAGGAAATTATACAAAAGAAAAACCAGAGTTGCAAGGTTTAGAAAAGGCCAATATGAATCAGAAGCAGGTGCATGAGGAAGGCAAGAAGTTAAATTTAAAAATGTACTAGTCTTTTAGGCATCACATTTTAACAGAGGCCAATAAACCCTAACACATCCAATTCAAAGGGTGATAATTAAGGTATTGAACAACCTAAAATGGGAGGGGGTAGCTTACCAAAATTAAAGTAAAAAGACCTGAGAAATATTTAGCCCAGAGAAAGACTGAAGGATGAAGAAAATTGGTCTTCAGTTCATCAGTCCTGAATAGTTACAGTGAGGTAAATTTTGGAGTCGTATAAGGAAGAACTTCCTGACAATCAGAATAGCCTAAATAGCCAATGGATTTTCTTGGTAATGGTGAGGTCTCTCTCAGTACGGCTGTCTTAGTAGGACTGTACAGCTAACAGGCAGAGGTGACCTAGAGGTGATATCAGATCCAATGAATATACATACATGCTCTTCCACATCAATATTTTTGAGTATTGCTTCTCATGTTTTCTTTCCATATTTTTATGGCATCCATTTGTAACAGAATAGTGCATAATAGAGAATTTCAAATAACGTAATTACTGTAATGAATGGTTATTTATAGAATTTTATAGAAATTAAACCAGTTAACACAGGTTATCACTTAACTCACATGAAGTTTATAAATTGAATAGTAAAATGTGATAAGACATACAAGACCTTTTGATATATTGTTAATAACAAGCTATGAAGTAATTTTTGTCCTTGTTGTGAGACGCAGGAAGGTGGTCAAGTTCAGGTCATTGCGGCCTTTCTTCCCTAGAGCGAGCAGTAATTTTCCCACATTGTAAGAATGTGGTGTGATGACATGCAAACCTTGTTGCTCAGGATTCAAAAAAGCTACAGAAAAAAATCCACTAAAAATAAAAACTCTTCATGCAATTTATTTATGATTTTATAGAAAACAACAAGTTTACATGCATCAGTTGACAAGACCCTACAAATGATAGCTGCCTTAACAACAACATACTGCATTAAAAAAAATCACAATTTCTCCGAGTATTTAGATGACTTAAAATAATTCAAAAAGTCAGTGCATGAAAGAGTGTAAAATTAGCACATCACAGCAAAAGGATGATGACCTCAAAACCCAGCTGCCCTGAAGCCAAATATGCTTTCGCTTTCCTTCACAGGAATTGAAAATCATTCAACTGGTTCATGTCCTGCATGAATTCAAGCTTTAAAATCAAAAGAGTCATCTATGGTTTCCAAGCCAAGTGGTGTATTTCCTTCTTCCTTTTTTTGTCTTCAAATTAAGTAGTATCGATTTAAGTTTTATCTAAAATTTTATGTAAATTTTTTTGATTAAAAGATCTCCAAAAATTTGTATTTAAAACCATTGGACAAGATAATCTTTATGATCCTTTATAACTCTACATTCTGTGAAAACGTAAGCTATACCTGTCGATGTCACCTCCTATTTCCAATTCTCAGCAGTGCCTAACAGTGTTTAGGAAATATTGCTGTATAAATGAATGAAGAAATAACAGGTGAATAAATACGATTCATAGTGTGATAGTTAAACCTAACAAGGGATATGAGGAGCATTACCAAGAAATATTTTAAAACTGTTTCTTTGCAAACATTTGTTTATTCATTTACCATAAGGATATTGAGAACTTATTGTGTGCAAGTACTACTCTACACGGTTGACATACATCAGAGATAAAAAGAGAAAAGGACAGACAGTAAATAACAGGCATAAATAAATGCTAGCTTGGTAGAAGGTGTTGATTGTTAAAGAAATTAAAGGGTGAAACATGGAACAGTGTATAGGAGTGTAAGGTGATCCAGGCTGTGGAGGTGGCAAATTATAGTAATAAATAGGGTGTTTTGGAAGGCTTCATTGAGAAAGTGACACGTGCTCAAAGATTTGAAGATGGTGATCATATTAGCCATGCAGAACACCTGGCAGAAAATAATTCTAGGCAGAAGAAATAGTGCAATATCTCTAAGACAGAAGCACACAATGCATGCAAAGGAACAGGAGAACAATATCTCTAAGACAGAAGCACACAATCCATGTTTCTGGATTAGAGTGAGCAAGTGTGAGATAGTATGAGATTTTTATAGTCTACTTGAGCTGCCATAAAAAACACCACAGACTGGGTGGTTTAAATAACAGATATATTTTCTCACAGTTCTAGAAACTAGAAGTCCCAAATTGAATGCCAGCAAAGGTGATTTCTGGTGGGTTCTCTCCTCTTGACTTACAGATAGCAGACTTCTCACTGTGTGCTGGCTCACGTGGCCTTCCCTTGGTGTGTGCATGCACAGACAGAGAGATATCTCTCTCTTCCTCTTTGTATAAAATCACTAACCCTAAGACGCCACGCTTATGATTTCAGTTTACCTTAATTACCTCCTAAAGCCCTATCTCCAAATACAGTCACATTGAGGGTTAGTGCTTCATCATATGAATTGGGGGTGGGGGCCTAATTTAGTCCAGAGCAGAGACCAACAAGGTAAAAGTTGAGGGCAGATTATATAGAGCTTTATAGACCAATGTAAAGACTAAGACTGATTATCTCTGGAATCCTTTACACAAAAGAGTTTTATGATTCTGTATTCTATCAGACCATAGAATTTTTTCTTCACATTTGAGTATTTTTGGCTTTTTATACAAGGCTGAAATGGCAAGATACAAAAGCTATAAAGATACTCAAATCGAGTCTCAAATGTCAGCTTTGAATACTGGTTTTGAATATAATTGGAATAATTTTCCTGAATTTATTAATTGAATTCTATATCACAAACCTTGGAATTAATGTCCCTTTATTTTAACATGCAAATCTATGCAGAAACATGCAAAACAAGATTCATAAAGCTACTGAAACAGATCTTCAGGCTTTACTATCAGAGTCAAAGAAAGGAGACGGGAGGCAAGAAACAAATTCTTTAAGGAGCCTTTTTGTATAACCTAGTATGCCAAAATACATATTGAATATATACTGGTAAACTGACTAGTTAAGCCAAAAATTGGGATGAGACACTATTCAATTTCATTACACAAATTTCTACTGCATGCTTATAAAGTACATTAATGGCCTAACAGATACTGTGAAAAAATGTCTCGTTGCCACTGAAGATTAACCATTTAGCACATATGTGCCAGGAATTTTTGGCAGAATATCCTTCCCTTTAGCCAAAAAGTAGCCTACAAGTAAAAGAAATCTAATTTGATTTTTGTCCAATGACAGTAAGAAAAAATAAATTCAAAGGAAAAACAAAGATATTCTGTGCTCATGGATCGGAAGTATTAATATTGTTAAAATGACCATATTACAAAAGCAGTCCACAGATTCAACACAATCCCTATCAAAATCCCAAAGAAATTTGTCACAGAAGTAGAACAACAACAACAAAAAAATCCTAAAATTTGTATGGAACCAGAAAAAACACTGAATGGGCAAAGCAAATTCGAGAAAAAAAAAAGAACGAAGCCAGAATTATCACACTCCCTGATTTCAAATTATACTTAACACTATAGTAATCAAAATGGTATGGTATTGACAGAAAAACAGACATGCAGGACAATGGAACAGAATTGAAAGTGTTTTATAACAAAGGAGCCAAGCCATAACTGGACAACCACATTATAAAGAATGAAAGTAATCCACTATTTTACACAATACACGAAATTAACTCAAAATAGATTAAAAATTTGAATTTAAGACCTGAAATCATAAAATATATAGAAAAAACATAGGCCCTAAACTCCCGGACATCAGTCTTAGGGATAATTTTGTAAATTTTACTCCAACGGCAAGGGACACAAAAAGAAAAGTAAACAAGTGGGACCACATTAAACTAAAACATCAAACTAAAAACCTTCTGTACAACAAAGGATACCACCAACAAAATGAAAAGAAAACCAATTAAATGAGAGAAAATATTTGCAAATGACATTTCTCATAAGGGGCTAATATCTAAAATATATAAAAAACTCAAACAACTCAACAACAAAAAAAAGCTAACCTCATTAAAAAAATGGGCAAAGTATCTGAATAGACATTTTTCTATCAAAGACATACAGATGGCCAACAGGCACATGGAATGTTCAACATCACTAATTATTAGGGAAATGCAAATCCAAACCACAATGAGCTATCACCTCATACTTGTTAGAATGGTTATTATGAACAACAGAAGAAATAACAAGTTTTGGAGAGGATGTGGATAAAAGGAAACCCTAGTATATTGTTGGTGGGATTGTAAATTGGTGTAGACACTATGGAAAATAATTTGGAGTTTCCTTAAAAAAATTTAAGAATAGAAGTACCATATGATCTAGCTATTCCAGTTCTGGGTATTTATTGTAGGAATATGAAAACACTAATTTGGAAAGATATATGCACCTCTATGTTGATTGCAGCATTATTTGCAATAGCTCAGATATGGGGGAAAAAACCTAAGTGCGCATCAACTAGTGAATGGATGAAGACGTAGTCCACTCCACAAAATGGAATACTACTCACTGTAAAAAGGATGAAATATTGTCATTTGTGACATCTTGGATGGATTTTGAGGAGATTATGCCAAGTAAAATAAGTCAGACAGAAAAGGACAAAAATCATTTCACTCATATGTGTAATATAAAACAAAAGAAAAAAGAAAGAAACAAATGAACAAACAAAATAAAACCAAACTCATAGATACAGATAACAGATTGGTGGGTACCACAAGAAAAGGGTAGTGGGGAGAGGGCAAAATGGGTAAATGGGGTCAAACGTGTGATGAGGGATGGAAATTAGACTTATAGTGGTAAACACACTATAGTGTATACAGATATCAAATTATAAATTGTACAACTGAAACTTATATAATGTTATAAACCAATGTTACCTCAATAAAAAAAACGAAATGCAGATAAGTAGTTACTGTTATACATTAGAATTATCATCAAGCTGAGTTATTTGTAAACATTTTCTAAGCACGTATTATTTTCACACTTATAATAATATTGTCATTATCAATAGTGACTCACATTGTTTTATTCCAAAACTAGTTTTCCTTATATGATGGAGTATAGAACATTTTACCCAATGCAAATCTATGAGGAGAAAAGGAAGAAATTGCACTCATTTGTATATAACTCCAAGCAGGGCCTAAGAAATCAGCTGTCAAATCTTCTCATTTTACAGATGGAAAGAGATTCAGAGAGGTTAAATAGTAAAATGTGAAATTGAAATGATTTGCTCTCACACAGATTTAATGGTTTCATTCCTATCTACCCATTCAAACAAATAAATAAAAATTAATTTTTTAAAATAATTTGAAAAACAGGACTGACGAAAATTTAGCTATTTGTTGTAAGTTATACCAATGAATTACAGATTCCAACCCTAGAGAAGAGTAATAACATTTTTTTGAAGATCATCAGACTACAAAATTTCTATCATTTTGTGTGTTAGTTAGGTCTGCAAACTGTTTTACTGTTTTGGTTTGGTTTTTTTTTAGCTCATCCAGAAAGAACTGTATAGCTTTCCATCCTGTTTCAAATACATCCCCCAAATCAGTTTTCCAACCATAAAGAGAGAAAACCATCAAAATAACATATTAGCATCCATGCATAGATTTCTATAAATGAGGAATTTCACACCGGGTACATCTATGCCCTTTATCTAGATGCTATTACCAAAAGAATACCTCAAGTACAAAAATAGAAGGGCACAAAAAACCTTTGTTATGACCCTATGCCCTCAAGGTCATTGTTCTATTGTAATCAGTTCTCATTTTTACAGTTAAAAGGTGGTGATTTCTATATCACTGTCATGAGTTACAACTCTGAAAGTAGTAATATGAAGCAAAGAAACCAGCAAAGCTGACCCATTGAAGACAGATATAAAATTAGCAGTGGACTAGAGATAACTTTATGCCAGTTGCTAGGGGCAACGTACAACTGATGGATAATGTAATAACACACATTAAGCCACACTTATACTAAATAAGTTCACAACATCATTAATATCTGTAGCAGCGGGAGCACCAAGCTGACTGAAGTAGGCAAAGGTGTTGATGATGACTATACCTTAGGGAAAGGCCTAACCACTTAATGACCTGATAGAATGCATAACAGGAGAGGGGAAAGAACACTGCAGTTTCTGTTTCATTTGTCCTTGCTTTTAACTTATATAGCCCCTGTGAAACTCAGGTTCTTTTCACTGCTGCCATATTTTACATCTCCTCTTATTGAAGGTAAGGGCTATATCTCTGTTTTTATAATGTTCTAAACATAGATTCTCCCGTCAGCAAGTCTCTTAATTTCTAGAGTTTCTTGAATGATCTTCCCCACTTACTGCTTCCCCACTCATGGTCTACTTGGAATGAAGAGGTGGGGACAAAGGAGAAGAAAAGAAAATTGAGTAGGTGAGGAGGTTGTGCATATATGAAGGCTATCTCTAAGCAAAATCATGAAGGCAAAAATAATGTGTGGCAACTACCATGACTTTAAATTCATTATTCTCTGTTCCCAGATTACTAGGATGTGGCTAACTAGAACATTTACTATGACATGCCAAATCTGGATCTTTCTTTTTCCCTCTTCCCATGAATATACTGACCATCATCCCCATAAGAGCCAGTTGACTTAATAACTTGATAACTGCTGTTAATTAATTTGAGTCCTTCTGTTAGAAAATACCTTGATTAGAAGGCATGAATCAACCAGAACAACTTCAGACCTCATGACAGAATCTAGAGTCTGGAGCTCGAGCATGGGATATTATTGTATATTCCTTTAATAATACTCTAGCAGTCAGCAGCTCTGTATCCTGTACAGTAGCTAGAGAATCACAGGGCTAGGGAATGTTAGAATTCTCAAGGACCTTGGAGACTATCTAGTCAACAACTCTTGTGTTGCATTTGAGGATTTAAGAACTTGTCCAAAGTCAGACAACAGTGATTATAACTACAGTGGTCCTATGGTGTCCTCCACAAGTAATAACCTCGGAAACTAGTAGGCACTTTGATACTTGTTGATGAAAAACATGAGCTTGGGATTCAGGTTGCCTGGTTTGCATCCCGGTCTCAGTATTTACTAAGGCTTTCTTAGAGGGCAAGTTATAGAACCTCCCTGTACCTCTTTCCTCATCTGCAAAATTGGATAGATAAAATGATCTACTTCCTTTGGACAATAGAATGACTATTGGGAATTAGTAAAGTAATAAATATAAAGTACTTATAATAGCCTGGAACATGATAAGTGCTCAATAAATTTTATACTATTACTAAAGAAATGGCAGCTAAGTCAACAGGGTGTTCTGTACTTAGATAGCTGTCTTCTTATCTTATTATTTTATCTTGTCTCTAAATCTTCCCCACTCCCTCTTACTCCCAAATTTATTACTGTCTTTCAAGAACGCTTCACTAAGGCCAAGATGTAGTTTTGTTGTAAATCCAATTTCTAAAACAATGCCAGGCATGTAGTGGTAGGTACTCAATAAATACTTATACAATAAATGTACACTAGGTCTGAAATCTGCATTGTCTCTAATAAGAGATACTGTTTTAGAAATTTTTCAGAAAGGGTAATGTGTATCTCTCTCTTTTGTTTATTTTTTTCTGTGTTTTAACAGTTTATTCCTAATATGTTTTTGGAATTCTGCCTTTCCCTCTACCATCACCAATGTCTGTGGCTAACTCACCTTTATACTTCCTAAAAAACTGGGATCCAAAGTGGTCTGTGTTTGCAGCACATAAGAAGGCATGACAGTGCTCCATTATTACAGTACAAAGCACAGTGCTCTGTCATCTGCAGAAACTAATATTTTTGCTGAATGGAGTTAAAATCATTTAAATTTCAAAGATCAGCGTTGAAGTCTCAAGTTTACTATTCACCATCTGTGTGACACTGGGCAACTCACAGTCTTTCTGGGCCTCAGATTCTATATCTATATAAATAAAAAAATTAGATGAGATGATTTATCTCTAAAGTCTATTTAAGTTCTAAATATAGTAGGAAATAAAGTGTTTTGTCGTGAACAAGTTTCAATAAATGTATGTTTGATATACTGAAATTTCAACAGCATTTAATCTGAAATCTATAGGACCTCATGATTTTTTTCCATTATAGTTTTGAAGGGACCTCATTGTTGTATACTAATAAACCATGGCTTCCAATTCACTTCTACCTTAGACTTCCAGTTAACCTAATTGGAAGGCCTAGCAATGGACAACATGTTAACAAGGCTTAAGTAAAGAGAAACATTATAAGAAAATATTTCTGACATGATGTCATGCTCAGAAACTCTGTGGTTTTGTGGTTCCTATCTATTTGAGACATCTTATTAAACATTAAAGACATGAGATTGGTAATGCTATTCATGAGGTAAAGGCCTACCTGGGCAATTCCTTTATTCTTTTGTATTAAATTTTCCTGTTTCACTCTGGCCCGAGTGCACGTTTAGTATGACCTAGTAGAAACTCACTTTGTAGTTTCTTTGCCCTTAGTTTTCTCATCTATAAAATGGTAAAACAATAACAATAATTATATCTATTTTATTGATTTGTTGTGAGTGTCAAGAGAAAATATAATTGCAAATTTACTGTGTAAAAGCTAGTATATTAAATTTTCAGTATTTTATGAGTTTGAGTACCTTTTTAAATTTGTTTTATTAGTATTTTCTTTAATTAATGAGTGGCAATTGTTAGTAAAGCTACATAGATTTCAGGTGTACCATTCTGTAACACATCATCTATATATCACATTGTGTGTTCACCACCCAGATCAATTCTCTTTCCATCACTATATATTCAATCCCCTTTACCCTCTTTTACTACCTCCCTCCCTCTTTATCCTCTGGTAACCACTAAACTATGGTCTGTGTCTATGAGTTTTTGTTTTTTCATTTGTCTGTCTTGTTCTTTTGTTGTTTTCAGTTTCATATCCCACATATCAGTGAAATCATACGCTTCTCGACTTTTTCTGTCTGACTTATTTCGCTTAGCATTATAATCTCAAGATCCATCCATGTTGTCACAAAGGGTACTATTTCATCTTTTCTTACCCCTGAATAGTATTCCATTGTGTATATATACCACAACTTCTTTATCCATTCATTTATCGAAGGATGCTTTGGTTGTTTCTATGTCTTGGTCACCGTAAATAAAGCTGCAACGAACATTGGAGCACATATGTCTTTATGGATAAATGTTTTCAGATTTTTTGGGTAGATACTCAGGACAGGGATTGCTGGGTCATATGGTAATTCTATTCTTAACTTTTTGAGGAACCTCCACACTGCCTTCCATAGTGGCTGCACCAGTCTGCGTTCTCACCAACAGTGTATGAGGGATCCTTTTTCTCCACAGCCTCTCCAACATTTGTTACTATTTGTCTTGTTGACGATAGCCATTCTAACTGGGGTGAAGTGATATCTCATTGTAGTTTTTATTTGCATTTCTCTGATAATTAGTGATGTTGAGCATTTTTTCATATGTCTATTGGTCATTTGTATGTCATCTTTGGAGAAATGTCTCTTCAGGTCCTCTGCCCATTTTTTTAATTGGATTGTTTGTTTTTTTGCTGTTGAGTTGTATGAGTTGCTTATATATTTTGGATATTAGGCCCTTATCGGAGGCATTGTTTGCAAAAATCTTCTTCCATTCAGTTGGTTGCCTCTGTATTTTGTTGATGGTTTCTTTTGCTATACAGAAGCTTTTAAGTTTGATATAGTCCCATTCATTTCTTTTAGCTTTTATTTCCCTTGCCTTTGGGGTCAAATTCATAAAATGCTCTTTGAACCCAAAATACACAAGTTCAGTACATATGTTTTCTTCTATGCAGTTTATTGTTTCAGGTCTTATGTTTAGGTCTTTGATCCATTTTGAATTAATTTTTGTACATGGTGACAGATTGCAGCCTAGTTTCATTCCTTTGCATATGGCTTTCCAATTCTGCCAGCACCATTTATTGAAGAAGCTGTCTTTTCTCCATTGTATGTTTTTGGCTTCTTTGTTAAAAATTATCTGTCCTTATTTACGTGGGTTTATTTCTGTGTTCTCAGTTCTATTCCATTAGTCTGTGTGTCTGTTTTTCTGCCAAAATCATGCTATTTTGATTATTGTTGCCCGGTAGTAAGTACAAGCTAAAGTCAGGGAGTGTGATACCTCCAGCATTGTTCCTTTTTTTTAGCATTGCTTTGGTTATTGGGGGTCTTTAGTGGTTCCATACAAATCTGATGATTTTTTATTCTATTTCTTTAAAAAATGCCATTGGGATTTTGATGGGGATTGCATTAATTCTGTATATTGCTTTGGGTAATCTGGTCATTTTAACTATGTTGATTCTTCCAATCCATGAACATGGAATGTCTTTCCATTTCTTTGTGTCTTCTTCAATTTTTTTTAAAAATAATGTCTTATAGTTTCCAATATATAGGTCTTTCACATCCTTGGTTAAGTTTATTCCTAGGTATTTTATTGTTTTTGCTTCAATTGCAAAAGGAATTTATTTTTGTTGTTGTTGTTGTTGTTCTTTTTTTAATTTTATTTTTTTGAGATTTCATTTTCAGTATATAGGAATGCAATGAACTCTTGTACGTTGATTTTGTAGCCAGCAACTTTACTTTATTTATTGTTTCTAATAGCTTTTTGGTGGAGTCTTTAGGGTTTTCTATATATAGCATCATGTCATCTGCAAACGGTGAGAATTTAACTTCTTCATTCCCAATTTAGATGTCTTTTATTTCTTTCTCTTACCTGATTGCTCTGGCGAGGACTTCCAACGCTATGTTGATAAGCAGAAGTGATAGGGGACAGCCCTGCCGTGTTCCTGAATGTAGAGCAAAGGGCTTCAGTTTTTCACCATTAATTATGATGTTAGCTGAGGGTTTGTCATATATGGTCTTTATTATGTTATGGCATTTTCTTTCTATACCTATTTTATTAAGTGTTCTAATCATAAATGGATGTTGTATCTTGTCAAATGCTTTTTCTGCATCTATCGATATAATCATATGATATTTTTCCTTTATTTTGTTTTTTGTGATGTATCACATTGATGGATTTGTGGATGTTGAACCATTCCTGTGCCCCTGGGATAAACCCCACTTGCTCATGATGTATAATCTTTTTAATGCATTGTTGCATTAGATTTGCTAGAATTTTGTTTAAGATTTTTGCATCTGTATTCATCAGAGATATTTTTCTTTTTTTGTGTTGTCCTTACCAGGTTTTGGTATCAGGCTAATGTTGGCCTTGTAAAATGAGTTAGGGAGTATTGTCTCTTCTTCAATTATTTGGAAGAGTTTGAGTAGGATTGGTATTAGATCCTCTTTGAATGTTTGGTAGAATTCACTAGTGAAGCCATCCCGGACTGTTGCTTTTGGGAAGGTTTTGGATGACTGATTCAATTTCCTTATTGGTGATCGACCTATTTATATTTTCCAATTCTTCATGATTCAGCCTAGGAAGGCTATATGTTTCTAAGAACTTGTCGCTTTCTTCTAGCTTATTGAAGTTGGTGGCATATAGTCCTTTGAGTACTTTATTATTCTCTCTTTTTTTTTTCTTTCATGTCATTCTTGCTCCTCCAACCCAATTCTAGGATCTTTAAAAATAGTCATTACATTATTTAATATAGTGAACCAAGCATTGAAAGAAATAGCAGAAAACCCAGTATTAGTCTGAACTGATCAGTAGTCACTTTAAAGTGTAGCACAGAACCTTAAATGAGTCACAAGTGATAATGTAGGTGCAATATTCTTAACTATAAATGTATTTTCAAATGAAATACACATTATTATTTTGTAGACCTCATTGTTTAGCTCTAGGTTAAGCACTAAAGAAAAATTTGACAATAAACACTGTTAGAATGGGAAAGATCTATGGGGTTAAACTAATCTAATCCTCATTTTTTTTCAGGTGAACAAACTTATTGGCTGATAAATTTAAACTTTCAATAGTCAAAAAACATATATGTTAATATATTGACTGGTATTATAGTTTTTTTCTTCCAAAGATGTCCAGGATTCTGGATCCACTTGTGACAACACAGGAGTGGATGGAGTGATCCACTCATGGTCCCTACACCATGAGAAAAATAAAATTATATTCTATTGACCTGCAACAATGTCTGCATATAAAATAAATCTCTATTTAAAAAATGAACGACATGATAGTACTAGTACAACGCATGGCAGAAAAATAAATGGGCACCACGGAAATTTGTCACATAATAAAAATCTCTTTGATCTACAGTAGATCATAATGAGACCATCCATCAAATCAGGTTGGCCACTGATTCTGTGATCACTAATAGGAGCTACACTGTAAATTAATTTAAAAGTCATTTTATAAATTTCAGTCTTAGTACTGTTCAAAGCACTGATCCAGACTTTGCCTAAAAGAACTACCCCTTCTTTACATTACAGTACCAATAATGTCTCTAATCAATCTGTTAATGGAGGCACCTCAGACTTTCAGTTTCAGCCAATTACTTACTGGTGCACTGCCTCACTTAAGGGAGCATAATAATGCCAGGGAAGATAATTTAAATCTCAAGCTTCTTAAGCCAGCTGCTTCATTAAGAGGTAAGCCAGTAACTGATTTTTTTAATTTAACACTCTTTTCTGAAGATCTCCCATCAATTGGGATGTGTGCCAAAGTAATACCCTGATTAAAAAAATAAGAAGTAAAACAGGCTTAGAACAGTGTAGTAGAGAAATAAAAGAAATTGATATAGAGTTATTTTATTTATAGTCCAAATGACTCACTTGGTAGTCACCCAATACTAAACCTAAATTCAAATGGTTTGAAAGAGGAGGGATTAAGAGATTGTAAAAAGGAATGTGAGGGCTGTGGAAACTCAAGTCAGCAATAAAAAGGGGGAAATAGCCAAAAACAGGGCACTCTCTGAAAGCAGGAAATACAATGGAAAATCAGAAGGTATTTCTGCATACGAGTTTATTATCTGTTTTTGTAGATAACTCAAGTATTAAAAATATACTGAGTCCATATTATGCTATGAAGCCAGCATAGTTCTGGATACCACAGCTGATTCAGATGGAGATAAGACTGAGGGAGAAGGAAAAAATCAGTTAATGCAAGATGAGATGTATCGATGTGCTCAGATATGCATAAACAGAATAAGTACAATCATAGTTCAGAGAAGAAAGGCATAGTGTAGCTAGGTCTTCAAAGTAATTTTATTCACATACCACTTAAAAGACTTTTCATTGTGTTTAATGAAATTAACACATTGTGTTTAATTGCATAGGATACAATTTATGATATACTGTAAGAATTAACATTTATTAAGTAAAACAGCTAGGCCATGTTGTACAAAGTATCCAAAAGTACCTAAATATCTCAACAATCTGATACCAAATAAACCCATTTGAAAAGTTACCAAATCCCTTTAAAAGTTCCTCTAAGTCAGAAAATTTATATTATTTCTTTTACCTCTTAGAGTCATACTTTAATTTCAATTACCATAGAAAATCATGTCTTAGTGTAACATTTTATGCTTTTCTCTCTGTCACAAAAATATAAATGTAAGTGAAATTTTTATTTTAATTAAATTTTCCTTGACTCTAACTTTGACTTAATATTACACAATCTCTTTGACCTAATATTACAATTGATCAAACCATGTGTTAATTGCTATTTATTAAGTAAATAAAGCAAACTTTATTAGAAATAATTTCTTAATGAAATGGGTAATCATTTTTAATTAGTTCATGCATCATAAAAGAATACAACTTATTGGTAAAATATTAGTGAACTCAATAACATTCTATTCTTATTTTTTGTTTGCTTTAAAAATTTATGTGCTAAGAAAATTTGTTCTTATAAATAAAAAGATGTGAATAGAAGGACTTTTGCTACGACAACATTCCTCAATTCTTTGAACTTTTCCTGAGGTACATGTCAAAAATCACATTGTGATCTATCATCATTTTTAATGATCTATCAGTTGATAACTCAGGTCTTTATTCAATTTGATTGTATGTAACAAATCATTCAATAAATGCATGTTATTCAGTCATTAGAATCTTTTAGTTTCTTTGTTTCAGGAAAGAGTTTACTAACACTTATCAAAAAACTGTTAATTAGACCTGTTTCTCTCTCACTTAGAGGCACCTTGCTGGACTTGATAAATACAAAGTTAGAAAAAAGTCTTTTTAAATGTTTTTATATCATCACATGCTTTAAACACAATTTCATCAAAAGTTTTGAGCTGCAGATTTTGTTCAATCAATTTATGGAAAATGCCCTTTTATGACCTTATTGGTATGAATTAGAGCCAATATTAATTTTCAAACCAACCAGCCAAGTAAGATTTAATTTCCAACACAACATTCTGACTTTATTTTTCAATCCAAACAAATATGTTAATATTCGTGCCCATGATAAGCAGCTCACTTCTAAATTTTCCAAGTAAATAGTTAAGATGACACATAGGTAAGTCGTAGAATTTTGTCTTAAGTATGTTTCTGGACAAAATAAGCTATTTTAGAATTTCCTTCTAATGCTTTTGTTTGCTTTCATGAATCTCTCCCTAAAGACTGATATACTCTTTAACAAATGTCAAGAAGTGATATAGGATAGGTAGTTAAAAGGAAATTGCCATCATTTCCACTGTTTCACACTAAAATCACACTAAAACTTAAATTAAGACATCTAAACACATTCCAAAATACTCCAATTCTAATTCTACATTTTCCATTAAAAACCATATATATATATATATATATATATATATATATATATATATATATTCCCATTACTATACCTATAATCTCAGAGATGTTTTTTTGTAGGATGCATTATTGATTATCTATGTCCATAAAAAGAGTTAATAATGAGAGAGTGCCAAAATGGCAGATTAACTAAATATAACACATTTGGAATATATGACTTAATCATTAAAGTGACTATAGTAGCAATACAATACATTTACAGAATGCTTATAATCTTTAAAGTGTTTTTCATCAGTATCAGTCCAGGTCTGGCCAGGAAAATAAACTTTTTTTGGTCTTTTACAATGAAGTAACTTAATACCGTGAACTGGATATGTAGCTAACAGGACAACTGAGAAGCCGTATGAGAGACAGTGTGGCAGGTAAGAGATGGGGAAAAGCTAGAAGCTGCTACTCCTGGAACTAGAGGGACAACAGGAGGAGGTGGTACTACCAGAGCCCAGAAGAGGGACCATCTGGCAAGAATGCAAACTCAGTGGGAACTGTCCTGCCAGTTTGAACCATGGAGGAAACAGCTGGCTGGTGCAGGTTGGAGGAGTCTCAGCCAGACATGCCACCTAAGAAAAGAGAACAGCGGAGCAATACCCAGTGTTTCCCATAATTCACATCATTGACTTTTTCATTTAAAATTACAGTTGACATTCAATATTATTTTCATCACTGACTTTTCTAAAACTGCTTTTCATCGGCTGAAGCTATGCAGAATTCAGAAAGCAAGAGAACATGAAATTTGCAGTTTCCTGCAATACAAAGGGGCAAGTAAAGAGCAGAGACTGGACCAGGAAGCAAATATTTGGCAGGCACAGTACCCATCATGTGAGTCTTACACTCATTTCATGAGATAGATAATATACTACAAGAATTCTTTTGTTTCTTTATTTTTATTCTTTTTATTCTTTTCTTTTCTTTTCTTTTTAAAGATAAGTTCACTGGAGTTTAGAAAGTTTAACCTGCCAAGAAGAGCTGGATCTGATCCTCAGACTCGGACCTTTTATTCTAGGGATCCTTCAAGGTCAACACAGAACTTAATATATAATTTTAATCTTTCAGATTTAGGTTTATGGTGAAAAATATGCCTTGTAGGCATTTGGGTTTAAAATAAGGAAAGGTGACTGAACCAAATGAGCCTCGTGATGGCCAGTTTACTGTAGTGAGATTATTCATGCTGCCCGCTCATCAACAACCTCACAACAGAATTAATAATTAAGTGTATGATAAACATTTATAGTGTTAAAGAACCTTTGGCCCAGACTATTTATCTTCTCAGCAGAAAAAGAAAAAACCAGATTCATTAACAACTTAATGTTGCCCCAGCCTTGTAACTAGGCTATAGCCACAAAAGCATATCCTCAAGGGTATTATCTGAAATAATATAAAGGTGGTTTACTCTGGAGGTAGATTGGGAACTGTTTCTCCTACAGCCTCTGCTGTAGCTCTTTGCTGGATAATATAACAGACTAGAAGAGAAGAAATAATATCAAGTATAAGAATTCTTAAACAGGAGCCTTTGTTTCTCTGAAATTGAGTGTGTGTGTATGTGTTGTGCCTGTGTTTTAATGGTTGTTCTGCAATAACATTGCATTATTAGGATGTACAGCAAAGATTCTATATCGGGTAACTCTTTTGCTTTTATCACACATTTTATTCTGATCTGAACTTGGCAATTCTGAATCCTCCTACAGAAAAGAAGAAAAAAGAAAATGGCAGACGTTCGTTCACCATGCCCTCCAAATACTGCCCCACTGTGCTACAGATCCAGCACATTTTATACTTCATGAAATGATCATCTGCTCTGAACTCCCAAGAATTGTTAAAAGCAGGCATCCAAATGATTTAGTATCTAGCTAAGCAGAATCTTCTAAACAAGGGGAAACCTGGAGAAATATCACTGATGTTCAGAATTTTTGTCTGAAACACAGTGAACGCTGCTTGGTGTTCCCACTCAGGAAGTAACACTCAAGGGAATGGTGTGTTTGTGGAGAGGGTAACATAACCATTGCCAAAATTAATTGGTATACCCTGTCCAGGGCTTTTAGAACAGAATCCATTGTCTGAAGAGCCTGAGACCCCACAGAAGAGAATCCAAAATTTTTCCAATGGTATATAGGGCAATGCACATTTTTTGCAATCTGAAGAAAGTTTAGCATCTTTTATGAGTCTGAAACCTGTGAGCAGTGACGAGAATTCTGAGATATGCCTAGTCAATTTCTTGCAGTCATCCAAAAATGATTGGTAGTGTCATTGTCAGTGATAATAACATCTATTTGAAGAACAGAGGAAGCAAAATTATGAAGCTCTCGTTTTACTTTTTAATTAGCAATATTACTTAAGTCTTCATAATTGTTTTTTTTTTTCCATTTGCCATGAATAATACCACAGTTTGTAGGCTATTGTAAGTCTGCAGCCAGATTTTATTAAATGAGAAGAATGAGTGTTCTCAGTTAAATGTATTCTACATGGAACAAACCAAATTCCTTTTGGTATTAATTTTCTGTTGCTGCTAACAAATTACCACAAACTCTATTGGTTCAAAACAACACAATTGTATTATTTCATGGTTTCTGTGGGTCAGGAGTCAGACATGGGTTAGCTGGGTCCTGTGCTATGGGTCTCACAGTTTGAATTCAAGGTGTTAACAGTGTTGTGATCTCATCTGAGGCTTGGGGTCCCCTTCCAAACTCACAGGTTGTTGGTAGAATTCATTTTCCTGTGGTTTGATGATTGAGGCCCTGGTGTCCTTACTCGCTGTCTGCTAAGTACCACTCTCACTTCCTAAAAGCTGCCCTTAGTTTCTTGCCTTGTGACTACCTCCTTCACAACATGACTCTTTGCTTCCTTCTGGGACAGCAGGAAAGAATCTCTCTGACACTTCACCTTATGTTAAAGGGCTCATCTGATTTGGTCAAGCCCATCCAAGATAATCTTCTTGATTTAACTCCAAATCAGTTGACAAATAACCTAGTCTTGAGAATGGTATCTCATCACATTCACTGGTCCTGTTCACACTGAAGGGGAGAAAATTGTAGAGTATGTACATCAAGGAGCATCTATCCTGCAAGCTATCAGAATTCTATCTAGCACTATTTTCATAAATTAGTTTTGCAGATTTTATATCTCAGTGTTTGCAAGAATAATTGTAAATATCTCAAAAGACCAGATCCTTCAAGTATTTTTTTTTGCTAGATCATGTATCACAGCTATCATAAATTATGACTTTATGTAAAGTTTGCAATTATTAAAAACAGTCACACCATCTGAATATATTTGTACAAAAATATAACTGATGAACACATAATGCATGTTCAGGATTAAATCAAACATTCAAGGTCAAATGCAAGGTATTAGCTATATATTTTCATTTTGTCCATGATCTGAGAAATCCTGCCTTACAAATTATCACTTTTAAAATATAAAATCTTAAACATAAGTTATCAACTCTATTACTGAATATATAAGTTCTATATTCTACATGGTTCTATGTGGTTGAAAGTATGTTTATCTCGGGAAAATGGTAAATGTGTACATAATTTTAAGTTCAAGAGTAAGGACAAAACTAGAAATTTGATTCAAGGTCAAGTCCTTAATCAAACTGTGGTGCATACTACATTAACACTGACTCATACTACATAGTACATTAACTTTGCTTTAGATGCATGAGCATTAGTTCTCTCATTTGCAAATGCTTTCAACTGACAAAAGAGTGAAAATAATAAATTTGAGATTATGCCATGATCTAAAAGAAATGTTTTGCATTTCAGTGTTTTTTAAGGTGTTTCTCAAATAGCACTTATCAAAATGAGCAATATTCTTAACTAATAAACCTTATGAAATAAAATAGAATGATGTCCATTCTACATAGATACAATGTGGATTTAGCACATTGTGGTAGATTCTAAAACAGCAACATATGAAATATAAGTTGTTTTATTTTCATAAGCATCTTCTTAGGAAAACTAAGAAGGAAAAAGTGATTATTACCTGTGTCTGTTCTTCAAAGAAGGAAAACGCAGCAAGATTGTTGTTTTCAAACTGGCAAAGGAAATCAATTAGCATTTTTAAAACAGGAAAGTAGTGGTCTTGGAAGGGAATTCAGGTATGTGAAAATAGATCTGAACTGCTACATAATTTCTTGTAGTAGTATGGAATGGTGGGTGTTTCTGTGTGTATCTATGCTTTATGGAATAATTTAAACTCTACTCTGGTTTTATGCTCTATGCCTACTCACAGATACTAATGAAAGGAATTTTATGTAAAAGTTCGCTGCTATGGTTATTGCAAAAATGCTACATGGTTGCTCTAAATTAATGATATTTAACATTTCCCTCAGTAATTTTACTTCGCAACTGAAAGGAAGATACATTTTAGGAGTGTACTTTTTTTTATTTCTTTATACTAAATGTTCTTTATAATACAAAACAGCACTCAGTGATCCATGCAGGCTTCCATTTATAATATTAATAGAAGACATGTTCCATGCTAATCCATCTCATTAATATTAAAGAAAGGACTCCAAGACTGGTGAGCACTTAATCATTTGCAATTAGCACCTAACTGTTAATTCTGTGGAGGGCTCTTAGGGAGAGAAGCAGGAGAAGTAGCTCCCGTTTGCTAAATGTTAGTTGATTTAACTTAGAGTATTTAATTCTAGGAAAACTCAGTAATTAGAACAATTCATGTAGCTAGACAAGTTTAATTGATCAGTTAAAAATAAAAGCATCCCCAACTGAGAGTAACCACAAGATATACATTTTAGAAATGGGCAAGATATAACCATTTTACTAATTTATTTTATTAGGTTCTGTGTACGTCTAGACCAATAGATTTGGCATCTGAGTGGAGGTGAATAAACTTCCAGCTCAGACTATCTCAACACAGATCTCAAAATCCAATTAGCAGAATGGGGAGGTTGTCTGGTTTGGCTCCAACTTGAGCAGCTTGCTTCCTCGATGTCAGCTCAACCTGAAAAAAAAGAATGACTGTGAGTTTCCTACTTGAAGACCAGAAAGAATGTTAAGACCCAGGATAAGTGCTGTATGCCAATGGCTTAGAGCAAAACCAAGCTTCCCACTGTGGTGCAGCCTTTCTGCTTTCCTTCCACATTTATCCTGCCATTTAATGGGCTCTCTCTCCCAGATCTGAAATTGGTCTCTTTTATGAGGGCAGATCTTATTATCAATCACTTGTTGAAAACTACTTGGAAGAATCAAAAGTGTTGGGAGAATCTATTACACAGCACCAAAGGGGACCCTACCACTGGATAGGCATGCTTTAAGAACAGGAATCTGTTTGCACCATAGTATTGACCCAATTCTTCTTAAAGCTACTTCCAGCACCACCAGCATATATATATATATATATATATATATATATATATATATATATATATATATCTATGTATATAGATACATACATATATATACACACATATATATATGTATGTGTGTGTGTGTGTGTGTATATATATATATATATATATATATATATATATTTTTTTTTTTTTTTTTTAATTGAAGAAAAGCTGAGGTTGGTAGGAGCCCTTAAAAGGCAGCGGGATTCCCTGAAATGAGCAGAGATAGGCTTGTCCATCTCTTCTGTTAATGTCACTTACTCAATTAGTAATGATGGAGTGCCCCTAGGACATACCACACCAAATATTGTCTGTGGCAATCTTTAGCACCAGGTCCAGTAAATGAACCAGATTTAACTAAGCACAATTCTGACAGTTTCTAATTACTATGACAATCAAGACATTTTTAAATCTATCTCTATTTAACATTTTCATAAATTTTTATCCTGCTATCTTACCGCCTTCCTCATATCCTTTTCTCATTTTGTAATGTGTTGTTATGTGTCAGTTTCTCTTCTTCCTTTCTATGTATTTTGTTGTTGTTGTGGCTGCCGTCTTCCTAGTCTTAAACTTGACTCTGCTTCGATTCACACTTGATAAGAAGGTCATCTGCTACCTCGGCCAAATAGTAGGCTCTTACTTGACAGCAGCTCTCCACATGTGTGTGGGCACTACAGCTGCACAGCCATTACAGAGGGCATGCAGAAATTTGTTTCAGCCTTCTGCCTTACCTTATACCCTAATCTCTACCAGCTGTATTGAAGTGCTTTAGCTTTTAAGGATTTTGGATGAAAGAATATGGGTAAAGCAACAAAAGTCATCAGCATCAGACACATACCAGCCATGAGTCCCCCCCCCCCCATGACGTAGGATACACCAGAAGCAGTACTCCAAGTAAGCCCTGATGAACAACAAAGTGCATAGACAGAGAGTAGTATGTAAATGTGTCTAAACACCGACTCCATATATGGTAAATATCAGGTACCAGGTTTTGAGGTTCTGGACTCATCTAGACACACTCAGAGTAAGCCATTCATTCCAAGGGCAGTTTGGAGAACTTGCGAGTTTCCATGATCACGAATATTATACTCTGGTGGGTAAGAAGAGCAGAGTCTAAAAGATCATAGATGTTATGTTGTCTCTGTTTCCCACTTGCAAGTTTTCTTGTGCAGGGTACTAAACCTATGAGACCATTTCCTCATCTCTAAGATTAGGATAATAATGTTTACAACATAGGGTTCTGTGAGGATTAGATAATACCTTGCACTTAGTACTGTGTCTGGGACGTGATAAATGCTTATGAGTGACGATCATCAAAATTACTATTATTTTAGGTAGATATTTAGATAGGTGGTTTCTGGCATTTCTTTCCTTGATATACAGAAAGTAATCATCTATCAAATATTCTTTGAAAAACACAGACAAGGAATAGTTGGATTTCAAAAGGCCCCACTGCCAGTAAAAATATGTCAACCAAGTAAATAAGTAAGGAAGTGTGCCACTAAGCAAGAAAGTAAGACTTGTCTTGATTTAGCCATCATCGTGAACTTGAGAACTAAACCTCAGCTTATGTGGAATTGCAGTTTTTGATGTTTGTGTGCCTACTGTGTCTCAAAATGTTCACTAACCCATGATTCAGTCATGGTGTATACGTAGCAAAATGAATGAAATTAGGATGGCTTTTTCTCTCTAACACTTTATATTTTACAAAATTAGGCAAAGAGGAAAGGACATAGCAGCAGGGTTTAAATTCCAGTTTAACCATTATTTGCTGTGAGATATTAAGCAAATTTTATAACTTTTTTAGGCCTTAGTTGCTGAATCTGTAAAATGGGGAAATAATGCCTATTTTTGCAATAGTTACTGAAAAGATAAGTAATTCTTTTAAACTGCTTAGCTAGTTTTCTGGAACACCAGAACATTTACTAAAGGATAACTGTTATTATCACAATCAATCTTTGTAATAAGTCTATTAGATTTCTATTGCTGTGTAACAAATTACCACAAACTCAGCGACTTAGAACAGTACTGTCTTATTAGTTCACAGTTCTGTAGGTCAGTAGTCCAGGAATGGAGTAGCTGGGTTCTCTGCTTGGGATCTTAAAAAAAACTAAAATAAAGGTGTCAGATGGGCTATGTTCTCTTCTAGAGTTCAACATTCTCTTTCCAGATCATGTGACTGTAGCAGAATTCACTGCTACAGGACTAAGGTCTTCATTTTCATGCTGGCTGTCAGCTTGCAGCCACTCTTAGCTCATGGAGGCACCCACGTTCCTTGACACGTGGTCCCCTTCATCTTCAAAGCCAGCAATGGAGAATCCCCTTTACACTGAATCCTTCTCATACTTCAGGTGACTCTCCTCTCCCTGGAAGAGTCCCATCCTACTTACAGGCTCACCTGGTTAGCTTAGGCCCAGGGAGCACAAGGTCCTGTACTTGGTCAACTGATTTGGGGACCTAAATCACATCATAAAAATCCCTTTACAGCAGCACATAGATTAGTGTTTGACAATATCTAGGAAAAAGTGTGTATAAACCAGGAATCTTGAAGGAGGTCTTAAAATTCTCCCTACAGCAGGGATTTTAAGAAACAAGTATTATCCATAGTATTACTTTTGAGGAAACTGACATTCCAAAGGTTTAATTGACTTGCCCAAGGACATCAGCTGAATAAAATATTTCTTAATAGAATGACCCTAGGGGATATTTGGCAATGTTTGGAGACACTTTTGGTTGTCATGATGGGGAAAATCTGACTTCTTTTTAGCTGGCCCAGGTTAAACTTCTATTAATATACAAGAAGAAGAGAACAGACACTGGGGACCGGTGGTGGTCTCTGCCAAAGATTATGCTCATTTCTGCCAGGCAGTTCTCTGAGAAAGCAGCTGGAGTGTAGTGGAAACAATCCTCAGTCAGCTTCCGCGTTCTACAAATGCATGTCAAGAAGAAGCTTTCAGTTTGATATAGGATTTCTCAAATTTAGCAATACTGGCGTACTAGGCCAGATAATTCATCATTATGGGGGGTTGTCCTATTTACGTAGGGTGTTTAGCAACATCCCTGGCGCCTATCCATTAGGTGTCAATAATGCCACGCCCTCCCTGCCCCACCACCAAGTTACGACAAACACAAATTTCTCCTAGGGGGGGAGCAAAATTGCCCTCAGTTGACAGTCACTGCTCTCAAGGGAAGAAGCAAGCCCTCCCTCAACTCTCCTCCCTTTTCCTTTGGCTCGAAGGCAGATATGATGTCTGTAGCCAGAGCAGCCATCATGGACCACACTATGCAAGTCAGACGTTATGGGGGCTGGAGCCAAAGCGGAGGGACCTGGTCCCTGACACCATGCCCTGGACAGCTTACATCTAAATTGTTACAAGAGAGGAAAATAAACGTCTATTTTGCTTACATCACCGTTTTCTGGGTTTCACTCTATTTTTATCCTCACTAATACATTCTTCTTGGAATAGCCATTTTGGCAGAGCTGGAAGTGTTAAACACATTGCCCGTTACTTTAAAATCTTGTAGCTCCATTTGCTGTCTGTTATCCAGCACATTATCCTTACCATATAGCCTGTCCCCAAAGAGACAATACTTACAATGAGGAGCTGTACTTGATTCTTCAGTAAATACATAGTTTGTTTGATCGTGTTCTAACAACCCAAATGGAGGTTTCCGTTGTAAACATGTGTTTCACAAGCAAACACATCCAAATTGAAATGTTTCTTTTCATTGTTGCAGTGAAATATCCATTTGCTTTTAGGCCATCAGGGAATGCTGAATACTTTTGTAAATGTTTCCACAGGCTGCTGGCCACTCCGGGCCCATATCTCTCCCACTGCTCAAGAATTCCCTGTGTAATGGTCTGCCACTCCTGAAAGACTCACCCAGGACTTCAGTGGTTGCCTGAGAGAAGTGATCATTGAAACGATCTTGCAATTGAGAAAGTGAAGACTGAATTTTTTATTTTCATCAGAACGAGTTGTCCCATTGAATACACTACTCTTTTTGAATATATTAAGCATATATAATAAGCTGTATTAATGCTTTCAAGCCATTCATCAGTGGTTTACTAAACGTTTTTTTTTGTGTGTGTGTGACCTTAAGAAATGATCTCCATGTCCTATGTTGGAGATAGTTTTTCTGCTATAACAATCAAATGTTTTTTAATCTTTCTTTTTAAGTAAAGGTGAAAACATAAGAGATAAAATGAGTTTCAATATATTTACACCTATGTGCACTAGCTGTTGCCTGTGAGCCTGCCCCCAGAACTAATTTGAATGCCTTCCCCTTCCATATCCATCTACTGAAATGCTACCTGCGCTCCAAAGCTTGGTCTCACTTCCATCTTAAGTAACTACAAGCCTCAACGTTCCTGCCAGTTGCACAGCTCCCTAATGAAGAAAATGGCTCTGTGTGTGTGTGTGTGTGCACAATTGTGTGCTTTTTTTAAAAAAGAAAGTATATTTATCATAGCTTTTTCCTTATGATGGGTTAAAGCTGCCCTACTGCCCTGGGAATATTTGATAGAACAAAAGATTTTTACAATAGTCAGAGGCCACCATTTATATATGTGCTGAATGACTATCACCAAAACGTCTTAGCTGAATACTCTGCCCACTAGCAGATGGTGGCAAACTAGCGAAGAATAACTGGAAAAACTGGTATAAAGCAAAACCTTCATACTCCGGTTGTTATGCTCTGAATAAACCTGGTGAGCATCCCCTTTTGACAGCAATGGGACACCTCCAAGTGATGACATCACTGAAGGGTATGCATCCCTTGCTATCCCATGTCACAGTACACTCTTGAAATAAATTGCCATAAAACTCTAATTATCAAGAGAGAATCTTTTTTCTTTGAAATATATAGTATTACATACATAGTATTATATACGTGTGAATTAAATAACATTCATCTTAATTTGCCTCCCATCAAAGTTAGACAAAAATAAGACATTTAGAAAATTTAGAAATAATAGCTAGCATTTGTTCAGCATTTACTATATGCCTGATCTTACCTTGCTTTTGTCATTTTATCCTCACAGCTCAATGAGAAATAGAGTTATTATACTCATTTAATTGCTGTAGAAACTGTGACCTACAAAGGGTACATGTGTGCTTGCGTGTGTGCATGTGTGATTTTCCCAAGATCACATGACCACTAAATGGCAGACCTGGGTTTCAAAACCCAAGCCACCTTATAAAAATAAATACCAACACAGATTTTAAAATATGCTATGTAATAAAGCAATGTTAAAGAAAGGATAAGAAGATTATGAAATGCAGTGGATAAAAAAGAGAGACAAAGTAAGTAAACAAATGAGCTGTAGACGTAGTCCTTTTGATGAAAGTGGCTCTATGGCTTCTGGGAACTTGCCCTTGAGGTGTCTAATGGAGAACTTAAAAGGTCAAGCATGAATAAGCCCCCCTTTTGTGTGTGTGTGTGTGGCAAGTTCAGAACCCTCAGCCATGTGTCTCTGCACTTTACACAAAGTCGGCATGACAAGAGTAGAATGGACCTTGGTGGTGTAGATCTCTGCTCTTTCCTCACTCATACGGTCAAAGTGGGGCTACCTTGCTCAGGTAACCAATTCTCTTCCCAGTGAGCTCCACAGGCCTGCATGCCATTATCAACAGACAGGCATATGTTTGGATTTGGGATCTTGGTTCTGCATTTTCCTGCTATATAGACTTGAACAAGAGTTTTAGACATTATGCACCTCAGATTAGACAGGCACAGTGCTGTTGTGAAATTCCATAAAATATTATTTAAGGCACCAGTCACATAAAGGAGCCCATAACTGTTAAGTGTGTGTCATCAGTACTCAAGGTATCAATCAAGTCATACTTGTATTCGATCACCATGACTAACGCCTATAGTCCTGGTTAATGTTTAATTAAAATCCATTTACCACAGAGTTTAAGAAATTTTCCACACTGTTTATTTACTGACTGTTTATTTACTGTCACTGAAACTGAATTTCTGACATGCCGCTCCTGTTTATCACTTTTCCTATCTTCTGATTAGATACAGTTTTTGGGATAATGATACTCATTGTAGTAGGGTTTGACCTGCATGTTTCTTCTTTTGTATTAACACAATACAGGAGAAGAAAAGAATTAGACAAATGATAGGTGATAAACCTTGTGATTTGAATTTCCTGCTTGGTCTCATGCTATGATTTCCCAACTTTATATTTCTGAAATTGTTATTTCATGATAGGTTTGAATTGATTTCTTTTTACTCTTTAGCAGAATGGGTGTGATTTCTATCCACATTTCTGCAAAGAAGAAAAATTTAATACACGCATAACTGGGGAAAATGTGCAGTTATTTTGATTGTGTTTCCTGAATGAACACATTATTTCTTAAAGGGGCTGACATTTCAAGTAGTTCAAAGAGGAACTGTGAATGCAGAAGGCAAACATGCAAGCAGTTCTTCTACCTCTGGCAGCACTGAGGGAAGACGATATAGTTTAAAATATGATATAGTTTAGTTTGGCTTTGGCAATTTGGGAAAAAATGTAATCTTTCTGTTCTGACAGTCACTTGGACTATCACTCCAGGTATCTTTTATACCAGAAAGGGAGGTGTGACAGGACCAAACCAAGGTTGATAGGTCTCCTGTACAAACACCTAGAATGTAAACCTAATATCTGAAAAAGAAAGACAAAGAGGGAGTAGTGGAACACAAGCTTGGCCAGTTTAGAGCTATTTCATTTCCAAGAACCACCCTCCATCCCTCAGTCAGCATCATACCAATCTTATATTGGCTAGATGTAAGAACATACCTTAACACAGTATTAAGAATTGATGCTTTGGGAGAGAAATCTGTGGATTTGGATCCCAGGTTGCCCCTTAATAGCTAGTTAGACTTTGGTGAGTTACTTTCATTCTTTATGTCTAAGTTTTTTTCACTTGTGTAATAGTGACATTAATATGACCCGCTCATAGAGTTCTTTGGAGGATTGGCTAAATTAATATATACAAAGCAGTTAGAACAGTACCTGGCATGTCATAAGCATATTAATATACATATATACATATATATATATATGCTAATACATATTAATTATTGTTTCACTGAATTTGATCACATTACAGCTATATTTAGACATTGTTTGCCACTTTGGAATGTCCGTAGCTTTTAGAACCCAGGTTGTTGGTTCTTTGAGGCATTGGAAGAACCATACCAATGAACTAACAGTTTTGAGGCTGAGAGGATACAAGAGTGGGGGATGGTCTAAATAAACTTACAGACAAATATGTGAACATAGGTAGCTAAATGCTCTGTTTATATTCACAAATAATCATGCATGATAGGCCACTTGCCTTTTGCAAAAACAAAATAATTAGAAATATTTCTGCCTCTTTTGTACCAGCTCTAATAGCTTTGCAATTGGCAAAAAAACAGTTCAATTTAGTGACCTATTCGTGTCTATCCCCAAGCTTTGCATTTGCTGGCTATACTTTCTGCCTTCTAAAAGACTCCTAAGCTTCATTTATGTTTTTAAAGATTTTTATGAAAAATATAGCTAACATATAATATTATATTAGTTTTAGGTGTACACAATAATTATTTAACATCTATACCTAAAGAAGTGATCACCATAAGGCCAGCAACCATCTGACACTGAACCACTCTATCACAATATTATTTACTATATTCCTTATGCTGTACATTACAACCCCATGATTTATGTGTTTTATACCTAGAAGTTTGAACCTCTTATTCTTCTTCACCTCCCCCCCTTTTAAATTTTTCAATTATAGTTGACATTCAATATTATTTTATATTAATTTCAGGTGTACAGCATAGTGGTTAGACATTTATATAACCGAAGAAGAGATCTCCCTGACTAGTCTAGTATCCACCTGGCACTATACATAGTTATTACCGTATTATTGACTGTATTCCCTATGCTTTGCTTTATATCCCCATGACTATTTTGTAGCTGCCAATCTGTACATATTAATGCCTTTATCTATCTCACCCTGTCCCCCAACCTTAATTCCATCTATCACCCCAATAAATCTAGTACCCATCTGACAGCATATAACATACTTATTACAATATTATTGACTATATGACTTATACTGTATTATTGACTATATTATTGACTATATCCCCACATCTGCATGACAACTTAGTAATAGTCTGTTTGTACTTTTTAATGACTTCCCCTGTTTCAACCACCCTAAAACTCCTCCTGCCTGGTGACCATCAAAATGTTTTCGGTACCTATGAGTTTGTTTCTGTTTTGTTTGTTTGTTTGTTTTGTTCTTTAGATTCCACATATAAGCTAAATCATATTGCATCTGTCTTTCGGTGACTGACATACTTCACTCAGTACAACACCCTTCAGGTCCATCCATGCTGCAGCAGATGGCAAGAACCCATTCCTATTCATGACTGAACAATATTCCATTGTATACATGTACCACCTACTCTTTATCCATTCTTCTACCGACAGACACCCAAACTGCCTCCACATCTTGGCCATCGTAAACAAGCTGTAATGGAAATATGGATGCACACGTCCCCTTGAAGTAGTGTTTGGATTTCTTTGACTAATTACCCAAAAGTGGGATTACTGGGTCCTTTTTTGTCTCTTGTGATAGCCTTTGTTTTAAAGTCTATTTTCTTTGGTATAGGTGTTGCTATCACAGCTTTTTAGTTTGTTTCCATTTTCATGAAATATCTTTTTCCCATCCCTTTTCTTTCAGTCTGTGTGTGTCTTTTGATCTGAAGTGTGTCTCTTGTAGGCAGGGTCTTGTTTTCTTATCCATTCAACCACCATGTCTTTTGATTGGAGCTTTTAATCCTTTTACATTTAAAGTAATTGTTTATAGATATCTAATTATTGACATTTTATTATTAATATATTTTATTTTATTTTTTATTTTTTTGTCTTAAAGAAGTCCCTTTATGTTTCCTTGTAATACTATTTTGGTGGTGATGAACTCCTTTAGCTTTTTCTTGTCTGGGAAGCTCTTTATCTGTCTTTTGGTTCTAAATAATAACTTTGCTGGGTAGAGTAATCTTGGTTGTAGGTCCTTACTTTTCATCACTTTGAATATTTCCTGCCAATCCCTTCTTGCCTGTAAAGTTTCTGTTGAGCATCAGCTGAGTTTTATGGGAGCTCCCTTATAGGTAACTAACTGTTTTTTGTTTGCTGTTTTTAAGATTCTCTCTTTGTCTTTAACATTTGCAATTTAATTATGATGTGTCTTGATGCAGGCATCATGTTTGGGACTCTCTGCACTTCCTGGGCTTGTATATCTAATTTTTTCACCAGGTTAGGGAAGTCTTCAGTCATTATTTCCTCAAATAGATTTTCTATTCCTTGCTCTCTCTCTTTCTTCTCCTTCTGATACATTTATGATGCAAATGTTGGTACACTAATATTGCCCCAGAAACCCCTTAAACTTTTCTCATTTTTTGGATTCTTTTTTTTTCTTTTTGCTGTTCTGGTTGGGTATTTTCTGCTACCTTATCTTCGAAATTGCTGATTCGATCCTCTGCTTCATCTAATCTACTGTTAACTCCCTCTAATGTATTCTTCATTTCCAATATTGTAATCTTTATTTCTAACTGGCTCTTTTTTTATGTTTTCTATCTCCATTTCATTTTTCCTATTTCTCTGTTGAAGTTCTCCCTGAGATCAATGAGCATCCTTATAACCAGTGATTGGAACTCTGCCTCTGCATCCGGTAGATTGCCTGTCTCCATTTTGTTTAGTTCTTTTTTTGCAGCTTTGTTCTGTTCTTTTATTTGGGATATGTTTCTTTGTCTTGCCATTTAGGCAGCATCCATTTGTTTGTTTCTATGTAGGGCTACTATGCGTCCCAGTCTCAGTAGAGTGGCCTTATGTAGTAAGTGTCCTGTGGGACCCAGTGGGGCAGTCTCCCTGGTCACCAGAGCTAGGTGCTCATGTGTGTCCCTCATGTGGCTTATGTGTGCCCTCCAATTGTAATTGAGCCTTGGTTGCTCTTTTCACATCGATGTGACGGATTGACCCTTAGCCTGGTTGGTTGTTAGGACTGGCATGACTACAGTTGAGGAGCTGTTTTGTAGGGGCTGACTCTACAGTGCAGGGTTTGCTTTAGCAGGCCTCTGGTTCCCACCCAATTTGCTCTTTGGGTGTGTCATCCTTGGAGGTATCCAAGTGATTCTCTGGCCCGGTGCAAAGTTGGTCACTGGGACTCCTAGACCCAGGGTCTCCTGAAATGAGGCAAAGTTCAGCCATAGTCTTTGCCCTTCCTGAGGCCACTTGATATGCGACACAGAGCAATCCAGAGATGACCACCACCCATGCTGGCCTTGAAGGTACGTTGAGAGGCCAAGCCATGAACCAAGGCCGGCTGTTGCTAGCACTGGGTTTAAGGCTGTTCAGCCAGAGGTATGGGACATGCTGAAGCCAGATGCCGTTTATTTGCGTTTTGTGAACCTTTGAGAGATTTTAGGAATGTGTACATCATAAGCCAAGGCAGGCTGTTCATATGGAAAAACCACTGGAAAAAGCTTAAATGTGCCTGAAAGTTGGGTGGGGCATGGTATCAGGGAATCACTAGGGCAAGACAGATGAAAAGGGATAGCCTGTTTGATGGAGACTCAGATATGAAATCTGCCAACCTTTGCACACAGGGAGGGGGGAGGGCACAACAAACAGTGGCCTTTACCAGCTCCTCCATCTGGGAGAAAACTGCCCCTCCAGCCCTTAACCTGAAGGCAGACAACTCAGGTCCTCCCTGTATATACCTGGGACCTTCTGAGCTACTACCCCAGCACTGGAGTTCAGAGCAAGTGAGTCCATCCATGAGTAACTGTGGGCAGGCCCTTTAAGAGTTGCATCTGGGACTGCAGCTGCCCTCTAACTCACTCAGCCACAATCTCTTCTGACTGTCAGAAGTTATGGGGACTTCTCTCACTGTCATTGAAACCCTGGGCTGGGTAGGGACTGTGACCCCTCGCTCCTAAGAGGGGTACCTCCACAGCTGAGATATCCCTCCTGATTTTTAATCATCACATATAGTGTAGGACCAGCCCGTTCTGAAATTTTCCCTCTCCAACCAGTCTCAAGGTGGTTTGTTCTGTATGTCTGTAGTTGTAGACCTTCAGTTCAGCTAGACTTCAGGCAATTCTCAATAATGGGTATTCTGTGCTTTAGTTTTAATTGATGTGGTCCTGAGAGGAAATGAGCACAGTGTTTACCTACTCCATTATCTTGACCAGAAATCTTCCCAAACTTCTTTTAAACTGCTGTGTTCTAGAAATGATATTAAGGTGAACCAAAGAAATATGGAAGTTAAAGAAGCAGGTAGTATAACTTACATAAAGATACTGAAATAATGGGAAATTAATGCAAAGTTCTGCTTCTATGAACTAGAGCTTACCACTGGAGCACTGTGAGTTTTCATTTATAATGTAAACTTTTTTACGTATATTAAATTTTAAGTGCTTTATGGAAGAATTTAAATAAAGAAGAATTTTCTTATAGCTAGCATGCATAACCTTGGAGCATAGAAATATGTACCTGTTTATTCACACACACACACATCCAAAAATAATTCAGTAGATGGTGCTGCTATATTCATGGTGTTACTGACATGTCCAATTAATGAATCACTCATACAATTTTTCTCATTAAAAACAGATAAAGCTTTCTAAGGGCCTACAACCAAGCTTAAAATATTTATCTTTTCTTCACCTACTTTACTTCACAGGTTATATGAATTTTATTGTTCCCTTGAAATGATTCATTACTTAGTTCCTGATCAGTCCCTGTTAACCAGTCTGTCTTCTGCTCTTATTTTTCAGCACTTGGTAAGTGGAACAGATTGTCTCATGACAATCTGAACATTTCCTTCTGCTTTTCCTGTGTTTGATAACATCCAAAGTCGTGATAAAGTTTAACCAGAAGGACTTGATCAATATCCTCATAAAACTCATCATTTCCCTGATTTAAGTTTTTTCTTTGCACTCTACCAGGTACATCCTAAGTGCAGGGACAGAGTCTTATTCATATATTTGCCTGTTCAGTTACAAAAGACCTAGTATAGAGTAGGTCCTCAAGATATTTTGCTAGATTATTGAGTTGAAATGACCATTTACCTTAGTGTTTACACATACATATATTCTACTTCAAATATGCTTGTGCTCTGAGCTATGTGGACAGTGTACTTAAATAGTTGTTATTGACTATTAGCTTGTGTGAAGTATGTTGGACATAAGGTGTGGATCATTTTGTAAGACAACTGTTCCTTCTAAAGCTTTTTGAAAATCTAATTTTTTCATGAAAGTAAAAAGATTGTGGTTCAACAGTTCCTTTGATCATGTCCATAATCAAAATCAAATTTTATAAGACTATTTAGTAATGTGGGGAATGTTCATGCTACATGTGTGAAAGAAGAAAACTAGCTTGGTATCTTGCCCTCCCCTAAGACAGAGACTGTAACAAGCACATTTTCTGAGAAGTTATCTCTAAAACTTAGTCCAAATTTAAAAGCTTTAGCTGGGTCTTCTGCAGCTTAAGTATTCTTAAGAGGTACATGACTTAACAGTGTCATATTTCTTACTCCCATAAGCCTGCCTGGCCAGACTTTGAAAGGCAAGGTGTATAAAAACAAAAGTACCTAATATTGCTGTGCCGAACAATGTGAAGTTGTTTCTCCAATATGAGGGAGGTGATTTGTGCAATGTAGGAACATAGGATTATGTTCTGCCACCTTAATAACAACAATACTAACAACATTTATATAATACCCACTGTACATGTAATACTAAGTGTGTTATGCATATTAATTCATTTAATCCTTATAACATCCCAGGAGGAAAGTTGACATTATCCCCATTTTGCATTTTCACAGATAGGCACAGGCTGTCGTTTAGGAGGACACGGTCAGAAACTAGAGAATGCCCAGGAATCCAAGAATGCCATGAACTTCTTGGGTGCCTTTTCCTGAAATTAGAGAAAATAAAATATAATAGTAAACACTTTTTATCATTTCTTCCTCACATTGTAATTACCTTTAGTTATCCTAACACATTAGAAAGTCAAATATGCAGGTACAAACTTGAGATATTGCAAAGAGTAAAAAAAAAAAAAAAAAAAGTAAAGGAAGGAATAGCCTACCTTACATACCTCTAGCCACCATGTTTTTGGGGTGGGAGCAACATTGTAGAGGACGATTGTCCCAGAGCTCCAATGGAGACCACAAGAAAAGTGAGGGGCAAACCTATTAATAATTTGCGAGTAGGAGGGGCCAGAATGTGGCTGCAAAGAATTGCTTGGACCAGCTCAGCAAAAAAAAATACCCTTCCTTGTGATATGTATTATAAAGTAGAGGTCGTGACTTTTGTTGTGGGCAGAGGACAGAGAATTGGCACTTGGGTTATGTGTTGTCAAGTGATAAAAGCAAGTAAGGGAACATCAGATACTAAAAGAAGTCTTCATGCATATGTTAGCAGCGATTATGAGTGAAGGAAGTATGAGTGACTTTTAATTGCTTTTTGTGCTGTTGTGCATTTTTAAATATCATTATGATTTATAAGCACTACTTTTTATATCAGAAAGCTGCTATTAAAAAGGAATTATAGATACATAATCACGGATAGCTAAGCATGGCACTAATACTTTAAAGATTATCTCATTTAGAAAGACTCATTTTGTCTTTTAAAGACCAAGGACATTGGTGCCAAAAGCCTGCTCCACCACTTGCCAGCTTTTGACTGCAGGCAATTTGTTTTAACTCTCCTTGCCTCAGTTTCTTCAGGTATAATACAAGGATAATATTAGTATCTCATATACAGATTTCAAAAAGGATTAAATGAAATAACACATGTTTAACACATTTAAACCAGGACCCATCATACAGTAAATGTTAAGGTTATAGAATTAATTTATATATATGTATATTAATATATGTAATATTGTATATATATTAATATATATATATATATATATATATATATATATATATATATATAAATACTCACACTAAAGAGGCTAATAAATCAGAGATGTTCCAGTCACTTGTCCATGATCAAAAAGTTTGGGAAATGTTGGAATCAAAATTTGAATACAGATACAGCTGGCACTAAATTCAATATTCTGCATAATATTCTATTATTGATATTGGTGAAATACTCAAAGGCTTGTGGCATGTTTGAATGAGCGATTCTTTCACCATCTGCCTAGTCTATAAAAATGAAGCCAACATCCTTTGCCTATTCTTTATTTAATTTCCTCCCTTCTTTCTTTCCTCTCTTCCTTCTTTCCTTCCCTCCTTCTTTCTTCCCTCCCTCCCTCCCTCCCTCCTCCCCTTCCTTCCTTCTTTCTTCCTTCCTTCCTTTGCAGTTTTTCTTCTTTACAGTTTTTTAGCCCAAACGTACAGAAATATACACACAGATGATGATAACATTGATGTTGTATTAGGTTGAGATGTTTAATTTTAAAAATTTCCAAAAGACAGTGTTAAATAGGACAGAATTTTATTTCACTTTCCCACAACAGTCCACAGGTCAGCAATACAAGGTAGGTAGGACAACTCTACCATCTTCAACAGGTAGTTTCCAAAGTTGATCCTGCCATCACAACTTTCCAGCCAGCAGGAAGACAGGGAATGGAAAAAACCCATGGCAAATATATTTAAAGAGTTAATTAAGAAGTTATATATATATATAACTTCTGCCAAACCTGGCTGAAAGAGAATGGGAAATATAGTCTGCAGGATTTACTACTAAACAATAAAGGGGAGAACAGATGTAGAGAGAAGAGTTTCAGGCTCCCCCAGAGAAGTGTAGTAGTGAGCATAGGTACACGATTATTAAGGTCTCAGACATCCTTTTTGTAAAGTCTATTTGTGTCTAATGGCTGACAGTAGAAAGTTCAATAGCCATTGTGAAAAGGGCCCATCCCAGATTTTGTTATTGAGTATTGCCATATTGATGAAACCAGCATTTTTCTTCTATTATAACAGTTGATGCTTTTGCTTCCTACTTCAGTACTGTCTATATGAACAGTGCCCCAGAACTGTGTAATGCAGCAACACTGGTAGAACTGTTTTGTAATAAACTGCACTTACTTTCATAGTCGCAAGTTACACTGAGTGATATTACGGGAAATAGCTCAATGAAATATGCCAGTACCTTTATGCTTTTTGGAGGAAGGGTATTGAGATGTAATTGACTCAATCATTCAGTATTCTATCTATGAAGATCCTCAGGATAAATTCCTTTGGCCTCATCGGTGGTAAAATCTTCTTTTTGACATTTTTTTTCCCCTCCTATAGAAAGAAATGTATGCGCAAATCATTAAACTGTTTTATTTTGGTTACTAGGAAACTGAGCAGAATCCACAGCCTACTTTCATAAATGTATAGGGCTGGTGTGTTAAATTTTTTTCTTTTCCCACCTTATTATTCTGTATTACTTTCTTCACTCTGATTTAATTTTTATATGTCTTTATAACTCACCTGTAGCAATGATATGTGTATATAAATGAATGCTGGAAATTTCATCTTCATATGGTACTTTGAAATTCTACTACATTTGTATTGTTTACCTAAGTCAACACATCTGAAGATCATAATTTTTATTTTAACTTAAAGCATCTTTAACTTTCAAAACGAGAGGGGATTTATAATAAGTTTGACAATTTCTTTTAAAAAGATGAATGTAAAACAGTGAATTGGTAAATGAGAACTTACTTTTAGTTAGGAACAAGTGCTATCAATTTAACTTATGCTTAACTAGGGAAAGGTAATACTTACATATGGTGCTGTATCTTCAGATTTGCAAACTAAAAAGGATTTTGCTTATAATGGAAAACTGAAATGCCCATAGTGACTCTAACCTTTTTTTTTTTTTTAAATCGTGAGGGTAAAAGGATGAATCACTTTTGGGAAAAACTTGTGGCTCACAATGCATGTTTTAACACCTTTCCTGTGATTACCTACACCTCTGGCAGAAAAATCCTTTCTGACCCTATAGGTCTTTGCCACGGTTTAAGCCAGTTGGGACTTTTCAGAATGGTGGGTAATCAATTTAACCTGATTAAATGCAGTTCCCATCTTAAATTATGCAAAATGTATGGACACGCAGGTTGAAACGGAGGTAGAACTGAGACCCGTAGGCATTCTAGCAGTTAAGCCATGGAAGGTTATGGAAACTGTGTTATGGGAATGTGATTCTTAGTTGAATTGCTTTGAATAATTTTCCTTGTTTAGAAACAAATGATGATGCATGCTGCTAAAGTCCAAAGAAGAAAAAATAGTTTAATGATTTAGATTATGAACATCAGTATGAAAAAAACCCTGAAACGTAAAGCCCCTTTAGTCAATAACAGGACAGTTTTGTAAACCACTTAAGGCTGTGATAAAATCCTACTTGACTGGCCCACGAGCAGATGTGACAAGTTGAATTTATTTCCTCTCTTACCAGGAAGCTTTGCAGGAAACTCTTAACATATGGTGCTTTTCGCTTCCATCTAGAGCTATAAATGTTATTGAAAAAGGATGTTCCCAAGAGCAGAGAGTTTCTGACGTCTCTGCCAAATGGAGTCCAAATGATCCTTCTGTGGTTCTGAATTCCCCGAGTTCTTAGGAGTTGGCAACCAAGGGTCTCTGATCTAAACACAGCTCACTAATTTAATTATTTTATTATAGATTTGTGGAAGCTCTTTCAGACCAGTGACTTAGCATCTGTATTGTATCTAGCTGTACAGGAAGCACAAGTTAGGAGGGTGTAAATATTTTGTTTCTTAACTGCTTTGATTTGAAAACTTGAAAATCATTTCACACAGAAACTAGGCACTACAAACTGCACACAAAAGAATGTGAAATTGAGATGTCAAATTTGCAGAAAATTTCTCATGTTTAGAGGTTTCTGTATTGTACATAGATGGGTGATGTGTTAGTAAATGCTTATGGTGATTAACAGGCATACAAAAATGAAGTATTGCCAAGTAAAAATCATCGACTATCTTAATGTATAGTTTACAAGACTCCACAAAGTGCTGAATATACACCAGAGGGCACATCCTTATTTAATTTTTTTTTGGAGCATTTCATTTTAATGAATTAGAAGGAAGACATTGATGCTTTGAACATTAGAAGTTTGCTGCTACTAAAGAAATACCATGATTGCTAAACTGAAACTAATAGTACTAACTGGTTTTTACTGGCAATTCAATGAGTTGTGTTGAAATGTCATTCAGTTTGAGACAGCAAGTTTGTTCAAGGAAAATATCTGAAAATTGACATTACTAAAGGTGTACTATAAATGATTAACTATTACATAATTCTGGACTGGATATTTAGTCATATGCATAAAATATCTATCTTTAACATTTTGTAGTATTTTCATAATATTTTAACATATCAAAATTAATTATTCTACAGTCATGAATGTCAGATATTTTACAGTTTCACAATACATGAATTAAATCCTGAAAACTCTAGTTCAATATATGTGTGTATGTTCTGTATATATTTTATACACATATTTACATATGTGTCACTGTGTACAAATAAATACCTGTCATATATATGCATAACTAGTTTAGTTAAAACTTGTCAGGAAAAGTACATATATAGTAACCTACAGCTCTTATGTTATAGTAAAAACATCTCAAAAATTTAATTGCAATTATAACTTAAAAACTGTCTTTGGAAACCTTAATTATCATTTGAGTTTTTGAACCCAGAGTAAGTCTTAACACGCTAAAAGGGAAGAACAAATTATAATATACCAATAGGTATGCATTTAAAAACACTCAATTAAAAAATTAAGTTAATCAATATAAACTAGTCAGCAATGCCAAACTTTTAAAAATTCTTATTTTTGCTAACTTCTTAATATTTAAGAATCAATAAATATCTTAAAATTCTTGATAATGTTCATTTAGATAGAATAACCTTATTTAAATAATGATTTAAATTTTGTATTTTCTTTATTGTGATATAATCACCAAGTTCATTTTATCACTATGTTGCTACACGACTTTACAAGTTAATGTAGAATTTCCCAGAAATCCTGAGAAAATATTATCCTTATCTATTACTATTCTACATTTTCAGGAGGCTACTATGTCCCTAATTTTTCTTATTGTGAACATTAGAATTATTTTTGAAAGACAATGCCCCATAGCAATGCCAAAGAAAGATAATATAATTCTAGGTGCCATTTAACCACTATCTTTTTGTTAAGCAAATAGCTACCTAAATTATTACTGAGATTACTTGTATATATAACATGGTTTATTATTAATAGTATATAAACACAGAACCATGCCATATTTAATTATTTCTTCAAGTATTTACTTTTCAAAATTGTTTTCTTTAGTTTTAAATAAAAAAGAAAATCTATTGGGCCCCTACCATAATACATATCATGACTTCTCTAATTTAACTTTTTTTCTTTCAGTTTTTGATATTTTGTTTGGTTCTAAAACTAATTATAGGTTTTCAAACTCTCCAGAAGAAAAATGGCATAAAAAAATTAACTTGTTTGGTATTTACCATTCCATGATTAAATAAAAACAATTTGATGGTTGGCTGAAATTATCATGTTGCAAAAACTTAAATCTTAATTTACATAATTCTCTTGTTTAAAGGGGGGAATAAAACTATAAAACTGAGTGTGGTTGAAAACAGCTTTTTTTTTTTTTTTTGGAAAAAAAGCTGTTTTCTAGATTCACAGACATTTTAAAACTACAAGGAGATTTAGATGTCATCTAACATAAACCCTGAATTTTTCATCTGAGGCAAGTAACCCAAGAAATAATACAACACATAGATTTTTGAGAACTGCAATTACCATTATGAGATCATGGAATAAATTGAAATCATGGATACTCTCATTGTTTTATCCAGACAGTGTCCCTGAATAGACCAATTTGCTAATTCCCAAAGTCCCTGCATCTTTGCCCCTAGAAGTTGTTCCGTTCTCTTGTCACATGGGTTGAGTGAAAACAATTAGAATAAAAATATAATTGAGCTTTTATGTTGGAAGGGCAAAGATTAACAAGTCTAATGCTCCCTATCAAGAATTGAGGACCAGAAATGTAACACCAATTCCCAATTAAGTTCGATGTACTTTTTAATTATGTGCTCCATTTCAATGGGGTAATTTACCCACTTCAGATTTTGTCACCCAGGCAAACACAGAGTTCAAAAAGAGAAGAAATTGAAACTTTACTGAAAAGCAAATTACAACTCTTTACTTCTATGTGTGTGAATAAATAATAATGGCAAGTGTCTTTAAGTATATAAGGTTTCCGAAACTAATGATGACTAAATGATCCATTGGATTTTCCATAAAATGTATCATCAAATGTCTGACTAGTTACTTCTTTAGCTTAGTAGGTTATATACCAATCACTCTTCACATATTGTTGATTCTTCTGAATCTCATGCCTCACCTTAATATTTTACTTGCTTTCTATTCCTCTGGTTTTCCATCATATTTTATTCATGCTAACCTCTCTATGGCATTTTCTCTTATTATAATAAATGTTCTAGATAATAGTAGAAGGTGTCAACAGTGAAAGTACAATGCCAAGAACTTGAAGATGTCCCTCTAAGAGTTTAACTAAGCAGTTATTTGACATGTTCTTAATCTAAAATATTCACATGCCCACAAAATAAAAAGCAGACAACATTAAAAAATGAGATTCAGTGAAGAAATTGTTTTCACTATCAAGCAGAGAGAAATATTCATTAGCTAGGAGAATGTGTAAGAGGAGGCAAAGAAAAGAACTCACATTAATATTCTAGTTACTAAGGATAATTTATCATATCTCACCGTGACCTGGAAAAGACTACACATTCACCACCATTTTCTGCTTTTTACTCTCTGAATCTTTCTGTTTGCTGAGGCTATGATGACATTTGGAAAGTCATCTGTCTTAAGTCACTTTCTTTCAAAATGGTCACCCATTAGTGTCATGTACCATAGCTGAAACATCTAGCAATCACTTGGTTCCTCAGCTAGCTTAGCAACCTCCTACAGCTTTATAGTACTAACATACACATCCAATTTAGTATAGCTTAAATGCAATGCCCTTTTTTAAAAAGTGGCTAATGGAAGTTTTAAAACCCTCAAGATTTAAACCTCAGAAGACAAAGACAATATGTCTCTCACTCTCACCATCAGCCTATTATGTCCACGACTACTTCTGAATCTGCCCCTCATTTTGTAGACAGGCAGCCCAGTCAGATTGGCCAAAAGTAAGTTTATACCCCAACGCAATATAGGTGGGAATTTGCACCCTCCTCTGTAATCTGCTGCAATCTGGACAGGTAAATATAGGCAGACCTGAATGCTGCCATCCATTCTCGCCCCTACCCCCAGATGAGAAAAACCTAAAAATGCGGTCAATATTATGTCGACTATATTAATGTCAGTTAAGTCAATACATTATATATAAACACCTTCTTTTAATTCTTATTTTCTCTGCTTTCAAGTAATGGTTAAGATAAAAGTGTATGTACTCAAATAATCATGCTTGAAAATTGACATCGCTTCTGCTTGTCAAGTACAAGTTCACAATTATATTTTAAAATTTTGAGAGTAAAATTAAACGTGTTCATTTTTGGACTAGGAATAAGTCATCTGGGTAAATTAGCACATGCCCACTGGTCCCAACCATTCGAGAAACTACGGAAGCATTGTAAACCAAAGGCAGATAACCCAACTCTAATTACGACGCTGGGCACCCAATTTGAAGGAACCCTGACCGTGAAGTCTGGTGGCACACCTCGGATTCCCCTTTCTACCATGTAGTCTCTTGGTGACCTCAGGTAAATTACTAAACTGCTCTGACCTACTGTTTCGTTATTTTTAAAAAGAAAGTAACTCTGGTGTGTTGTGAGAATTAAGGGGATTCTTGTTTAAAAGTGGCCTTGTTTTTGCAAGTGTAAACTGGTCTACAAATTTGAAAGATTGTTGTAGACAATAACTGCCAGATTTATCAAATATAGTGACTTTATGATGGTATTTGCAAAGGGTCACACGACATTGGCTTTAAAACAAAACAAGACAAAATAAAACAAAACAGAACAACAACAACAACAACTATAACAATAACAAACTTTGGTGAAGGCCAATCCCACCCCAAATCTTCAGCCCCTAGTATTATCATTCATACTTGTCCCTTTTGTTCCTCTTCTACGCATAACACAACCTGAATAGAAGCTACAATAATCTCTGACCACAAACTCCTATCATTAGAAGCTTCTCATCTCCTCGCTTCTAATGCAATCTGTTTCTCAGTCTCATTATTACCCCTCCCTTCTCCATCCCTTGATAGCTCACTATTGTCTCAGTTCATCAATCCCTCTTCTGGCCTCATTTGCTTGCCTAACCAGCCTTGACACTAGGGTCAGCCATTTTATTAGATTTTCACACACTCTTGCCTCAGAGCTGCTGTTCCAATCCCCAATAATGGGTAAATACCATCATTTGCCTTCTCAGCTCCCAGTCCCAGGCTGCCAAATATTGCCTAAGAAAGTCACAAAGCCAGGTTGACTGGTTCCATTACAGTTCCAAGCTATCCAAAGTCATCTGGGCCCTCACTGCTGCCTGACAGTACTTGTTCTCATCAGTGATTTACAGCCCTCTGTATTCCCCATGGTGTCAATTCCAAGATTTCTTCCCACTCTCAGTTTCTTAAGTGATATGATCTCCCAGGTCCTAGAAAAAGTCAAGGCCATTGCTTGATTCTTCCTCTTTTTTTTTTGTTTCCATCTATAAGCTCAACTTTTCCTTCTGATCTCATAGGAAGGTGCTCTCCTCTCCCAGGCTAAGCCTTTCGCTAGCCAAGCCCTCCCTCTTTCACTGAGTTTTTATTACATCATTTGTCTACATATCCCAATAACAAGTTTTGTTTTATTTTTCTCCTGGTGGGCACTCCCTAACTTTATTTTATTCCTTTCTTGAAAAATTGCTTGAATGGAGAAAGTAGTTTACACTTATTGTTTCTACTTTCTTGTTACCTACTCATCCCTTCTGATCTGCTTTCTGCTTCCATAAGTAAATCCAATGATGGCTTTTCATCCTCCCCCCTTCTTTTTCTTTGTAAAGCAATTAATATTATTGACACTGCTCTGTCTTGAAATTCTCCACCATGTTCCCTCCAACACCACCTCTTCTCATTCACATTTAATTTCATTGGCATCCATAGCTTCCCAGATACTTGGGATTCAAATTCCAGAGCCGTGTCTGCCTCCTAACTCTCCTCTACACCTCTGGTCAACAGCTGACATGTTTTAGTGCTTCCATTTCTGCAGTGTTTCTTATATCTATACTCTATCCAAAATTACTTTTTCTAGGACTAGTGAAACAGATTAATGCAATTATCTGCTAAACCCTTCTTTTTCAAGTCTTTTCCCTGACAATATATTTGCATCCTGGGATTGTCAAGTCTTCTTCAATCAGTCCAGGTTTTATTCTTAGCTCTTCCTACTTTTATCCTTTATCAGAAAGAACTCCTTGTTCCTCTTCTTATAAAACCTGAGATTACCAGCCTCTTACCTCTACCCAGAAGTGAGAAATAAGGGAGTTGGCCAGGCTAAATCACATTATGTGGTTTTGCCACTACAAACGAAATAATACTGATACATATAACATATGGCTATAAAGAGTACAAAGGGCTTGGATGCATGAATGTTTTCAGATTCTAAAAGATTCATTAAGCTCTATATGTGTGGCATATGTACTTTCCTGTGTGTTCAGTATATATATAAATAAAAAGTATATTATACATGCAAATGTTTTCTGTACGTATGATATACGTTGATAAAAATGTGTGTATAATATACTTTTCTGCATGCATAGTATATGCCAATACAAACTGTTATAGAACTGCAACAAGGACAGGGTTAAAAGAGCCAAAAGAGAAAAAGAGGTAACATAGAGTCTGAGCAACAGGTTTAGCAGAGTAAAAGAAACAAGGCGAAAGTTTTATCAGGATTCACTAATTTTTTGTTTTTTTCCTTCTTAATGCTCTGTCTCCCTGAGTTCTTCCAAATATCTGGTACCCACAGAAGCAGTAAAATCTCCAGGATACCAAGATTACTCATATTCTAAGAAAAACCTATTTGGCCATTTCTTATGACTACATTTTAGATAAGATGTTAGGAGGGGCATTTGCAGTTATGAGCGTATCTGAATTTATAATATTATATGTTTCCATAATCATGAAATGACCCAAGAAAGAACCCATCAGATGGCAAAAGACAAGTTGTTGATACATTAATTTTTTTCATTTAGGGATTGGATAGCAGTTCCACTCCTGAATATATATATATATATATATATATATATATATATATATATATATATAATTTTTTAAATAAAATAAAAAAGAAAGAGAAGAAAAAAACAGCCACAGGATTATCTGTCTAAGTAGCATACTTAAGTGTAGGTTCGAGGTCAAATCACACAGACCTGAGTATTGATTCCAGCTTAGCAATTTACTTTCTGTGTAACCTGGGAATATAACCTGAATTCTATGAGCTTCAGTTTCTATTGTAAAATAATATAACAACTACCTTGCAGAAATGTGATGAGGATAAGAAAGGATATAGGAAATTGGAATAACACTACGTTGAAAACAATGCACATGCTCAATAAATAGCTGTTATTACCTCTTATCTGTGAAGGAAGGAGGCTGAAATAAACTTTGAAGAGCACTTCTAATGTTCTACACTTTCTATGTTGTCCTTACCAAGGCCCCCTTTTCAATAATAGCAGCCATTACTTATGGATTGTAGGGAAATCTTAAAAGATGAGAAAGCCAATCTGGTTTGCGGAATCTTAATGACATCATAGTATCAGTAGACATTTTGGGAGCTGAAGTTTGGACATTAGCCTATCTCAAAAAATACACTATTCTTCATTTCACCATCCTCAAAACAGTGCATGACATTGGTCTTTGCTTCAGTTTCAGAGATGTTTTTCTAGGGGACATTTTTCTAATGTCTCTTTTGTTTTCACTGTATCTTATGATATCCATTTCCCTCCTTATTGCTAGATTAGACAACAATCAATATTACATTAGATGGGAAACATTCTAAGGGAATGTAAGTTCAGGTATTCAGTGTTAGCCCAATTAATCTATGAGAAAACACAAAATGAAAGAGAATACAGAATGTTCATTGTATTGGATGTTGTGAGTTATCTCCCAGATCCTTCAGGACTGAGGTGCTCATTCTCCCAGATATCAGGAATGTTGTTAGCTGCTGACTCATGCCTGAGTCCCTTTCTGGCATCAAAAGTTTATAGCCCCCTCCCCAGAGGCAGCCTACTGATAGATTCAGGGTTTACAAGCCTGGCTCTCTTTCCTTAATTCAAGCCAAATATGAAGGCTATCCCAGCTCCACACATTCCCATGGAATTGCCAGAGGCCTCTCGTCATTTCTCCCTCTTCCCGTTCTTGTCTCCTTTACCTAATATGTATCATTCCCTATAAATAAATCATCGGCATGCAACTCTCCATTTCAGAGTCTGTTTCCTTGGAAACCTGTTCTACCACATCCATTATTATCAAATATTGGAAAGTAATTGGGAAACATTTTCACCAAATTGCTTAAAATCAGATATTCTATCTAAGCTTGAAGTCCCAAATCAGGCTCTCAAATATTATGAAGTCGCCCTCATCCATATGACCAGACTTACATGAACTACAGATATATAAGGAGAAAATATATAGAATCCATAGCACCTATGGAATAAGGATCCCATCTGGTTTTTATACAACACTTAATTTAACCTAGAAGATCTATGAATAACTTGGGAATTTGACCCTCTTCATTTGTAAAGTGGTTGACTTTGTTAAATTTGCCTGTGCATGGACAATGAATCATACTAGGAATGCTATATAACCTCACAAACTCTGTGATACGAATGTGATATGCCTGGGAATTTTATAATGCCCAAAGGAAAGTGGCTGCCGCCAACTGGGTATCATGGGTAAACAGAATATTGATAAACGAGTTAGTGTTTATTCTCTCTTCTAGTCATTCTTTACCTACACATACCTAGTGAGGTGACTATCTTTCTATTTGTCAGATACTTAGCCAGAGGTCATGCAAACAATTGGTGCCTATACCAGAAAGATAAAATGTTAGCTAAAGAATGATCCAACCAGTTAACTCAATTCCTCTTACGTATACATAAGTACCCTGGTGAGTACCTAATTCAACAAAAACTACTTGAGAATAATAGTCCAGTAATGCAATTTAGAGAATCATGAGATATGACATAATGTCTAAATTAGTTGTTCTCATACTTTTTGGACTCAGGTACCCTTTACACTAACAAATTTTTGAAGAGTCTAAAGAGCTTTTGTTTGAGTTGTACATATCAATATTCACCATATTAGAGATTGAAACTGACAAATTATAAAATATTTATTTTAAATTATAATAATAAACCAAAGACATAATATAAGTAACACATTTTTATTAAAAATATTTTTCCAAAACAAAAAATTTAGTGAGAGGAGTGGCATATCTACTTTTGCATGCAATATTTTGCATTATGTTGTTTGGAGTATATAAAGAAAATCTGGCTTCATGTAGATATATAGTTGGAAAAGGAATGGATTTTTAATAGATAACAGTGGATATTCTTCTTTGATATTAGACCATAACTTGATATATGTTTGTTTCTTAATGTTAGTTGCAATGTGGAATCTGAAATAATATCATAAACTCTTTATACTCTATTGTATTAAAATTATTTAATTAATTTACATTTTGAATGAATCTTTCACCCACGCATGATTTTGTAACATCATACATTGAAGGTTTGTAAAATATTGATTCATAGAGTAACGTAGATTTTCCAAATGTTGACATATTTCCTTACACAATAAAAATCTTATTTTTGAATATCCCCACCCATCTCATGAGAAAAATGTTTAACTATCAGAAGCGATCCAAATTAAAATTGTTCCCAAATTCTAACTTTTGAAATCAGAATTTGAAATTTCTTTTTTACTTGAAAGCTCCAATCTTATCACTACCAACAAATATTGTATATTTTCCTTGAAATGACAAGTTTACTCAGTTCCTTTTTGATACCTTATCGTGAACAACAAAGTTTGTCTGCCAATTGTTCTTTTAAGTAAAAATGACGTTCATGGAAAATGCAGGTAGTTCAGCTCTCGAGTCACACAATCATACAAGTACTTTGCTCTGAGACAACCCTCAGGCTCCAATATGCAGCAGAACTTTTTTTGCTCACTTCGATTTTGTCATACGAAATATTAGGTTGCTGCAAAAGTAATGGCGGTTTAAAAGGTTAAAAATAATTGCAAAAACCTCAATTACTTTTGCACCAACCTGATATTAAAAGGTGTTGCCTTACAGCTGCCAGACTGTTTGTTCCCCCGTGCTCTTCCCAGGATTTCACAAGGGAGTGTCTCGGCAAACTGAGGCCCAATGGAGAGATATTGGAAAAGCTCCTTTGAGGGGAAGTCTCAGCAAACTGAGACCCGATGGAATTATATTGGTCCCTCCCCTTCAATGGATTCCTTGGAGATTTGTGTGTGTGTGAAGGCAAAGTACAAGCTGGAACACAATGGGAACTTTTGGAAAGACAGCCAGCAGGCTACGTAACACACAGATCTTAAGATTAACAATCTTTTACCTCCTTAGAAGTTAACCAATAAAAGCTGCACATTGGCCCAATTCGGGGCTCAGTTCTTGAGGCTTGAGACCCTTGGCCCTGCTTGCACCCTATTCTTGACTACTGTCTTTTCTTAGCCCTGCTCCGCCCTTCTTACTTCCCACTGCTCGTGTCGTGCTGGACGCGACAAAAAGGAGACACAGTAAAAGGTAAGGTTTAATGAAATTAATCATTCTTACAGCTTCATTAAAAACAATTTTGAATGAAACTGGCATTTCTTTTTACATCGAGCACCTGTTAGTGAAGAATATGATCACCACCATTGTAGTTTGGTATCACTGCCTTAAATCCTGCCAGAATACCAGTAGTTTTATTCACCATTGTTTTGATATCACTAGTGCAAAAGTGATTACAGTGGAAACAACAAATTACACCTGAGTATTTACATAAAAACTGTTTTGATCTTGAGGACTCCTAAAAATGTCTCAGCTACACCCAGGGGATTCTGTCGATCACATTTTGAAATTACCCTCCTCCGTTCCTGTTTCCACCCAAATCACACATACAAAACTGGGGTTGAAAGTGTAAATGAGTTTAATGGGTACAGATAATTTTTTTCCTTGTGGCAACAAGGAAAAAATGGGTATCTTATAAGCTTTTTACATTTATCCCTTCTGAAGGTAAAAAAGGACATCCCTTCCATAGCTGTCTGAGTCTTGTCAGCTCCCTGCCTCTAACATCAAGTAAATTCTTAGATATCTTGAAGAAAAACTATTTGCACCAAATTTATTCAGAGTGCTTCTGTGTAGAACAACTTTTTTTTCCTTCCCCAAAATGTTTCTTTATATCTAATGCAAATCTAAGGCTAAGTGTAAATGTCCCTCTTAATCTCTCATTAGGTCCATGTGGAATAGCTAGTCAGCATGCTCATTATAAGAACAGCCAGGCAGATATTTAAACTGATATTAAGTCATCTTTTACTCTTCTTGATCCTTCAGCCTAAGCAATCCTAGTCATTAACCTTTCCTCTCAGGTTCTATTTTCCCACACTTTTATCATTTATGTTACTGCTTGCTGGACTTTCTCCAGTTTCGCTACATCCCGTTTAAAGTGTGGAGAACAAAAGTAGACGCCATCCTTTTAAAAGGTCTTTCCAGTGCCAAATACAGAGGAAACGTTACTTCCTGGACTTGGCATGTCATACTCCTTTAATATGATACCATGTTAGCCTTCTAAATATAACAGCACTATTGTGCAGACTGGTATTTATTCTTAGGTTTGCAATCACTCCAGACTTTTCTGCTGTAGTTATGCATATGCAGACGGACCCTATCTTTAATCTCTGCATTTTGTTTCTAGCTTCTGATTGTCACATCTTGCCCTTGTCCTATTTTACTTTCCCCTTTGTTTTCCTGCCAATTCCCCTAATTTATCAAGTTCACACTGAACTATTCCTGGACTCCAAGATGTAAGTGATACCGACCTCTTAATGTCATTCACATATACTTGCATCACTCGAGACATTCATTAAAAAAAAAATACCACTTGATGTTGGGACATCATTTTCTAGTTACAGAGGAGGGAAGTGAAGTAGCTAAAATGGGCTTCCCAAAGTCACCTCCTTCCTACTTTTTCACTAGAAAGTATAGAGGCATCCATATGCAACTAAAAGGAGAAATAAGCAAATCCCAGTTCTGTTATACAGTAGAAATCCTACCACTGGAAGGAGTGTTAAAGTAGGACAAAGTTGCTGTAAAAAGAGACCCTGAAATACAGTTGCTCACAGAAAACAAGTCGTTAATCTTCTTTCTCATAGTAGACCTCAGGTAAGCAGGCGGCTTAGAGGGGAGGGTTTGGACCACATGCACATGTAGGGACCAGGTTTCTTCCATACTGTTGCTCTGCCATCCCCTAGAGTATCCTCATCTGGATGGTTCAAGCCGAGTTATGATCAGCTTGTCCCAAGAGGTAAAGAGCTTGAAGGTGGGCACACCAGGGTCCTAAGGTCTAGACCTAGAAATGGCATGTATCATTTCCACTCAAGTTCCACCTGCGGGAACCTATTTACCTGCAAGGGAGGCTGAAAAGTGTAGTAGTGGTATTAGAAGAAAATAAAAGGATGAATTTTGTGGGCCACTGCAGCCTCTGCCATCAAGCATCTAGATTAATTTCAATGGTATCGTCTATTAAGCCCACCATGGACCCTGCCAACAGTCATGAAAAGTAACCATTGTCTCCATAAATGTTTACCAGGCTTGTTCACAGGCCAATCATAAGATCGTAAGCTTCATTAAAAACTACTCTCCTTATAAAGGCCAAATCTCTATTTACACGTGCTGTCAACCATGGTCTTCCCTGCTATTAGGTTGATACAAAAGTAATTACGGTTTAAAAGGTTAAAAAAAATTGCAAAAACCACAATTACTTTTGCACCAAACTAATATTTCCATGGCATCATAAGTAGAACCACCCTTTACTTTCTTCTCAAGTTTATTGTTTCATAACTTGAAAGGTGAGGTGGGACTCAGAACTGGACTCAGTGCTGTCTACTGTTAAAGAGGAAGCCTCAAGAACTTGGGCTGTATTTTCTTAAGAAAGTTCCATGGTTCTGGGCCTGAAGGCAACCATTTGATTTTTGCGCTTTCAGTTTCATCACCTAAAAATAAGAATCACTTTACTTTTTCTAATGCCTTTGAAATGACTAGAAGTAGATAAAGTAATAACTCATGGCAATGTGTTTGTGTTATTCTAAAATGACCCATTCCAAATAGGTGAAAATTAAAAACAAAACAAACCAAACCAAAAAACAAAACCATTTTAGACCAATTTGTCCACCTCCATTCTTTTTGCAATGTCCAGAGCCTCTCTCTGGGATTGACAAGAGGAATGGTGAGGTCTTGAATGGGATGTCAATAAAGTAATGACTGGTTTTGATTACATAAAATAAGCACATTATTAATAGTTGCCAGAAACAGAAGGACCTCATATTCACATAAAAAACATCCACCCCATAAGGGACAAGGCTGCTAGCCACCTGGAGGAGCATTGTGAGCCACTGCTTTAGAATTACTAAAAATGGAATTTTAGAAATCTTGTAGAAATAATGTCAGAACTATTGTTTGAACCCTCACCACCCCAAGAAAACAAAAACAAAAACAAAAAACAACTGTGCATGATTACTTTTTGCATGCTAATTCAGCTGTTATTTTATTTTCCCCCCTGCCTTGGTCTTGCTTCTTAAAAGTGTTACTCATAACGCCCTGGATTATGGTAACCCAGTTACACTGGAAAATGGTGCTTTGGGCACACTCTGGTTCTTTCTCTTTCTATCTTCTTCTTCTTGTCTGAGTAGCTCACCTAACTACACAGTAAGTCACCGATCCTATGACACAGGAAGAGTAGTCTTCCCGAGCTAGTCAATTGATGCTTTTATTTCACTCAGGGAAAACTTATCAAAGGAGACAAAGAGCCCTAAATGCAGCAGGTATTTAATGCTAGTGGCAAGTTTATATTGTTGCCATAGCAACCTTGTCATTAAGGATGTTTCGGCATTTCCTATTAACCTCTATTTTCAGAGGTTTATAACTTCTTGGTAAAACTTCCCTACCGGCTAAATTTTGGTATACATGATCTCAGAAGTGCCAGGTGTCAGTGAATATATACACATATAGTGTCCATTTTCTCAAAGACAGTCTGGTAAGTTTTCAAACGAATTATCTCATTTTTCATAGGATATCATGTTGTTAAAGGTAGTGTTAACTTGATTATTTTTAAAAGATTTGTATGGCAACATGAGTAAGCACTTGTAAGATTTAGTGTTTGCTGCAGCTTTCTTTACTTTTATCTCACTGGTTGGCATGGTCACAATGGTTAATCTCAAACATCACTAAGAGGGACTTGACTGGCTCACTTAAATAGAGGCAGTTAGAAGGGGACATTGTGTGAACCTGGAGTTTATATTTTACTTTTTTCAGAGTATAGGGAATTTAAAAAAGGAACCTCATGGGTTGTGAAGTAGGAGTCAGGAGTACTTGAAAAGGCAGGGGCTGGGATCTGAACCCACCATCTCCCTTTTCTCCTTTCATGCATATGGGGCCATGTTTTTCATGACCCCAAGGAAGAATGCAACAGGTTCCCAAAGACTACAAACCAATTCTGCCCTGCTACTGAATAGTTTTAGATTGGGGTAACACCATAGTCAAGGTTTTGTTTTATTCAAGAGATTTTGTGTTGTTGTTGTTTTTTTGCTTAAAGTAATTTCTTAATAAATTTTCCAATTCTTTAATTTTTCTTAACTTTTTATTTTGAAGAATTTAAAAGTCATAGAAAAGTTGCAAAAATAATAGAATGAATAGTCATCTACCTCGTGCATTAACGAATTCTTAACATTTAACTGAACCACTTAAGAGTTGTTATTTTTATACTTCATCAGGCCTCTTTACTTCAGTATGTATCACGTAAAAATAAGGACAACCTCCTATGTAATCACAAAAATGGCCACACCCAGGACATTTAGCACTACTACAATTATCTAAAATAATTCTTGTGCAAATTCCTTCTATTGCCCCGCTTAATATCCTTTTTAGTTTTGTTTTCCATCTAAGATCCAATCAAGGATCATAAGTTACATTTAGTTGTTATATCTCTATGTTCTCCTTGAATATTGGATATTTCTCTAATCAATTTTGTGTTTCATAATATTGAAATTTTTTGAAGAGTTTAGTCAATTGTATCATAATGCAGAATATTCCTCGATTGTTTCTTTATAGTTCGATTAAATGCAGTGTATTTGTGTATTTTTTCCCCATGTCATACAATCCTCCTGACATCTATGTATATAAATCTGTACATGATTTTGTTTTCTTTCAATAAGAGATTCCCAGGAATAAAATTACTGTGTCAGAGGGCATGTGTACTTTAATTTTAATAGTTTGCTTGATTGTTTTAAAAGCTATGATAAGAAATTTTTCACATACCCTCTGGTAATATTTTGTTGGTTGTTTTAATGTTTTTCTCTGATAGATATAAAATGATATTTCATCAATACTTATTTCCTTTTTTGGACTAATGTGTTTGTGCAGTTTTATATGTTTACTGGCCATTTTGATTTTCTCATTGTTTAATTACCTCTTCACATCATAGACTTATTTTTTATCTAGTGAATTTGTAAGAGATTTTTGTATATTACAGATACTAACCACTATCTTTCATCTGTGCTATATTTTTATTTATGTTTTTGTCTATTGATTTTATTTATAGTATCACTTGCCATATTTCAGATTTTAAATATATTTTTTAAATATTTCAAAGATTTAAAAAATATTTTTATACAGTTAAATGTCTTACTTTTGTTTACAGTTTCTAGATTTCCAGTTTTAAGGAGCAGGTCATCCCAACCCCTGGATTTTATATACTATAATTTAATTTATGATGTACAACACAGGGCTTACTTTGATTACCTTCCACATGACTGATAATTGAACAATTTTTTTTAAATAACAAAATTTATTAAATAATTTTCCCCCACTAAATATAAATGCCATGTTAATCATGTTAAATTTCCATATGTAGTGGAATCTATTTCTCCATTTTCTTTTTATTTCTACAGACTTATTTGTCTCTTTATATGCCTACATCATGTGAATTTGAATACATTTTCTCCCATTTTAAGGTACTTATTTCAACTTATTGTTGGTATCTGTTCACAATTATTTTCTTAGGTTGATGCACTTGGCTATAATTTAAAAATTATTGCATATGCACTAAAATATATTTTTTTCCCTAATAGGTGAATAAAAATGTGTCTGTTTATAGGACTATTGGATTATATTTCTGGATCTTAGACATCTGTAAAATATCTGTTGATTATTTTCTTTCTTGTAACTTGCAAAGTTGTACGTGAGGAATCTGATGCTAGTCTGATTCTTTGGCCTTTGTCAGAAATGTGTCTTTTCTCTCCAGAAGTATGTACTACTTTCTCATTTATTTTAGAATCCAAAAAAAATTTACCTGTATATATCTGTTCATGTATCTTTCCTAATCATCCCTTCTGGAACACACTGAGCCTTTTCAACCTATAAGTTCAGTTATTTTCCCATTTTAGGGAATTTCTTTAATAATTTGTTTAATTATTCCCCATCATCCATATTTGTTCCTTTTTAATTCGTCATTTGAAACTTTGATTAATGTCATGGTGAGTTTCCTGCATCTATCCTACAACTCTCATATCCTGCCCTACCTCCTTCCATTTCTTTCTTTTCATTAATTCTTCTTTTATTGCTTTGACTTTTAAAATTAAAATTAATTCTATTTGCCTTTCAAGTCACAAATTCACCTCTCAACTATATCCATACTCTTCTTGTGCAAATTATTCAGATTGAAAATCATGGTTTTATGTCCAGCGATTCCATGTATTTGCTTGTATGTGTGTATTTGTGTGCATATGTACACCTACAAGCTATTTGTATTTTCTAAGGTGTTTTTACTGTTTGTCTTTGCCAATTCATACCTATCTCCCCTGCAACAGTCCTGAATCAACTGGCATTGTGGTTTAACTGTTCTAATATTACCTTAGATTGCTGAGGATATATATATATATATATATATATATATATATATATATATGATCATTTTTCTTTCTAGACTGATTAGACATTGGCCTAGTATCCTTGTTATAGGATCCTAATTAGCAGCACTGTCAAAAGTGAGAGAAAAGAAGTAGTCCTTATATAGCCAGCCATATAGCATCAGACAGGCATCAGGTCCAAGAAGATACAGTTCACCCAATCAGCTGCATCTTGGCCTCTTGAGAGCAAGTACCATGTACACCATAAGACCAATTTTGAACTTATTCTGAGAGAACTATACTCCTCTGTGGGCCAAGTTATTTCAAATATGTACTGCTTTATACATTTCTTTGTGAGGCTCTCTGATTTGGGTCTGCAGGTTCTTACCAACCCAAAAAGAATAAAGCCCCATATAAATCCTGTCTATTGGAATCACAGTGGATTTTAAGAAAGGCAAACAGATTAATGCAATAAAGGGGGTGAAGTAAGGAATACCATATTTTCCAGAAAATAAGCCCTAACTGGAAAATAAGCCCTAACAGATTTTTCAGGATGACATCCCCTGAACATAAGCCCTAATCCATCTTTTGGAGCAAACCTTAATATAAGACCCGATCTTATTTTCAGGAAAACACAGTATGCAGGTCACAAACTGCTGAATCCTTTCTATCTGCTTTTTCTAAAATGATTTTTACTTTAATTGTACTAATGAATTTTACTTTAGTGTTTTTTAATTAAATTTATTGCGGTGTTATTGGTTAATAAAAATTATATACATTTCAAGTGTACAATTCTAGAATACATCATCTGTATATTGCATTGTGTTCACTACTCAAAGTCAAATGTTCTTCTATCACAATGTATTTTACCCCTTTACTTTCTTCTACCTTCTCCCATCGCCCTTTCCCTCTGGTAGTCACCATACTGTTGTCTGTGTCTATGAGTTTTGTTTGTTTGTCTTGTTTGTACATTTTTTGCTTTCAGTTTTTTATCCTACATATCAGTGAAATCAAATGGCTCTTGACTTTTTCCATGACTTATTTCATTTAACATATTCTCAAGATCCATTCATGCTGTTGCAAATGGTGATATTTCATCTTTTTTTATGGCTGAGTAAATTCATTATATATAATATATATATATTTATATATATATTTATATATTATATATAATGAATTATATATAATGAATATATTATATATATAATAAATATCACTCAGCTATATATATGTACTGAAATATATATATACATATATATATATATATATATATATATATATATCACATCTTCTTTATTCTATCATTTATTGAAAAATATTTCAGTCAGTCCATGTCTTGGTCACCATGAATAATGTTGCAATGAACATAGAAGTACATATATCTTTACAAATAAATACTTTCAAATTTTTCAAGTAGATACCCAGAATAGGAATTGGGCAAGTATTGTAATACTCACTATATACCAATAACAAAAGATGAATACAAGTCAAGTTTGACTTCTGCAATTACAAGAGGTTCTCAAAGTGGTTACCATCAGCATCCAGACACTTCTGATTACAGCGAACTACTGCTTGAGCAACGGTGATCAAAGTGTTCACTTGTATACATTTTTTGGCACCCCCATATATATTGCAAGAAACTGGCAATAGCTTTTAACTGTTTAAATTAAGTTAACTACCAAGGAGCACAGCTATTTAACGCTCCTATACGCTTTCAAAAAACAATGCTTAAGACAGTGACGTTCATGGATATTGAGATGAAATACAACTCAGTTTGCAACTTGACAGTGAGATAGGAGATTGAAGGGTTTCCTTAATTGATCCAATCACATATTATTGGACACATTTGGTTCTCTGGCTGCTACGTGTATCCTAGAAAAACTTTCTCTCCTAATTATGTGAATCTAGTTTCAATGCCTTTTTTGTTCTCTGTCCTTATTCTTATAATTATCGTGTTTTGAGCTGGTCAATCCCTGCTCCTTTGTACCATTGATCCAATAGTTGGCCAGTCATGATAAAACTAATTCTTGGCTCAGACACGGAGTAATAATTTCAATCTGTGGCACAGCTAAATGCTGAATTTTAAGTCAGAAAACCTCAGAATACAACACTCACAAATGTATTAAAGGATCGGCCTACATGTGTTAGTCCTAGAATGATGTCATCATTAAAGGTTCATCACCAAACTGGCAAACCTGGGTTTGATTCTTAAATCCTATTATCTCTAAGGACATTAAAGTGGCTCCAGATCTTGATCTTCGGCAGCCCTTCTCCTTCTGTCTCTCTCTACATCTCTTGTAATGAATATTTTGCCAAATTCCCCCCACTAACTTAGTTATATGAATATTAACCTAACCAGCTTTGCTAAACTCTTTCTTTTCTCCTACCCTAATCTCCTCTCCTCAGCCACTTCTCTAATGTTGCATCAAAAAGTCTGAAACACAGCCTGGCCAGATTTTTAAAAGTGTATATCATCTGCATGGAAGATAAGAGAAGGGTAGAAATTGGACTAATGAGTACAATGATTCTCTTTGTAGGAAACACATTACAAGAACACTGTAGAGTTGTGTATATTCTACACTGCGCAACTTACTCATCTGTGGATTCTGTTCACAAACCACAATCTGAGTTTAATAAAGTTTCTTCCTTCACAATCAGAAAAAAAAAATTATGAGATCAACAATAACAAGTGTTATTTATTGACAACTGACCTGACTATGAAATATATGCTTTCTATAGCATGTTATGGCACTTATTTTTGAATTTTGTTATTTGGGCGTAAGTGTGCAGTATCTAATATTTAGTAGATGCTGAAGAAAAGGTTTTAATTACACGGCTGGATTAAATACTAGGTGTGATCTGTACTAAGACATTCAAATTCGGGAGACAGAGAACTGATATTTGTCCAATAAGAATATTTTCCAGGAACCATGCTAGGTATTTGAAATAAAATATTTTATTTAATTCTTACAATAAGCCCGAAAAGAAGACATTTTGCAAATTTTACAGATGAGATGAGGAATCAAAAAGGTAGTCAGGAAATAAATGTTTGTATCAAGATTCAAATCTAGGCCAGAACCTAGTTTGTATACTTTTCAGATGATCTAAAAGGAAACATAACCAAGCTTACTTACCACCTGTGAAGGTTAATTTTATGTGTCAACGTGACTGGCAACAGGGTGTCAGATTAAACAGTATTTCTGAATATCTCTGTGAGGATGTTTCTGGATTAAACTAGCATTTTAATCAGTGGACTCAGTAAAGCAGTTTTCCTTTCCCAAAGTGTGTGGGCATCATCCAATCCATTGAAGGTTTGATAGATGGAAGAAGGAAAGTTTGGCCCTTCCTGCTAGTGTTGGGCCATGGATCTTCTCCTGTCCTTGATACTCCTGGTTTTCAGGCCTTTGCACTCACAGTGATTTACACCATCAGGTCTCGTAGGTCTCCAGCTTACAGATGGCAGATCATGAGACTTCTCAGCCTCCATAATTGCATAAGCCAATTCCTTATAATACATTTATATGTTATATATATATATATATATATATATATATATATTACATAATATATATCCTGACTAATATTTATAGAATATATATATTATATAATATATAATAATGTATTATATTATATAATAATATATATAAACATAATAATATATAATATAATATAATGTATTATATTATAATATATAATAATGTATTATATGATATTATATATATTATATATCATACAATATACATAGGATTATATACCATATTATATATATATATATATATATATATATCCTATTAATTTTTTTTTTCCTGTGGAGAACCCCAAATAATACACCTCCCTTAAAATTTTTACAAAGGAAATAAAATATTTTTTAATAGCTGAAGTGATTTCTGCACAGTTACCTCTGTTAGTTTCCAAAATATCCTTGCTAAATTGTTGGTTTTATGCTTTGGCATATAAGGCAATGAGACTCCTGAGCTATGAGACTCCTGAGCTCTAACTGCCTCTTCAAAATTTTCCATACACCAGATTTCTAACCATCATTATGAACAACATATAGATAATAGCTGAAAACAATGCAGGGATGCTAGGAATATTGAAGTTTAGAAATTCGAAAGAAGAATTATAGAACATGACCTTAGTTAATAACTGTTATCTGCTAATTAATAAACAATTATGTTAATAAACAAATTTGGTAACAACATTTTCAGATACTCTTAAATGTGAAGGGCTATGTGATATTCCTAAAAGAGTCCTACAAAATTCTGATTTCCTGGAGTCAAGACTCCGTTCTGCCAATTTAATTACCAACTAATCTTGAGCAAGTTGTTTAATCTCTCGGTCTCAGCTTCCTCATTAGTAAAATGAAGAAGATAACATTGCTTTAATGCATTATACTAATATACAGAAATATTATGGATGTTTTCTTAATTTCTTTACTCCTTGCTACATTTTGAATTAATTCTTGTGCACTTTCTATATTTAGTCCTCCCTTCTACAAATAGAAACTTATTTACTTCCAAAAGATAACAACTTCCTCCCTTGAAGTTGTAAAATAAACACATCCTATTTAGGAGGAATAGGAGAGTTTTAGAGATGGTATGGCTTATGTTTTCCTCTATATTATTTCACTACCAACCATGTAAATAATCCTTTGCTTTGTTATTTAGTGATTTACTTTAAATATTATCATGATGAACTTGAAAGGCTGTGTATTCAACCCCATGGCAAGAATTATTACTAGAACTATGAAAAAAAAAAACCCTCATTTTAATTGTGTTTCTTGTATGACCCAACCAATTGATATTTACTTGTAGTGTTGTTGTAACAGCATATTTTAATTTTTTCCAGGTACTTTTTCCCTTCTCATTTCAAATACTTTTTTTAAATAAAAATCTGAAGACTGACTTTTTATTATACTTGCAAATCAGTTTTCCCTTCCACCCACTTCAGACTACATTCCCAATTTTCTCATGAAAGGTAAATTGGAAAAAGGATTCCATATGCAATTAACTTTTTAAAGAACTATTTTTATCTGTCCCAAAGCTTAATTGATCTGGTGAAGTTTGGGCTAACTGGGCTGAGGAGTCATTCTTGCTCACTCATTCTGCACAAATCATCTAAACCTGTCGTTAGCACCTTTTCAGTAGGTCTGTAAATCCACTCCACTGGAACAATTTCAATTCTGCACACTGTTGTCACTTATTTTGTTAAAACAGTAGGCTCTCAATTGCTCTTGACACCAGTTATGCTTCTCTTCAATTAGGGCAATATTCTAAAACACAAATATGACAATTTCACTATCCTGTTTCAGTGGTTCCCCACCACACTCAGGATTCAATATGCCGAAGCATGCGTTCTAAACTTCTTTATATGCCCTGATTTTCTCTCTGGCTTCCTTTATAGCCTCGATCTCTCTCCTTCCTTTCACAATCTATGTCCTGCCCAGTGACACTCAATACTGTTCAGTTCCTATACCATAAAGTGATCTTCATTATTCTGGAAAATATCTCATGCTTATCTCTTCCCTAAAACTGTGTAACACCTATGTCTTGAGGATAATTTCCCTTAGATTTTACCTCCTCTGAGAAGATTTCCTGAGTTTCCCGGGCTTGTTAGTTGCCCATTTTCATGCACCATATGCCCACTCACCGCATGGTGCTTATTTATTCCTCTGTCTACCCACAAAACTATAAGATCTAAGTCATATTCCGCATTGTATCTCCAGCCCCTATAACAATGCTCAGTAGTGCTAGTTATCTACCATTTGCCTTTTAGATTACCTCAGAACCCCCAAATCCTGCTCTATATCCTAGAAACTTATCCATATGGACTATACCAATGGGCTTCCTTGCCAAGGCTTTCAGGTGGCTTCTGCTATAGGAAGACCCTGGCATGAGGTCAGAAAGAATGTGAGGATGGAGTTTTGATGCTTGATTCCTTCTGCTGAGTCATCTTGGGTCCACTGCATCTGTCCACTAAAGGCCATAGCTCATCTTAGCTCTTTCTAGGATTAGGTAACCATTCCTTCCCATTCTTCGTTCAGATCTAGAGATGGTAACAATAAATATTTATTTCATTAATTTAAATTGAATCACTTTGTGTGAAATACATTTTTTTTTTTTTTACCCCCTGGTGGATATGTTTTCTAAAGTAAAGAAAACAACTGAGTTTTCTCATACCTGGATCCATTAATTGACCAGTATATATAGAGCAATTTTTTTTTCTCATTCCATGTGTGGTACTTAGATGGCATATACATTAACATTTTCTATTTTAACAACCATCTATTTCAACATATAGTAGAAAAACTTAACTAGCATATCCAACCAACGGTTTTATGGATGTTATAGAGCAATATACATATTTCTTATAGAACACAATTAAACGAAAATATTGTCAGTTGAAAGAAAAATGCTACATAAATAACTTTTACTTAGTACTCGGAGCAGTATATATGACAATGTTTTGGGTGAGTTTTGTGGCTGTCTGGAATTTGGTAAATACTGACTGGCATGAAGAATTTTGAGGCTGCATCCTCCTGAGGCAGAAAAGGCTGTGATTGATTGATGGTGTCTGCCACAGGCACTGGAAGGGCAAAAAGTGCAAGTTCCAGGTGTGCGTCATGTCTTTTTTTTACGTTGGTAATCTGGGAAGGAAAATTTCTGCTTTAATATTGCCTCAGCTGTTCTCCTGGAGCTGGATTTCCTAAATTATTGCTGCCAGGTACAAGGGTGGAAAAATATACATTTCTGCTTTTGACAGAAATCTGTCTGTTTCTATTACTCCAGAAGTTGAGCTAAAGCTCATTCAACTGCCCCAACTGGCACAAGCACTCTCTTAAATTATTAGGTCCTAGCAGGAGAGATTTGGAATGAGTCATCAGTGTTATCATTGTTACTGTGTGCCCAGAAATGGTATGTATCACTTCCATCTTTGGAGTTGACAACAACTGGAGACATTGTATGTTCATAATTTTGACTCTGGTTAAAAATCTATATAGATTGTTAGAATTGTGATTATAGGGTTATAGAATGGGAGGTAATTTAGGGTAACTAAATTTTTTATAGGAACTGAATAATTAAAACCTATTTCCAAAGCTATTCTCCTGGGTGGTAGCTGGGTTTATGACTGTAGGCATACCATACTGGGATTGAAACATTCAGTAGGTCCAATTCTGCAGAGACAAGTATCTTATTTACTTATTTATGTATAATTTATATTCCACCTGCCTCCAAAACATATGTTACGCCAAAGAAAAAATAATAATAATGTACATTTGATTGGTTTTGGTTGCACAGTATAATAAGCTGTATTCATTAATTACACTTAGTATTTCTATCCCATTTAGTTTGTCTATGATCAACCAAAGACTACTACAGCTTAATGGATCCAAGAATAGCCCCAGAAAAATAAAATGGCAGAATAAAATGGTTAACATTAAATTAATACAAACAAACAAAAAAAAAACCCTTTAGTATCTGATTGGTCCAGTTAGCATGTCTATACTGATTCAATCCACTTGATAATTCTAAGTATCCTATTTGTACACAGTAAAAATCATTTGTAGACAAATACTTTAAGAACTCAAAGGATTAAAATGGGGTATTTAGGGGGAAGGAGGAGTAAATATGTATCCCAAACACCAGAAGTAGCCTCCCCCTAAGTGATTCTCTAGTTTCTTACTGTGGTTTAACCTGTTTAGCCACAGCTATTCTCATTTTAAAAGATATGAGCTTAGTTTCCTAATTCTTATTACTCTTTGTAGAAATCCATTTCTCTCTTTGCTATCTCTTTAGGAAATCTTTGTTTAATAATGCTCAGTAAATTAGGCCTCCATAGGCTTGGTTTTATCCTACCCTGCCAGTTTCTTTTCCTTTTTGTAGTTCTGCAAAATATCTGCTTAGAGTCTCTGATTTGAAATGTTAATTAAGGTGGGCCTGGCCTCAGGTTACAGTGTACATCCCCTTTTACATGCAAAGGGATATGCTAAGTAGGTTACTTGGAATCTGGGGTCCAAGAGGGAGGCTTCCAGAAGACAACAAAAGTCCATGAAGAATGGGGCACTTCTCAGCAACCCAGGAATCAATCGGTAAGAGTGTGTTGGCTGAAATGAGTTATCTCGCACACAGAAGTGTCTGGTGTTAATTTTGGCCACTTTTGTCCTTTTGTAATCTTTCAATGTTAAGTTTACATAGCTATAGCATGATTTAATTAGATATTTTTTTAAAAAGCCAGGTATGTGATTAATCCTTTCTATTGATTTCAAACAGGTAAATAACATTCAATGTTCTTGAATTCAAGAAGATAATCTCAAGGTTTTAAAGGTTTCTGAGGGGGATATTCAGTTCAAATCTGAACCATCCTGAAAATCTAGAGATGCGGCCTATATTACACTGAATAAAGAGTGTCTGTATGTCTGTGTGCATTGTAATTGTGTGTGTGGGCATGAATGGATATGTGTGAAAATAGTGTGTATTGGTGTGTGAAAGCGTTTCATACACCGCTCTTCTGGCAAGCAAGAGTTAGAAAGGCAAAATCTACATTTGAAAGCAAGGACACCATAGATGTTAACTTTAAATCATGTAAGATGTAGCACAAAGAAATAAATTAATATTGTTGTGTAAAAAGTACCCTAAATTAGCCTCCAGAGACATGAATTGCAAAATAAATGTAAAAGTTATACCTTTAATTATTGTGGTGGAACCTTTGAGATTTTGAGACATTTATTTGTATAAATCACTTTCATAATTACTAGGGAAAATATTTTCAAACTCTTTTGATTAGAATGTTGTAGATGAGAAATGCTAGTTTCATTATTCTCGTACTTGAGATGTTTAAAGTTCTCCTGTCTTAATGTGCTGAGCAGTGGGGGGCAGTCACCCCAGCACACAAAAAGAAAGTATTTAGTAAAGAACACTTTCCCTTAGAGGTCAATCTTAACTCTCTTTTGCTTTTCTTCCCAATAAAACAGTCTTTCTCCCTTGCTTTATAGCAGGAGTTCATTGTGTGTGAACTATATGCCCTCCAATAGCCATAGATACCATGGAATCATTCAGGTTTTGAATGTAGCAGTCAATCATGTATTTTAGGCTTTCTCCTTAATTCTTGAAGGTTGGCTAGCTGTCTCCTTCATGTTAAAGTCATGAAGGATAAAAAACATTTGAATGAGTTGAACAGTTAATATTTGGGGCAAATATCTGCACAAAAAGAAAATGAAAACACCCAGCGACTGAGGAGAATTTGTGTTTTTATAATGCCCCACACATCCCACCCTTTAAGAATAACTCTGGCCAAATAAATAAATAAATAAGGTGTGGGGGGTGGAAGGCAGAAGGTTTTCATAAGGAAAGATGAAGGAGAGCTAGGATGTTTATAACATGGGCCGTGGACACATACTGACCTGCTCAAAACACTGTTCTAAAAAACCCATTCAGCTTAAACACAATTTCAGCCCACAACCCAGAAAAAGAGCCCCATTTTGGAATTTATTCAATGTTTCTCTTTAAAGAACGATAAATAAGAGCAATTAGGAAAAGTGTAAGTGATTTTTTTTTTTTTAAACCTGAAGAGGTGCAAACTAATTTCTGATTGAGATTTAGAATTATTTTCTTTGGAAGTCATACAAAAAGATTTCTTTCTTATTGCATTAGTTAATTAATAGCATATTTGATGTTGCTAGTATGATTCTTTGCTTTACTTCCTGGAGACTGGTGCTGATGCAATCAATATAATACTTTTGACCAAATCAGGAGGAATGACATTTAACAGAGTCCAATTAATTTGTGACTATCTGGAGCTTTCTCTTACTATTCTCCAAAACCAAAGTATAATAAATGTAAATAAATAGGTAAAAATCCAGAAAGATATTCTCCATTAATTCACTTACAAATGTTCTGTCAACACTACATTGTTAAGTTTCATCAGTCAAAGTCAATAATTTTCCATTTGGTATACTGTAAAATAAAGTCAGTCATGGCAATTGTCATCAGCTCTGTACATTAGCACTACTGTCACTTTCTTTTTGGATTAAAAAAAAAAAATCTCATTCTTAAGTAGGCCACGTTATCAGAATGTATAAACTTAACTTTCCCCTACATGGCTTACAGTGACTCGTTAGGTTATTACTTTCCCAGCTGCTGATAATAATGATATAGCCAGACTATTCCACTTCACAAAAAAATATTTAAATAAAGTTTCTTCAAACACAAATGAGATGCAGCATATTTACATTTTTATTTGATGAAGCCTGTTCCTGCTATCTTTGTTCTTAATTTGGTCTCAGAAGAATTAGTAGTAAGAGGAAAAATAGTCTGTAAATATGTATGAAATCAAATATAGAGGGTAAGCTAAAAGGTATTGACTGCCAACAGAGCTTAGCTGCAGGAGGCAAAATTTTCTCCATAGTTTTCTTCTTGGCTGGAAACACATTGCCTTCTATCTAGATTATTTAATCCTCAAAATGCACATCAAAGCTTCTCATCAGGTGGTGCATGTCTTCATAGGCAGTTGAATGTCAAAGATCTAGCTTAAAGATTTTTGAAAAACGTAAAAACATAATAGATCCCAGATAATAACACAGCAGTAGAGCTTCTGTCCTATTCCTTCCAGCAAAGTACCAGAATCACAGGCTGTGGCTAATATCTGTGGCAAGGAGAAGAGCACGTTCTGCTGCAGGAGAATGTGTGACAGCTCTCCAACTGCTAGAAATGAAATGCCTAAACTGGGTTCCAGACCAAAATTAGCTTGTTAACAATCCCAATCGCATGCTACACCTGTGGCTGAGGAGCACTCCGAGCCATAAATTCTGTCCCGCTCTCATGCCCAGTTAGGCAGTGGAACAACTTATGAAAAAATATGTCAGAGGCATTTTTCCTGCCCTTCTGAGAAGCAAGATGCGGCCTGCAGAGATAGCTGTCCCCTTTTAGGACTCATTTTTCAATCTGAGGCTAGGACAAATTGCTTGTAATGATTACATCAACCTCTTTAAATGATTATATCATTGTGAGTTTAGTGTAAAAGCCCTTTAACACATTTATTTTGCACTTCAAAAGTTGGCTTTTATCTTCGAAAGGCAATGAAGCATATGGAAAGAGACAAAAGCCCGTATATGACTTGGAATATGCCATACACGAGGGACTGGGGGGTCTAGAAGGTCACAGGCTAGGTGTAATAGAAACTGCCTGGAATAGTTCCATATTTGGATTCATTTATGTTGAAAATGTTTAGATGAATAACAGCTAAGCCTTTGTCTTTTTATTGAAAGATGTTACAAGGGGCAAACTCAGAGTCAACATTTTATTCAGATCATCATCTAATATCTCTCCACCTCTTAAAGAAGAAAAAAGTCTGGATGTTTGTTCACATATGAAAATTTTCTCTAGTTTGTAGTTTGCCCATAGAATATTGTCTTACAGGTTTTTTAAATAGAAAAAGGAAAATGAGAATTTCTGAGGAATGCCCGCTATCAAGCACCTCCCCTTAATTATTCTACCCCAAACCTCTTATCATAATCTGCCCAGCAACTAGACACTTCCCGTTACCTCTGGGGAGAGATCATTATAGTGTATTAATTCAAGACTCCTAGTGATCTGGGACACCATAACACCATGTGGCAATTGTATTAAATGCATTATTTAAGTCTGTAAAGTATTTGGGGATGCATTTTGGCATCAAGATACTACATAAAATAAAGTTGTATTTTATTAACAGAATCACATGGGCAAAATGGGCCATAATGTTCCTTCCAGATGTAATTTTTAAGTACGGCTCCACATTTTGGCCAACCCCCACTCTTTCTCCCCTGTTTTCTTCACATGGCTGCCTAATTGCATTCTAATTATTTTCTAATTCTTATCAGGAAAGGAAAACAGGTTGAATATTTTTGAGGGCCCTTGATGTTTTGGGTGCTGTGGTGATTTATAGCAAAACTATTCCCACAATGTTGTATTCTTTCTCTATGCAAACATTATTATACAAAAGGCAGAGGGAAGAAGAATGGTTAGGAAGTCCTGTGTATGACAGACACCAACATTCTCACACTGGTGGCTATTTGCATCTCCGCCCAGCTTGAAAATGTTGTCTGTTGTGCCAACACAGCTTCCTTACTTGTAAAAAATGCTTCTCTCTGTTGGAGGGCTCAGAAAAATATTCTTCATACAAAATCCCCTTACAGAACCTCCAATCCCTGTGGGGCATATTCTGCTGGTTTATGGTAGTGATGAACTGTCATCGGTTCCTCCTTGTTCTGTGAGATTGGGACCCGTAGAAATGGCTGTGACCGTTACTTTTCTCTTTGGGGATTTGCCCTTTTTTCATTTGGTTGGAGATTGAGACTGAGCTTTGTTACAGAGAATTATCCTGTGGCAGTGGGTTGGGGAGATAAGTCTTTGTTGAGACATAAAACACATACAGACAAAAGTGTGAAAAATTGAAATGACAAGGTTGCTGGGGTGTTGTTCCTTAAGTTCGGTCAAATGTTCAGACACAGGAAGTAAGGCACTCTCGGGCATATTGCTGTGTACGCAAGTGAATGTATATTTCATGTTCCCAGAATGCAGGTACTATATGACTGTATCATATGTACATATGCCAACCACTAATACGATATTCAGACCTTACCTTATTTTAATGTCGATAAATAACCACTGTCTCTTTTGACTTGGGTGCGACAGGGAGATAAGATGGATAGCAGCTTATAAGAATATTGGCAGAGGAATCAAAAATGAAGGCCAAAATCTTGCTATCAACTGTATAATAATTATTTTATTCTATTCTATATGGTTAAGACAAATCAGCAGTCTTGGGACTCTATATGAAGAACAGAGATGGTATTGGTGTCTGAGTTTTATGTTTATCCTCATTTAATTCCAGTAAGTCTGCTATATTTTTGGCCTCAAGTTTTCTGAAGTCCAGATGAAAAGAATTTAGTTGTTGGGCAGAATGTGTTTAATACGAAAATACTACAATAAAAACAACCAAAACAAATTAAAAAAAAAAAAGAAACATTCAACATCTCCATCTTAAAAATCAAGTAGAATTTAGTATCTGCTTTACCGACTAGTATATTTAGAGGTTTATAAAAAGAGAACCTGTTAAGTTATATAATTTACCTTCTAGACATGTTTCAGAAATTTGTGGTTTTATTATTTCTTCCTTATCTGTGAATAACTTTGTTTTTCTTCATAAACATGATTTGAATCCTATTTATTGTGATTTCAAGATTCTTATAATTCTAAGAGACAATATTAATACATGCTATGGATGTAACATTTTGTATTGGGTGTATTTTATGGAAGCAGGGTTTTTAAAAAACAAGGTTAACATACAGCAACTATTTCCTTAAAAGGCAGAATATTGATTTAAACACAGAAATTCAAATAAAAATCTGATGAGTATCAAATTAAAAATTAAGTAGAAAAACTGTAAACTGATACAAAACTCTGGAACTTTTTATTTTGCACTGATACAAACAATAAAATTATATCAAAATATTAATAAACACATGAACATTCTAGTAGAAGTGTAAGACTAGCAAATAAAAGTAACTAGTGGAATAAAAGTCAATTTAAGCCCTATTATTGCACCAACATTTTCTGATAAACTTTGGTATTTTCTATAACCTTTTTACTCTTAAATTTATTCAAATTCAACATTTTTTAATTGACAGAAATTACATTTAAAACTTTTTTTCTTTTTCTGAACTGATGGTCTGAAATCTGAGATCTAGGTTTTCATCCTGTTTTTTCCCCCTAATTTGCTATGTACTAAGGCTAAATACTAACTTCTCTTGAACTAGGTTTTAGCTTCTTCAACATTAGAAGGTTAAAATTAGATTTTCTAAGCTCTTTTCCATTCCCATAGTGTATGAGTCTATTCGCTAATTTTTTTTGTCAGTTCCAGGCAATCTTTTGGACAGCGTATTGTCACCTTAAATCCTAGTATAAGATACTCTGCAATCTATTAGCCGTACTTTTAGTCTCTTACTCACCTAATAACATGACATTACAGCATTGCCAAATCATCTCAAAATGGTTTAAAAAGAAATGTTCTATACTGGCTATATTCAGTGTCAGTAAAATGAGATTCATGTATTTTGTGTATGTTTTAAAGGTTACCATTAATTTAATTTAATATCATCATATCCATTTCAAAATATGCCAAGCCATTAACAAATTCTTTGTGACATTCATGTTGTATATTTTAATTAAAAGTTATGGTAAAGTCTTGCTCAAGACTCCTAAATTTCCCTAGTAAGATTTTTTTGTTATATATTTAAAATTAGTATTTATTATTTAGTTGTATATTGCATATTTTACTTTGTAGTTATATGTGGCTGGTTGAACATGAAATATACGTGAAATAAATAAGTCAAAACAAGCCAGAAAAGTAAAAATATTCAATCTTGATTGAACAGTATTTAGTATTGAAGATTACTATTAGGATCTCTTAGAAACTAGTAGTATAGCTAGTTCATATTTATTAGATTTTATGGCAAACCTTTTATGTGCATTATTTTATTTAACTCACAGAGAGACCTCATGAGGTACTTACTGTTAATATTCCATCACACAGATGAGTTAGCTAAAATGCAGAGGCTAAATTACCTGTTCAGGGTCACACAACTAGTACGAGTGATTCATGGCCTGTGCCCTGAATTAATTACTGGCCTCATACAGTTTTAAAGGGTCTGCATTTACCAAAGTACGTAGGATACTCCCAACCATCTAAAATTAAACGATCCAGTTCTCTAAGAGAGGTTTGGATAAATTTTAGGAAGTTCAAAGAAGTTTACATTTTTGTGGTTTTTGTTTTGTTTGTTTGTTTAGCTGTAGGAGAGAGAGGCATTTTTAAGACTCAAGATAAATACCCACTTCCTTGGGAAAATCCCATTGTTAGTTGAAAGATATCCCCACAGTATAACTTTCCAAGTGTGCTGACAGGACCAGGCAACGTGGATAGCTGCAGACTAGAGTGGACTCTCATGAACTTGCCTGCTGCCTACTTCTGCCAGCAACAGTTCTAGCTGTTTGTCTCTTACTTGGCAGCATTTACAAGTTCCTGGCTAGCATGGTAAACTTAAGTTTTGCCCAGAACTTGTGTCATGAGGAATAATACAGGGATGTCCCACGGTGGGGTGTGCTGACAAAATTGAAATGTTCCTCCTTTCCATTTCCCTCAGTGACATTTTCATGAATCTCTTGGAGGACCACATAGTTTTGTTTCATAAACCAAACGAGTCTTTACAAATGAATTTTTCCTTTATGTTTCTGGTAGGCACGATTCCTGTGAAACTTCCTTGTTCTTTTTGAGCAATTACCCAAAATCAAACTTGAAACCATAATTGCTTATGAGAAACCCCTTTTTTGTTATTTTGAGGCGACAAATGATTCTTTAATTTTGTTGCTTTATGATATTCGAATTAAGCAAAGAAACATTGAATTGTACATTTTTTTGTTTGATTATAGTCTACATATAGTATTACATTTAGATGGATTTTTAGGCTATTCATGTTTTCTTAGCCATTGAAAGTTAATTTTCTATTTTTCTTCCATTTAGTCATTTTGTAAAGTCATATAGAAGCTTGGCTCCTGGTCATACCTTATGATCGCAAAGGGCAAGCTCTAGTCTTGTGTTGTGACAGAGTGAGGTTGGGTAGGCTAATGAGTAGAGACAGACTTACAGGTAGACAATAGCACCCTAACTTCAGAAACTTACATTGAGCTGTTGTTCAGAAACTTACATTGAGCTGTTGTTCAGAAACTTACACTACCATAAATGTGGGGCAGTGGAGTTATAAGCCTATGATGTTCAGAACTAATCATTAGGAGGGCAGTATCACTTCCTTTTTTCTCTCACTTCAAGTATGATGAAACAAAAAATGTTCAAATAAAAATATGTGACATAAATATTAGATCTCATGCAAAATAGTCACATTTGAAATATGGTCAAATCTCTTTTATGGTAATGGTATATGTTTCTTGCTTCAAATAATATCTTGCTTCAAACAGAATTAAATGGATATAACCCCTTTACATCTAAAAATGAAAACACCATGTCTCCTCTCTGACACATTTATTTTAATAAGACTGAATTGACCTATCTATGCAAAGTGTTTCTGGCTTTTTACCAGAAATATGGAATATTCAAGTTTACCAGAAATAAAGAATATACCAACATGAAGGATGACAGAGATGAACTTGTAGGAAAGATGATCTTGTTATTGTGAAGAGCAGAGCTGATAAGAAACAATATAACTTAAGCCATTTGTAACAGATGAAATAGTAAAAAAAAAGTGTCGCAAACTAATCAGTTTGGATTCTTTAGGGGGGAAAAAAAGAAAGAAAATTGTAACTAGAAAGAGTATAGAACTTCTGTGAAACTTCAAAAGGTACAGCTGGCTGGAGAATGTACCAGCCCCCTGAGACTGAGGATAAAAACCTATAAATGCACCCTCTAAAGTCTTTTCTCCTCACCTCATGCCAAGGTTAAGATAGAAGTTTTTTGTGCTTTTTTTCTTTTTTTTTTTTGACTTTGAAACAGAGTTAAGGTGAAAGAATTTGATGAAAACAGATGAGAGTCCAGGACTCTTTCCATTACTCAAGGGAAGAATCTGAGTAAAGAGGCCAAATGCTGCCACCCCAGTGTTCTCCAATCTGCATCTCGGTTTGTGTTGTGATTATTGTACCTGCTCCTTTAACTTCCGCAATTATGTATGCAGATCGGCGAATTCTGACTGAGATGTAAAGGGGAAACTGCAAGAGCAGGCACGATGCGGAGCTGCTCATGTTTCGCTGACAGCCATCTCTTCTTCAAAGCAACCCTGTCCTTTGCCCTTGTGCAAAATAAGTGCCGGAAAAATGTAGCAGAGATTTGTGGAAAACAAAATATTGCTGCTAATTTTCAGTAGAGTTTGAAGACTATTGAGCAGCGTTCGCTGAGGGGGCCGTCTGCGCAATGTGCACCAAGCACCGACACACTTCCTTTCATTCAGGATGCTGTGCTCAACAATAAAATGCTAGTAAAAGAACACATTTTCAGTCACATTCTGAGCTGGATTTGTCATCTTTTTCCCCTTCTCACCTATTTTAGTCCTGTTCTTCTGAAACAGTAAAAACATAACAGTAACAATTTTTTTTTAAGTTCACTAAAAGGAAGATTTAATGATCCAAATCAGTGAAAAGATTCATATATTATTTCAGATTCTAAATGTCTCCCTTAAAAAACAAAACAAAACAACTGTCCCACACTTCAGCTTTTCAAAATTTGCCTCTGTAAATTATGTGTGATGTTCTTCAGTCTGTCATACAGACCTGCCAGAAAGCCACTGATACATGCTCCTACAAGGATTCTGTCTGCTGCTTCTCCCCCCACCCCCCGGAAATGCTTTACACATTCTTTGAGTTAATTAATTAAATCAATCTTTATATTAGCAACATGTTGTCCATGTTTTTAGTCCCAAACCAAATGACCTGCATTTTTATCTCTAATTTTAAAAATATACACTGAACTATTACGTTGTGGGTTGAACATAGAAAGCAAGCAGATGTCTAACATGGAAATAGAAGAAAAAGCCAACCTTTATCAGAAAGGAGAAAGTAAGGTAAGATTTTCTTTCTGGTCTGTGTTTAATACGAAGGATTTGTCTTCCATATGGAGGCAAACCAGTGAGAAAATTCACTAAAGAGACCCAGGGTGTGCACAAGTCGTGTATTGTTATTTACTCTGGCTGAGAACTCAGCCGAAGTGATACCCACAGACTAAAGGAGATTGCCTTAAACCTGCCAGCGATACATTTTGTTTTTGAGATTTTGAAGCTTAACCAGTAAACAAACCCTGCACTGTGCTAGGATTTGATTTTTATTACGTGACTCATGCCAAGAAGGAAACACCTCTAACATTTTCTAAGGTTGGGGACCAGGTACAACATGAAGAAAAGGTACACAAGGAAAGAGAGATGATGAGACTGGTGAAGCAAAGAGAGGCTGACTTAAAATAAATAAATAAATAAAAATAAAAGATAAGAAACAAAGGGAAAGGAAGAACAAGAGAAAGAAAGATCTGGGTATAAACTAGACTCCTTTCAAATGAGACTGGTGATCGTAGCACTTGAGTGAGCTTCAAGCCCCATGAGAGAAACATACTGCCTGCCTTTAATTGTTAACCCTACATTACGGGAGTCTTTGTCATAAAACTGAAAGCTGTTTGACTCAAAGCACAATCTTTGCACATGAGATTGCACAGGTTGTGATGAGCCTGGAGACTTAATTACTTTCTTGCATCAATTGAAGGGGATCCTCCAGGTCAGGCTTACGGCATATTGATGGGAAGCAAAAGAAACCTTACACAAAATTAGCCTCCAGTGTGCTGGATTCCCAGACACCCAGGATAGCTTGATCTCTGTTCCCACCTTTCATAATTTCTTACTGTTCAGCAACAACATATTTACCATGCACGCACGCTGATGCTGAGTTGAGCAGGAAAGAAGGAAAAAATGAGTAACGTAAAAGACTGGCTCACAATGGTAAAATAAGTTTTTGCAACAAAATAAAACAACAACAAAAAAACCTGACCTAAATCAGTGGCCATACTTTTGAAGTTAGAATTTTAATTAATTAAATCTGTTTGATTGTTGAGGACTATATTTGCAATTGCCTGCAGTTTTGAATAGAAATCTTGCTGCTTCTGTTTAGGTTTTGCTAGGAGTGGGTGTGTACGATTGCTTGGTCATAAAAGTTATTTGTTTAGCAAGGGCTCATTTTGTACTGTTTGGTTTTATTTCACTAACTATAGAATAAATTGGAGCTCTCTCTCTCTCTCTCTCTCTCTATATATATATATATATATATATATATATATATATATGTGTTTTATTCAAAAATAATCACAAAGTTCTAAGTGCTGGAAGAGAATTCTGGAGAGACAATGAATGGATGTTGATTTCACGAAGGGGAAACAGCCCAGCGTCAGTGTCCCTGATGCCGTTATGTCTCCATCACTCTCCCTTTCTCTATGGCTGTGTTCGGTCTGATCAGCTTTTGAAACAATTCTATATATTCTAAGGCAGAGGCAGCATGTCAAGGCCTTGTCATATCTGGTCAGTAGAGTAGTTTGTCAGGAGAGTTTCCAACTATAAAAACATCAGTAACTCATCAGAATATTTGTTGTTTCTTTTTGACAAAAGAGACAAATGTCTGTCAGGAAAAATCTGGAGTTTTCCATGCCTTCCCTGAGGAACTTGGAGTCTTCCTTGAATAGCCATAGACTCGAGAAACCTTATGTGCAAAATAGATGTATTGATTCCTGTAGAATCTTGTTATTTGTAACATGCAATAGTGGAAGTCAACATGGCTTTGCCTGTCTGTTGCCATGTGTGAAACAAAATGGGCAGCTTTCTTTAGTGAGAAGCATATTATGCGCTGAGGCTTTAATGGAGGTCTCATTAGAAACCCACAGAAGCACAATCCACATGTCATAATTTAGTAAGAGACATTGGATGCTTAAAGGATAGCTCTCTAAATGGTTAAATATTGATGTATTGGTTGGATGTTTAAAAAAAAATTTAAGAGCTAAAAATGCATACTCATGCTTATAAACAAACAAATCAGTTGCTTAAGGGTTATAAGAAATATAAATGCAAATTGCGCTTTGTAATGATACCCCAGAGACTGACATTGTAGTCAATTTCTTGAGAATGCATCATTGTAAACTTATTTTTTGCTACTGGTTTCCTTAGTAACTGGAACAACATATTGTTCAGGACATAAAATAATATCCTGTTTCAGCCACTAAGAATCTTGAACTAAAATGTAATTGATTTTGCATGAGGTACAGGATTATCATGTCCTCCCCATTTCACTGAGGTATTACAGCATAAAATGAACGTACTCAGAAATTTTTTTCAAACCAGCCATTTTGTTTCTGATTGTCTCGTTGTGAGAATACTAAAATTGCTAACAGTGTTGAATGTTATTTATACCTTTAAGAGGAACAACTTATTAAATAGAATTATATAGTTGATATATATTTTCCAAGCATACTCTGATAATATTTATTTCTCTTATCTCAAATGCAGAAAGCAGCATAATACAGAAGTATCTACGTTACTAGTAAATGATAGTCGTGCTTATTTTGTAAGACCCTTATATAATTAAACACATACCCATTTAAATATTATAAAGTATGGTACGATTTTATAGTCTGAAATCAGGACAAAGAGTCGGTATTTTCATTTAAGCAGCTGGCCTACTATACTGCCTTAGGCAAATTATTAGATCTCTAGTGTCTGAATATCTTTATCCATAAAATGGGAATAATAACACCTGCATCACAAGGGTGTTATGTGGATAATTACTTGATGTGTGCAAAGAGCTTTAAAGATATAATATGCTAAACCTTATGATTGTTTTAAACCACATATATAGCAGTATGTTATAAGCATAAAATTAGAGAGTAGTTTAATGAGCTTAGAATATTGGAGGCCCCTGATTTAGGAAAGGAGTATCTGGAGACTTAGCCAAAGTTCTATTTTACTGTTTCTGCAAATAGCATTTTCTAGAGTGATATGGAAATAACAGAACTCCTGAGTGATTGATTTTTGATGATATCCTTCCTAGAAATACTGAATCCCCAAGGAGATGATAATATTATGCTCTGGGCACCCCTGATCTAGTGAAATTTGTTTGTAGATTATTTCCCCCAATCCATTGGGAAATTGACCACCTTTCTAACTGTGGGAGACTTGGGGTCCTGCCTGATGGAGAGTTTCCATATGGAACTGCTGCCTATCATAATACCTTGTTAACTTCTTTGCCAACAGAGGGTCAGTCTCCCACCACGTCAGCCATTGACTGCTTTTCTATAAAGTAGCAGCTTGCATGAGTTTTCTAGTCTGTGCCAAAGGAAACACCCGGGACTTTAAGGGTATTTTATTAATTCATTCACTCATTAAACAAATATTGAAAGTCTACTATGAACTAGGTAATATTTCAGGCATGTTGGGATTACAAAGTGTTAAATTATGGTGCTCACCCCTCAGTTCTTTCCCAATACGGCAGGAGAAGTTACCATGGATACACATAACTGTGGTATAGTGTGGTAAGTGTGAGTATCATAACATTGTGCAAAAAGCCCTAATGGTTTTGAAAATGGCTAACATAATCAAAGATGGATTCCAGGATCAATGGCGTTTAAGCTGGACCTCATGGAATAGGAAGGATTTCAAAAAATATTGAGAAGAAAGAAGAAAAGGGAAGGTCATATAAGAAATGCATAACTTCTGTATTTTGAGAGGGAAAGGACAAAAGTTTGATAGATACCCGGCCCTGCAACTTGGTGATAACATCAAGTATATGGAGGAGAGTAGCAGAAGATAAGAGCACTTACATACTTTCTGTATTATCAGTGCTCATGAATATTACAATTGTATAGTATTTCATGGTTTGTAATAACACGATTTATTAATTGACTGATGTACTTTATTCCCCCTCTGTATGTGCCCAACCTGAATAGACACCGCTACATTATTCCTAGTTCACTAAGCATTTGTTGGATGAAAGCAGGCAAGGACCAGGTTGTAAAGGGACTTGATGCCAGACTATGGGGCCTGGATTTGTCCAGTGAGCAATACAAAGTTACTGGTGGTCCCTCTTCCTGGAAAGAAAGAGCAGAAACAGGGTGTACTGAGAAGTGGAGCCTCGGTAGGAAAACTGTCAGGAGGTTTTTGTATTTGTCAAAGGGTGGGTCATAGGGTTCTAAACAAGGGTGGTAGTGACACGATGGGCGGGAGGGGGGTGAGCAATGGCACTGTACTCCTTAACAGCACACTTAGAAGAAATTAGGTAGTCCTGGGCAGGAACTGATTTGGTCGGTTATTTGAAATTATGCTATAAATATGTTGAGTATGAGATATCATTAGTGCACTCAGGTGGAGGTGTCTGGCAGATGTCAGGAAATGGAAGACTAAATCAAGAGAAATATTTAGAAATGGAAATATACTTTCCGATACCCTCTGTATAGAGCTAAGGCTTGAAAATCAGTAAGAGAGGGAACATGGAGAGAGAAAAGGACAAAGGACCCAAAAGAAAACTGACATTTAAGAAATGGGATGGGAAATAGAATCAGGTAAGAGAAAGTTGAAGTCTATCAGAGGGGTTTAGGAAAATAACTAGGCATAAAATCTTAAAGGCATAGACTTGCTGAAAGGACAGGCTGATATCCAAAGCACAGTGAGAAGAGTTTTAGGAAAAGTCATTGAATTTGATGAAAGTCCACTTGTTGATATTTAAGTGTTTCTTTCGAGCCATCTGACGTTAAGCAATTAAGGAGTGAAAGAATGTGTATTGAAGAAGTGAATGCAATAATTGTAAAGCACTCCTTTCTTTTAAAGGTTAGCAATGACAAGTGTAGAAAAATAGAAAAAATCATCTGAGAAAGCTGTTGGCAGAGACTACCACAAGTGTACCACTGTTAGTTGCTACTTGTGAAGTCCCAACACTGTGTATCTATTTCCAATACAGAAATACATAGCTGCTCTGTCTGGCTGCATAGAATCCTGTAATAATAGCCTTACATTCATGATTCCTATGTTTTGGTAGATGAAAACTCTTTTATAAACTCTCTATTGTCCTTGTTCAGAATAGGATAGTGTTCAATGGAATCATAGTTCTGACTCTGTAGCCAATATTTATGTTCTCACAAAATGGTAAAAAAAAAAGGGGGGGGGGCTAAATACCAATACATCTGCAAATTGAGTTTACCATTAAACTCTGAAAAATATAAGACAACTTTATGTAATTTTCTAGACTGTTGTTTTATAATTGAAAATCGCATTCCAATCCCATTTCAATGTACTCCATGTTTTTATATATTGAGTGACAACTCTCCATGGGTCTTCCATGTTTCTGTACATCTTGTGAGTGAGATGCTAGATGCTTATAAAAACAGCCTCAGATGACAGAGATAATGTCCCTGTACAAAGCAAAAAGAAGGTTTGCTTTCAGTCTTGAAAGATAGAGATAGTGTGTCCTGGAGCAAAAGGAAATCATGTTTATTGATCATTTGCCGTAATATCATCTATTGGTTATAAAGGTGTTACTTGCCCCTCTTCACGCTTGCTCTAAGGGACATGGGACTCAGGCAACCAGTGCAAAAGTGGTGATGCTCAGACTATGGCTATTGCTATGATTAATAAGCTGCATTTTGTCTCTGATGCAGGAGTCTCACGTCTTTTACTTGAACTCATGAAATGTAGCCGACTAACTTGTTAGCTTTCAGACCCTTCCCCGTTTTATCAATGCTAGTAACATTAATAATGAAGTTTAAAAAACTGAGAGCATGTATTGGGTACATAACGTGTCAGATATTATGTTGGAACTCTGTTCCCATTATTCAATAAATATGTATTTATTTTATATAGTAAGCCAAGGATTATGCTAGGTTGGCTGTAAGAGAGTGGTGAACAAAAGAAATGAGTCTTTTCCACACAGAGTCGATGGTCCATTTGATTCCCATAACATCTCTGCAAGGCAGAAGAATTAGTTAAGTAACCTTTCTAGTATAAATATGCGTTTATTTGGAATAGCCCTGTCAAAATATTCCCTATAACATCCCTTCCCAAAGCAGAAAGGATATCACCATGTTGCTATAAATTAAAAGTTAAAACCATATATATATATATATATATATATATATATATATATATATATATATATTTATTATTGTTTTAATCCTTCTTATTTCCTCCAATCAACATTGGAAACTCTGAATTTGTTTTTGTTTTTTTAATTGACGTTATGTGGTTATATTTGTACTTAGAAATAATGTTTTGAAGCAGCTTGATGGGCAGACCCACATTTAGGTTAGTAGTTTGTTTTACTTAAGTACTAAACATGTTTTCTACTATTAACTTTTTGATGTGACACAGGGATGCAAAAAAGAGTCAATATTGTTTTGTAGTAAAGATCATAGTCTCTGAAGTCAGAAGCTATGCATCATGTGCCCGTGGCCCCACCACTTACTCAACTTGTGATTTGGGCAAATAACTTTTTTTTTCTGTTTTATTTTGTGGACATTTGAATATTAGTAGCACCTGTGGATAAGGCCGTTACTGTAGCTTAATTGATTTAATGAACTGGATGCATTTAACACAGTGCCTGTCACGTAGTGTACAACACATGTTAGCAGGATTTGCGACATCATACCGGAGACTCACTGAATAAATGTCTCAGTTAACTCCATAAATTTTTGAGCTGTAATTGTTTAAAGTAACTTTGCTCTGGAACTCTGAGCTCCAAAGCGATGCCCCTTGACTTTTCTGATGATTTCTAAGCATAGGGTAGGCACGTTAGTTTAATAATGATGATGCCTGGCTTATAAAAGTAAATGTCACCAGCCTCCACCGTGAGCATTTAAGCAACATGAGCGATCTAAAAGAGAATAAAGAATCAAAAATTGTGTCTCCTATTCCCAGCTCCATTACTGACTTGCGAGGGCAGAATAAATAAGTCACAAATAAATAAATAAACAAATCACTTAACCTTTCTGTATTTCAGTTGCAGCAAAATGAGAGTGATAAACTTTTGCTTCCTAAGGGCTTCAAAATCATTGGCTGAAAGGTGTTACACGAGTGACAAGTGTTATTAACTTCCAGTATTTCAGTCTTACTTATGCATACTTTGAATGTTTGCTTTTCATCTGGGGAATTAAATACTTCTTTAACATTGATATGTGATAACTGCAGGAATTAGTGAAATTCACCAGCCCTCAGATAAAAATCAGAGGACAAATAAGGCAGGCAGTTAATTATGTGAAAGAATAGACTTGGGGAAAGAACAGCTTTAACGGAAATCTCCTGATTGTCCCAAGTTCAGGGTTACAACTTTGGAGGGTGAAAGAGGGGAAGGTGGAGGTTATAGAGATAAAATGAGAATGGTTCCTTTGTGTTTTGCAGTCATGTTTTTCCTGTATTCTGCCTATACTTACTCTAGACTCTTCCATTTTTTTGTCTGCACAGTGTGCAACCACTTCAATCAGATTCAAGCTGCTCTGTTTTATATATTTTTTTAAATAATTGCTGTTGCTTGATATGTCTCAAAGACGTATTTTATTTCAAAAGCCATATTCTTTGCCTATTAATTTCCTCATTTATTATTTGTAAACTCATTTTTGAAAGTGCAAACACACATCCTATTATATATGTATATAGGTATGTACATAGATAAATATACACATATATTTTTATTGTATGTAAGGGTGATAGGGAGTTAAATAAATCCTTATTACTTTGTTATTAATCACCCATTATTATTCTTATTCTCTTAATTATTTTTAAATGACAACCATTTGTAAATCTTTGATAAATTATCAAAATACGTGGAGCATTACCATTTTCGCTCCTGCTCATAAAGCAGACACAAAAGAGTTACGGTTTGTTGGCCAAATGAGATTTGCTACACTCCTCATAAATCTTTTATTTAATGTGTTTTTGTAGGAAATCAATATTACATTGGTGTAAAATACAGATAAAATATAGTTCACAATGATTTTATAAAATAGGCTTTACTAGAAGCACTTTTTGTATACATTTTAATATGTCACATTTTTATTTGAATGCAGGATTATATTTTCATGTATATATGAATGTGTCTTTTTCTTGGAATGAGCAAACTCCACATTTGTTTTATATGCATATATTTGTGTATACATGGATATAAAGAAAAAATATTTTTTCTTCAACAGTTTTATTTTTTCTGCTGCACCTGAATTTTTGTTACATAACAATTTTCTAAGGAAACACTACAAACACATCAATAAGCTACATACATGACAAAATATATTCAGATATTGTTCAAGTATTAATATATATTAATATTCTTTGAAAGAAATCCTATACTACTCATGAATTTAAATATTTTTACATAAACCCTATAAGTATAATGATTAACAATCTGCTGTATTCACTATTCAGTGCATTAGATGTAGTATTTTCCTAATTACATAGACCAGTGTGGGAGGATATGATTGTAAAAGAAGATTAAGACATTTGTATTTATTCAATGCTACTTTATAGTGTTAACTGGAAAACCCGGGCCTGCTGTACTGAATACGGAGGAATTTGATTACGGGAATAGTAGACTCTGCCAATCTTGGCTTGAGCCAGCAGATACAACTAATTGTCTATCAGCAGCGATTTAGCTGTATCATCTGTCTACAATCTTGCTATTAATGGGAACATTTAAAATCCGATGAAAATTACTGTTTAATTATTAGGATTTGGAAAGCCCACCTGGCAGATGCGTTCTTTCTATCTTTTCCCCCCCACTTATTTTTAAGGAAGAGGACAAAAAGTCAAGGTTCTCAAACTTAAAATATAGACATTCTTCTAGAAGATATTTTAAAATCAGATTTTACAAATATACTACCAAGGACAGGCTTTAATTTTGTTTCTGTTGTTCTTTTGCTTTGTTTTGTCATATGAACACCATTTATCCTATAGGTATTACGTATCCTTCTTGTAGCATTGAAGACAGTTGCTCAGTGGTTAGGGTGGTGTTTGAGACTTCAGAAGCTATCTTTTGATTGCTGTTGCACTTCTCTGTGTCTAGGTTCAGCAGCATCATGCTTACTGGAGACAGCGCTTTAAAATATTAGCTAAATGTGACTATATCTACTATAGTCCATACATTTAAGTATGATAATTCAGAGATATTTTTAAACAGATTGCAGCAGAAATTCTATCACTTATGACAAATCTAATATGTACCCATAAACAATGTACTTCATTACCTGTTCAAGAAGATTTCCCTTATAGAGGAAAGGATTAAGACCATCCGAAACAGTATATAATAAATAAGAGTATGTGGATGAGCTGAGCGCAAAGTCAATCGCGTCCTTGTTGCCAGGTTTGATGAAATAAATATTTAATAATTTGGAACATTTGCATTCATTCACCACTCAAGTGAGCTTTACAGAGTGTTTCACAAAGATTAATATGGCATTTCTGTAAGTTGACAGTTCAGTGCACAGAGGAGTGACTTAAATGGTCGTCCATTTTTCCCTGAAGCAAAATTTGCAGTGAGCATATGTAACAGTCTGTACTTCTGTGTGAATACCAATTGGTGTCATTAGGTGTCTAGAGTCTCAAGTTGCATTGCCGAGGCATGATTTTCAGCTGGAGCAGACTCATACACACCAGTGTCAGATCTTCACTCCGGGCTTCGTAGTTTGATATTGTCTAAGTGGTTCTGTTCTGGGAGCTTCCCTAGTGTTTTCCTTATCTACGTGGAGAAAAAGATGATACTAAAGATTTTTTTGAGTTTTTTCACATGTACAGGACTTCTGAGAATCCCTTGTAGGTTGGAGTGAAGAATCAGTAGAAACAGCAATGCAGCAAGGAGGCTAGAACAAAAAGCATGAAGTAGATTCTCAGATTCTATTCAAATATTCAAAGGACTAATCAGAATAAATTATGTCCAGTTAATGAGAACCATAAGTAAGTGTATTCCTGAGCATATGAAGATTTCTGTTTCCATACCGGTGTCACTGGACAATATGTTTACGCATTCTGCATTATCTAATGAACCATGATGACATAGGTTTAGAGTCAGACCTGTATTTGAGTCCCTAATTTACAATTTTGAGTTATGAAACCGTAGACAAGTCCCTTTCCTTATCTTAATCCCATTTTCCTTATCTCTATGCGTAACACATTCTGTTTTTCTATGAGATAATACATCCAAAATACTATCTAAATGCTAAAATGCTACAAAAATATAAATAATCAGAATTAATATGGTCCCTGTTCAAGGGAAGGACAACTAAAGTTTTATTTTCTAAGACATTTTGTTTGCTTCTCTAATTTTCACATACTTTACAGGAACCATCAACTATAAAAATTAAAAGAAGTTCATCTTTAATCTAACAACGTCTTGGTATGTAAAATATATAATTGAGAAATTTTAGAAATTAAGTTCCTTGGGTAATGAAAATATACTAGCTTAATTATATATCTTAAAAGAGATAACAAAATAAATCATCCTAAATCATATAGAATAGCCATTTTAGCTTGTGTTGTGACCGCAATGGATATTTAAAAAATATGTTTAGGAGGCAGAAGATACTGTTCCCTCAAATTACAATGCTTTTTTAAATAGGTCAAATTGTAATTTTTAGTTATCCTTTGGTCAAATAAAGTTATTAATATGTAATAGAAAATTCTTTCACGTTGTTTACTCATAGGCCATTATCAAATTTACTGTCAACTATTCATCTGATTCAGCCCAGAAGGGTCATTATGTTATTGTGTATCTTAGGAGAAAATTGAGAGAATTATATGAATGAAATTAACCTTGTTTTAACATATGTTTTAACATATGTTTTAACATGTGTATAACATATATATAACGTATGTGTTATATATACATATCTTCCTCCATAGGTGGTAGAATCATACACAAATTCTGTTTTCCTCGAATTTTGTGTCGAATCATTTCTTTACATGTCGTCTTACTAGTAAGTATGCTGATTAAAAATGATAGTCTTATTTCTGTTTCGTCTACTTACCATTGTTATGAATTTCATATTGATCAAACATCTAGCTCTAAAATTCTTCAAAATTGAAGGTGTAAACTAAGAGATTATGATGCAGAATTTACAATTTTCCATTAAGAAAATATGGGCTAGTAATGGAATTTTTTCAACAATTTTTTGACCTTTAAATTTAAGTCAACTTAGCCGATTTTGAGGAAATCCTCTTTCTATTATTATTTCTATTACCTTTAAAATTAAATAATCTGGACAAAGAGTTTAAGTGTATGGTTATTTGAATTTTAAACTGGGATTAAATCTTACTAAATAGAAGAGTTTGGAAAGGTAGTAAGATCACTATATCTTAAAATATGTCCATGAGAAATAATTTTGACAAATAAAATGTTAATTATGAAACTTGGTTGTAATAGTACAAGTTAATTATTATGACATGAATTGGGTATCAGCAGGAGCTGGAATAATTGATGTCAGATGAATGTGGAAACTCCCTAGAATGAGCTCAGTCCCAGATGAAGTGACGATTGGAAAAATATAAAAGCTGTTGTGATGCATGTACTCGTCCCCTGATGAAAGCCGATTAATTCCAAAAGTTGACATTAAGTCAGTGGGGGGAAAAAATCTACAAAAATCCTTTTTAAAAAGTTTGAATGGAAGCAAACTATTTTCTATCATTAAGGTATGAAGAATGCCATTTGTTTGGGTGGATATTTTGCTACTATTCATTAAAGGGTCCATTGAGTCTTACATTCTCCACCTTCCTCCTCCTGTAATTGTTTCATATCCCATGATACAAAGTGTAATTTGTTCTTTTATTTTTTTTTTATTGTCCTCTCATTGTTTGAAAGTAGAAGCATATGAGTTTTAGATTCTTTTGTTTCATTACACACCGAATTAGCAGCACTTTGACTAGCCTGATTTTGATATTTCATTAATTCTGGGCATAGCAAGCAGTGGGTAGCAGAATGGGGAAACAAAATGCAGGAGGCAAAGCCAAATCTGTCTCCTGCTTTTGTTCTCAACATTAGAGCCATTAGCTTGGAAGGAAAAAAGATTTTTACTTCTCTATTTATCTAGTCCCATTTACAAAGTCTTTATTGATTCACTGTGGCAGATTTGTTCCTATGCTTATAGTTCTAGTAGACAAATAGACAGAGGTTAGCTATACACAAAATCTCCAACAATTATTTTTATACTCAGAATTAAGGCACCCAAGTGGATCGAAGAATTAATTGATGTTCTGCCTTTCTAATCTTTTGATTTAACATGGATACCACACTAACTTTTGTGTTGTTTCATGTACACATGTCAGCAGCCTCTTCAATCAGACTGGCTTGATAGTGCTTCATGTGGAATGCCAAAGGTAGCTCACATAGTGATCAGAATTGAAAATGTGTATTCATTAGACCATTTTTCTTATAAAAATGGATAATAACAACCAAGAAGATATTATGATATCAGTTCATTTAAAATCTCTTCTGTGATTGATTATCCTCAATGACTTTATATCTCTCAGTTTCTAATACTCAAAATAAACTTCTGAGTATGTCTTTGATTTCCACAGTATTCCACTTTTGAAGAGAATTTAGGGTCATTCCTTAGAACAGTCTGCTGTTTTCTGGAGATTCGGATTATTAACTTTTGTTGACTGTTCACTCTCTTTCATGGTTGTCTCTTTTGTTTGTTCTTAAACCGTATTATAACTTCCACAGACTAAGTATTGTTTTCAGTTACTTTTGTTTTAATGGTGTTTGGTTTTAATAGATAATAATAAAAAGCATTTCACTGTTAGCACTTGACACAATTTTGTTTCATACAGACATTATCACAATGATTCGTTATGAAAGAAATTGATCTTGAGTTTCTGCAAATTACTTCATCGTGACCCTAGTCTTTTCTAAATAATAAAACATACATGTTTACTCACACATCTGTACATAATTGAATCATCTCATAATTTTGCTCATGTCCCTGCACTGCCAAAAAGATTCCATGATATTCTTTTATCCTTAACTCATGACCATGTACTTTATGACCTTGCTTGCTTCACATCTTTACCTCCTTCTTAGGAAAAAAGAAATCTTTTGTTGAAAGCTGTTTCTCTTCTAAGAGTCAGCTCCCTCCACCTGGGAACTCCCCATTAAAAAAGCCTTTACATTGCCTACAGGCTGCCAATTAGTCTCCTTCCATAACTGTGGCTGCTTTTTAGAGAAACTTTTTTTGTTGTTGTTATCTATTGTGTTAACGTACCTGTTAAAGTTATAGGGTTCTGACTAAAAAATTCCTAAAACTTCACAAAAGAAACAGACATATATTGTAATGTTATGAAATAAATCAACTTAAATGGAACATGGTTTATTTCAACATATGGTAACATCTCACTTATCCAGTTCACTTGGCAGAAGAAGTGTCTCCTATAAGTAAATTTTCCAGATAACAAAGGCACTATTTATGTACTCACTTTTAGTGTATAAATTTGATTAAAATGCTATTAAATGTGTGGCATGTTTTTGTATTCTAGCAAACAAATTATGGCCAACGTGATTTAACATTTTCTTTATAACTTGAGGGTCTTCGTTATAAAAATCAATTGTTCTATTCTGTATTATCCTTGAGGCTCCTGCTCTGTGTGCCCTTGTATTAAATGCCTACAGATAGTTGAGGTTTTATTGTTGGTTTGTTTTGGTTTTGTATTTTTCTTCTGTGTTGGCTATTAATATCTGCTCTCACTTTGCACACATCACGTCAATTAACAGAAGACCAAAGGTGTCTGCACAAATTAGCATCAAAACCCATGCTGGGAATTATAATTTGAGAAAACTTTGACTGGATTTCTTATTATCCCTAGTTCATCAACTTTTCTGTTTATTTTATCCAGATTATTCCATCTTTGCTCCACTCAGAGAGATACAGTATGGGGGAAGAAACAGAAAAATTGTGATTGCACATCAACTGTGCTAAACAATGACAAAAAAACAGCTTCTCTGTTTGGGGGCAAAGAATGGAGAGCTAACAGGATATGGTTTCTGACTTGTTTGATGCTACTAGGAAAAATGTGAGTGTGAATGTAATTCCCTGGACACTTCGAAAACTCTACTCATCGCAGAGGTCTCTTCCCATGGAATATAAGGCCTTTGAGGACAGAAGCTCCATCTTTTCACAAGCTATTAGATACCTGTGGGCTGACTGGCTGACTAACTGACAAGATGGCAGAAGTAAAGAAGTAAAGTAAGGAGAAAGACAGATTGGTAGACATCCCTTTGGCAAAAGGAAGACCTTAGCTCCTCATTTGCTATAGAAGCTACTAAAAGAGTTATGCAAATGGTTGACAACAAACATGCTCTCTGTGTTTCAGTTGAAAAGTAAGAACATCAAGGTTATTTCCTCCATTTGAGGGGAAAACAAAACCCTAAAATATGAATAAAATGTCAATCAAAACTGGTTTTCTGGTATATGCTATGGTAATACGAGCCACATTCTCTATTGCTTTTTTTATTTTTAAGTACGACTAGATCTGGGAGTTTGCCAGAGTGTGTGTGTGTGTGTGTGTGTGTGTGTGTGTGTGTGTGTTTCTTTTCTTTTTTTCCCCCTCTTTTATAAAGACAGAGCCTTCAAACTCTTTTCATAGCAAGGCTGGAAATCCTGCCAGGTGAAAAAAAAAAAATGTTATTGAAAACCTTTCTCCCCTTATAGGCCCGTTTTGACAGGAAATCTTTGAGAGGCAGCAGCAATGAAGTGCCCAGAGATTTCATCTGTCTGCTTTTGCTTCAGGAAATGCTGAGCACAAGGCTCTCTATTAGGCAAATAGAAGGAGTACCAAATCCCCTTAACAATCATCCTCAGCTTGCTCCTGGGTTGACAGCTCTCTGTGTCCTAAACTGTCAGACAGGCCCAGGATCATATTACTAGGCCCACTGTAAAAGTTTCTGACAGTAATTTACAAAAAAAAATATTACATTGTTTCTGTTTTCTGGTTATCTGGCAGCATAAATTTTGCATGGGCTAATCAGAGTAAAATCTATACCAGGAAGGCATTAATTTGCAGTACTTTTTTTTCGTCAGTGGTTTTCACATAAGATTTATGTCTCAGAGTTCTTCCCCTGTCATTCTGTGTGATTGGTTAAATTTCAGCAGTCATTAGCTTCTGTATTATAATACCCAATAGGATGACAGTGTTTTATTTTGTTTTGTTTTGTTGACAGATGCCAAATCTAAATTTTAAATAATCCTTTCAGAAATCAAAATGCCGGTTTGTAGCAAAACTATAGAAGTCGAAGCAGATGTACTTGGAAAAATAATTAGGATTAGGTAAAATGGTGGAAGTTTACAGTGGATGTTAAAAAAAAATCTTTTATAATTTTAGGCAGACATTCTTATTTTTGTTAAGATTTGTTTATGAATTTTCTGTTATATCAGAACTATATTTATTTATACATGGCCTAGAAACTTTGCACAAATAACAAAAAATACCTAAATTCAAAACATGTAAATTAATTTGTGAATAATTTTGACAAAAATTTACTACAAAATGGAATGCATGTATATCTTATGCTGTGTGTAAATTATAGTATAAATCTAAAAGTCATTAAATAACAACCTATGTCCAAAGAAATTGAAGCAGGGAGAAAAGGGATACAGTTTCTAAAACATTCTCTGAAATAAATTAGATGCAGTGACATGATGATTTGTCTAAAAAGTTAAGTTGTAAAAAGGTTAGTAAACTATGGTATGCACAGTTAAGGACATAAGAAACAGAGAATTAAAAAAGGAAGGAAATTATAAGTGTCTCTGTGGGTGGGTAAAAGGTTCAGAAACTTCAGAAAAATCAAAATTTAGATAAGAAACATAATACATATCAGTTATCAATGTAATGAACAATATTTACCACTGTGTTTCAACACCTACAACAGTGTTTGACACAAAGGAAAAAAAAGTGCTGTTTAAGAACTTGGGAAAGAAAGACAGGAAGGGAGAAAGGGAGGAAGGAAAGAGAAGGGGGAGAAAGAGAGGAATGGAAAAAGGCAAGGGTCGTACTAAAATATATTGATTTTCAACCTTTAAATTCAATTTATGGGCAAAATTCAATAACCATAAATTTACTGACTTAAATGTAAAAATTATCAGTATTAAACGTTTAAAAGTATGTAAACATCATCATGCTACTCAGAATGGCAGGCAATTTGAACCTTATTAATTGTTTATTTCTGGAATTTTTCATTTAATATTTTCAGACCACAGTTGACATCGGGCAACAGAAACTGCAGGAAACAAAACTGCAGATTAGGGGGAGACCACTGTACCTGTCTGTGTTTGATGTTTTCTTTTTACTCACTCACTTACTATCTCTTTCAACCTCATTAAAGTGGAAAACTGGGAGCAACTCAAAACCTCTTGCTTCTTGATCATTGATTCCCCAGAGCCTATAATTGAGCCTACCGTTTATTAGGCTCAAAAGACAAAACAAAAACAAAGAAACTTATAGAACAATTAATGAATGTGCAAATTCAGTTAAAAAGTGAAAGAGTAACCTTGAAGCAGCAAACCTATATTATTAATGAATAACAAAAAGCAGTCAACCTTGTGTTAGCAAACTTGATCTGTTTTGCTTTGTAGGCCAGATTGTGGGCATTAACCACTTTTTATACATACCACAGGGAGTCTGAGAACTACATTTCCTAAAAGCCCCTGCTAACAGTATCCCAGGTTAGTTCCTCTAAAGAGAATCATAAGAGATTTGGATGGAAAAACAAAGTCAGAAGCCACATTATTGCTTCTCTAGCAGTGGATGACAAATGTGTGAATTTTCACATGTGGATTTTTGCAACAGCTTTCTGTGTTTAGTTTTAAGCCTGCCTCATTTCTGGAAGAAACTGTGATCATTGCTGGCATCTTCATGAAGCTCCTGCGGCGTCCCAACTCTCTGAATACTTAGTTGCAAGTTAAGAATTAGCATCATAGTCTGGCATGTACTCTTTAGTCATTCTAGTGCTTTTTGTTTTAAATTTCTGTTTTGAAACAGTTTTAAACTTCCAGAAAGTTGTAAAATAGTATAGCAAACCCCTATATATTCTTCACCTAAATATCCTATTCAAGCTTCAACAATATCTCTAATAATGTAATTTATGGCAAAAGGATTATGCACTGCACCTGATTGTCTTTCTAGTCTCTTTCCTTCTGGAGCAGGGTCATAGTCTTTTATTTTCTTGACCTTGATGTTTTTGAAGATTATAGGGCAGCAATTTTGTAGAATGTTTCTCAATTAGATTTGTCTGATGTCTCTTCATGATTAGACCCAGGCTAAGCATTTTTGGCAGGAATAGCATAGAAATGGTGGTATTCTTCTCATTACAGCCTATCTGGTGGCACACAGTGTTGATTTGTTCCGTTATGGGTGCATTAAATTTTGATCATTAGATAATGATTGTGAATACCAGGATTCTCCACTGTAATTTTTTTTTTCTTTTTACTTTGTAAATAATAAATGTTTTTAGTGGAAATACTTGAGATTAAATAAATATCCCTTTCTTCATTCCACTTTCAACCAAGACTTTTAGAATTCATTGATGCTTCTTTCTAAATTAGTACTATGATTATCGCAAAATGGTGATTTTTATAAACTAATTTCTTCTAGATTTATTGTTTGACATTACTGTAAGGAGCAACTTTTTCTCTCCCGCCCCCCCCCCCAATTATTTACCCATATGGATTCAAGTACTTCTATTTTATTCCATGGATTAAAACCCATTACTACCATTATTTATTTTGGTGCTTATACTTCTTAGATTTGGCCACTGGGAGCCCCTTCAAGCTGGTTTCTTTGTTCTTTTGATTTACTTTCCAAACTCTTGTTCTTTGAGTATTCATTCCTTATTTAGATACTTCATTATTTCCCAGGACTCTTTTCAGTTTTTGAAATCCAGCCCTAGAATCTGTCACTTCTAAAGGAGCCCTCATTAATTTTAGTAAACAGTTGTATTTAGAAACCAAGATGTGGATGCTGGGCGTACTCATAGTTACTGGGGTGTTATATCCAGGAATTCTTATTGAACAGAGCTAGGAAGTTTATTTATATATACATATACAACCACCCACATACATACAAAACACATATCCACACATATACTTTTATATCTTTATTTTTCCATCTATCTGTCATCTATTTGTCAAACAACTGTCTATCTAATTCTATCTATCTATCTATCTATCTATCTATCTATCTATCTATCATCATCTATCATCTCTCTACCGACTTACCTACCTATCTCTCATCTATCTATTATCTATCTACTTTTTCGTCTATCTAATCATCATCTATCTATCATCTATCTTAAAAAGCATTAGTTTACACCAATAGCTCCAATTTGAATCTATCATCACAGAAATTATTTCAACTTCCTTCATTTCCATATTTGTACCATCCTTCTCCTTCAGTGAGAAGCCTGCTCCAATTATTCTCAATACAATTGCTTAGTTCCTCAAATCCCTCAATGTAGCTAATCACTGATCTGCCAGACTGCACTTACTGCTGCGCTTCAACACAGCATTTTCTTGTAGAGTGTAATCACTGACTGCCTCTGGGAAATTCTTGCCGTCCTGCTCCAACATGCCGTTCTAAAGTGAATCTTGTGCAAACTGTGGTTACTGGCAGCCTCCAGACTGCCTTGCCTCCCTGTCCCAAGATACCATCTTCCCACAGATAACCCTTGCCTAATATCTTTTAGAAGAGGGAAGAAGGAGGCCAAATGGCTCTCCTACATGTTTTTAACCCTAATCCCCCATATTAAATTCCTTTCTGCTTGATATAACTAGAAGGGGTTTTGTTTCCTTAACCAAAAGCTAATCATTATGCTTTGGTATATAAATGTATACATAAATAAATTCTAAAGCATTATGATTTTGCTTGTCAAATAGGTAAAATTGTTTGTTCATGAAAGTCAAAACAAGGAAAAATGTGTATCTAAATAAAAAGAAAATTTCACATTGACTAAATTGTTAACCTGAACATTGAAAATTTTAGAAATTATAGAATTTTAAAATAAAAACATTTGAATAAATGTGATTATAAGTGTTGCTATTACTAAGTCTAAACACATGTGTTTTTAACTTATAGTGCTCAGTTGGAGCTTGTGGGGACAGAGCCAGGAGTGCAGTTTCCAGGCTCTCGGCCTCATGTGGAAAGGTGTTCACTCAGGCAATAAATGGCCATTAACTGTGATTGGATGACCATCAGCTGTGGCTAGTTGGCCTTCAGCTGTAACCAGTGAGCTATTGGCCACTAATATAACTGCAGTGGCTATGCTAGCAAAAAACGGGGCAAGCAAGAAGATGGTGGCTGAGCTAGCAAGCACAGATTGCAGTTATCACGTGAGATTGGTTGGCAGAGAAGCAGATGGCAGGTTGCGGATAGTGTGGCTCCTGATTCCTGTGTCTCTAACCCAGCCGCCAGCAAGAATATAGTGGTATGACTCCTCTATCTATAGCTCCGTGGGTGTTCCTTTTTGGCCTCACCATGTTCTGTGTTCTTATGTGGGGAGTGGGAGCTGAGATCCTGTATCATACTCTGCATGGCAGAGCTTATAATTTTGTCCAGCTAAGCTGATTTAAGGTCAAAGTTATGTAGAAAATGTCAGACACTTTTAATTGTTAAACATATATTAAAAATGTCAAGTGCTAGGAAATATTAGGTGATACATTTCAGATTATCTTACTGAGTAACTTTTTCTTTTAGCATTGAATGAATGCTGAGTTTTATTTTATTTTTTATAAAGTTTTTAAATATTTTAATTTTTCAATTACAGTTGACATGCAATATTAGTTTCAACTGTACAACATAGTGATTAGACATTTATATAACATATGAGGTGATCACTCTGATAAACCTAGTAGCCATTTAATACCATGCATAGTTATTACAATATTGCTGATTATATTCCTTATATTATACTTTACATCCTCATGACTATTTTGTAACTACCTATTTGTACTTCTTAATCCCTTCCCCTTTTTCACCCATCTCCCCAACACTTCTCGCATCTGGCAACCCTCAAAATGTTCTCTGAATCTACAAGTTTGTTTCTATTTTGCTGGTTTGTTTATCTTTTTCTTTAGATTCCACATAAAAGTGAAATAATATGGCATTTTTCTTTCTTTGTCTGACTTACTCCACTCAGCATAACCCTCTAGATCCATCCATGTCACTGCAGATGGTAAGACCCCACTCTTTTCCATGGCTGACCAAAATTTCACTATATACATGCACTACCTCCCCTTCACTCATTCATCCACCACCTCCCAAACCTGGCTATTGTAAATAATGTTGCAATGAACATGTAAATACCCAGAAATAGAATTACTGGGTCCTTCTTTGTCTCTTGTTATAGCCTTTGTGTTAAAGTCTATTTTGTCAGGTATAAGAATTGCTACCCCAGCATTTTTTTTATTTTCATTTCATGAAATATCTTTTTCTTCCATTTACTTTCAGTCTGTGTGTGTCTTTCAATCTGAAGTGAATCTATTGTAGGCAGCATGTGTAAGGGCCTTTGTTTCCCTTATCCATTCAGGCATCCTATATCTTTTGAGTGGACCATTTAATAAAAAAGTAATTTTGCTAGATGTGTAGTTATTCCATTTTATTATTTATATTTTTGATATTTTTCTTCTTCTTTTTAAAGAAGTGTCTCTAACATTTCTTGTAATACTGGTTTGGTGATAGTGAACTCCTTTAGCTTTTTCTTGTCTGTAAAGCTCTTTATCTGTCCTTCAATTCTAAATGCTCGCATTGCTGGGTAGTGTAATCTTGGGTGTAGGTCTTTACTTTTCATCACTGAATATTTCTTGACAATCCTTTATGGACTGTAAAGTTTCTATAGAGAAATCAGCTGACTGTCTTATGGGAGGCCCCTTGTAGGTAACTAACTGCTTTTTTCTTGATGCGTTTAAGATTCTCCCTTTGCCTTTAACCTTTGCCATTCTAATTATAATGTGTCTTGGTGTGAGCCTGTTTGGGTTCACCTTGTTTGGGACTCTGTGCCTCCTGAGCCTGTCTGTCTACTTCCTTAACCAGATTAAGGAAGTTTTCCATCATTATATCTTCAAATAGGTTTTCAATTTCTTGCTCTCTCTCTCTTCTTTTTGTGCTGCCCTAAAGATACAAATGTTGGTATGCTTGAAATTGTCCCCCAGGCCCCTTAAACTATCCTCATTTTTTAAATTCTTTTTTTTCTTTTTGCTGTTATGATTGGGTGTTTTCTGCTACCTTATCTTCTAAAGCACTGATTGGATCCTCTGCTTCCTCTAATCTACTGTTGATTCTTTCCAATATATTGTTCACTTTAGTTATTGTATTCTTCATTTCTGACTGAATCTTTTTTTTTTTTTTTTTTTTATGTTTTCTATCTCTGTTTTCATGTTTCTATCTCTGTCGAAGTTCTTACTAAGTTAATTGAGCGTCCATATAGCAAGTATTTTGAACTGTGCATCTGGTAGATGTCTCCATTTTGCTTAGTTCTTTTTCTGGACCTTTGTTATGCTCTTACATTTGGAACACATTTCTTTGTCTCCTCTTTTAGGTAGCCTCCCTGTGTTTGTTTCTATGTTAGGAAGGGTTGCTATGTCTCTATCTTAGTAGAGTACTGTGTTTCCCCAAAAATAAGACCTAGCCAGACCATCAGCTCTAATGTGTCTTTTGGAGCAAAAATCAATATAAGACCTGGTATTATATTATATCACATCACATCACATCACATCATATTATATTATACCTGGTCTTATATTATAGTAAAATAAGACCAGGTCTTATATTAATTTTTGCTCCAAAAGACACATTAGAGCTGTAGTTCCGGCTACGTCTTATTTTGGGGGAAACATGGTAACCTTATGTACTAGGTGTCCTGTGGGGCCCAGTGGCACAGTCTCCCTGGTCTCTTTAGCTGGGTGTTTCAGGTATGTCCTTTGTGTGGGTTGTGTGTGTCCTTCTGTTGTAGTTGAGACTTAGTTTGAGCATCAATGGGAGGGATTGACTCTTAGGCTGATTACTTGTTAGGACTGGCCATGACTACAGTGGAGGAGCTATTGTGCATGAGCTGACCATGGAGCAGGATGTGTTTAACAGGGCTCTGGTGCCTACCCAGTCTACCCTTTGGGTGTATTACTAGTGAAGGCACTGAGTGGGCCTCCTGGGAGGGGCCCTACTTATGCAAAGATTAGCCACAGCCTGTGCCCTGACCTGGGCCACCTGGAATGAGCCACGAAACAATCCTCAGATGGCTGCCATATGCACTGGGCATGAAGCTGCCTGGAAGGGGATAAGCTGCAAACCAAGGCTGGCTGCTGCTAGTGCTGGACTTGGGAGAGTTTAGAAAAAGCTATAGGGTATGCCAAGGCCAGATTCTTCTTGCTTGGGGTCTGTGAACTTTTGGGAGATTTTAGGAGTCTGCAGCACGAGCCAAGACATGCTGTTTGTATGGAAAAGGCACTGGAAGTGGCGTAGGTGAGTCCACAAGTTGAATGAAGCTGGGTCTCAGAGAATCACCAAGGTAGGGTGAATGTGGCTGGCCAGATTGATGGAGACTCAGATATGGCAACTGCCTGTATCTGTGCGCTGGGTGAGGGGAGGGCACTCATCTGGAAGAAAGCTGCCCCTCCAGCCCTTGTTCTGCAGCCAGACTATTCATTTCCTCCCCATATGTCCCTGGAACCTTTTGAGCTGCTATCCCAGCACTGGAGCTCAGAACCAGTGTCTGTCAGCAAATAAGTCAGTGTGTGGGCACTTTAAGAGGAACACCTGGGGCTCCAACCACCCTCCATCTAACTCAGCCACAATTTCCACTGGTTTTCACAGCTGGAAGTTGTGGGGTCTTATCTTCCTAGTACCGGAACCTGCTGGGGACTCTGGTGTGGGGCTGGGACCCCTCACTCCTCTGAGGGGAACTTCACGACTGAGATAGCCCTCTGGATTTTTAACCACCACGTGTGGATATGGGGAACAGCCTATTCCATGTTTCCACTCCACTTACTAGTCTCAACTTGGCTTCTCCTATATATCTTTGGCTGTGTGGCTTCTCTTCAGCTAGACTTCAAGCAATTCTCAGTGATGGTTGTTCTGTAGTTTAGTTGTAATTTTTATGTGGTCGTTAGAGGAGGCAAGCATAGTGTTTATCTAGTCTGCCACCATGACCGGAAATGCTGAGTTTTATTTCTATTTTCACGAAATGTTGTCTAGGATATAAGTGTCTGCCAGAAAAGGAATGTGACTACATTAAAGAAGATACTCATTATCTGCATGTCAGAACAGAATTTAACTAGCTTGAGGCACAAGCTATACTATGTGTGAAATGAAAGCCTTTTCCAGTCCTGCACTTATAACCTTCTATCTTTTCATCTTTGCCACATGGCAGGTGAAAAATGTAACCTGAAAATAAATAAATAAATAAAAACCTCTGCTTTCAAATGTTTCTGCTAAGCAAAGTTTGTTCATCTGAAATATTTTCTCCCAAGGAATATGGCCCTCAACATAATCTCCATTATCTTTCTCTCGTGTTTTTAAATTTTTGGGGGGTGTTTAAAATGATGAAACTAGAAGAAAACCTATACACCCAGTTGTTATAGTCATTTGAAAAATACATGTCTTATTGTTTGTAAAATAAAATATAAAAATGAATAAAAGAATCAGAAAAAAATACCGTTAGCTTTTCCAAGCCTACTATATAAATGAGATAGCTTTTCCAACCCTACTATATATGAATGAAAAAGGGTCTATGTAATAGAACTGATAAGCTCAGGAGGCCACATGGCAGGCCTGACAAGCTCAGTGACCGAAAGTAACCACACAGGATGGCCTGATCATAAATTCCTACCTGGGCAGCTCATAGCGGGTAATCATGTCCCAGGCCTATAACTTCCTTAGCAAAGGTCAATCTTTACCTTAAGTGAGCCCTGTCCATTGTTCTTATGCATCTAGGAAAACATACCTTTGAAATGTCAGAGCAATTTTCTTTCCTAGACCCCTTGAAGACATAACCGTAGGCACCAGAGCATAAGACCACCAGAGCATGAGGCCAAAGAAACCCGTCATTATCTTGTTCCCTGCACACCATCCCTATGTACTGTAAATGTTAATGAATAACGATCCTGTACCTTTCAATATAAAAGAAGTATGTTTCTCCAATACTAGAGATTTCTTTGGTTTGCTTTCTCATGCCTCCTAAATCTGCCACCAATGGATTTCGTGTACATTCTTTACATTTTCTCCTTTGATTCCAAATGCATAAAAGGAACTATAAAACTGTCAATCTCTGGAACATTTTCTCAATCCATTGAGATCTTGCTTCTGGGCATGTCCTTAAAGATTTGGTTCAAATAAACTCGTATAAAACTTTTCTAAAGATTTTGACATTCTTTCATAGACATATGACTATTAATCAAATTAAGAATTTAAAAAATGTTTGACATATGTATACTGTCTATCTCATTTACATACTTGAATCCACTGTTAGTTCACCTGTTGCTAAATCCCATCATGAGCACAAAGTAAAAAAATAGAAAGAAAAAAAAATCAGAGCCAATTTTCAGCTAGTCTAATTCCAAGGGTTTAGGAGAATTAAAATAAATAGGATTAGGAAATCTGAGTTCTTTAATTTGATTCAGTAAATATTCATTGATAGATTCCTCTATTCTAGGTGTATTGCTAGGTATAAATTAGCTATGAAATGCATCTATAAATAGTGCGATCTGGTACCTCAAAATGTTTTCAGTCAATAACTGGAGATGTTGGAGCAGGTAATTTACACGAGTCAGTATAGCACAAGCTGCAGCATTTATTAGTACATTTCCTTTCAGTGGCATGGGAAGTTGTATTTCCTCTCATTGCATCTCTATCTTGAAACTTGGATTGACACTTTAATACATAGAATATATATGGCTACTGTGAAATAATTTCAGGACACAAAAAGCACTTAAGATATTTGAGACTTAGTGGTGATATACTAAAATGCCCTGGAATAATATGCTAGAGTAACTCTTCCCAAAAGATGCTCAAAGGGGAATGTAGTTGATGTTGGGAAGAAGAAAAAGTATTTCATGGTCAGTGAGTTTGGAAAATGCTGGGTTAATAATGTTAAACCAATTTCTTTCCTGCAGAACTTCTCCCTATATAATAAATTTTCAAGAGGGACTGTAATATGCTGGGACACATTTTGGGGAATTCTATGCTACTGAAAATAGGCAGAAATAGTAGGCAAAAAAACAACCTAAAATAAAAACTCATTTACTGCTTTGATTTCTCATGCTCTTTTTAAACATCTAACTCAAATGTTGCTTGTAGCTTAGCCAATATCAATTCGTGTTTTCTGTTGCCACATTTAAACACTGGAAACAAATACATCAAAATGCTCGGTATCTTTTTATCCCTTACAGATGTCCTTGCTCCCTGGTAAAGAAACCATTGGAATGTTGCCATTTTAATTAGGCTTAGCTACCAAAGAGCCTTAATCTGCTATTGAGATGTTTATTTGCCCATTTTATTAAAGCTTAGGGGGAGGTGGAAAGGAGTTTTAAGTTTGTAAAAATTATGTAATAATACAGACAAACTTATTTAAGATAATTTTGTAACTCAGAGTGAATGTGAAATATAATTAATGATTTTGAGGCTGTTCCCAAAATAAAGACCAGTTTTATTTTATATTATTTTTAATTATCAGGATTTTTTTCTATCATTATTAAAGTGATTATTTCTTGAAAGAGTGTCAGGCCATATAATTTTTCATGTTAAAAAGAATCTCCCACTCGTATACCAGATATTTTTAGTAGCATAAATAAATGTCATAAGCCCTTAATTAAAGAAAAATCAAAGTAGAAAAACAGCTTTTATAAGAGTGCTATTAGCCTGTTAAAATATAATGTTTCTCTGATTTTTTATTTTAAGCAAATGATTGTAAACATTTTTGAAATTATTTATAGCCTTTTCTTGGTATGATTTCTTAAGAATGAATTTAAAATATATTCAGTCAGAATTATTCTGTGTTTACAGATTTTTTTGGTGCTATACTTTGTTTACTACAATAAATGTTTATTTAAACGTGAAAGAAACATGAAAGGAGTAAATGTGAATACATCAAATATTTAAAACCAATAAGTCTAATGCCTATTTTGCAGCATGTGCAATCATAGTAATACCTAGCTCCTGCTTTTTAAAAATATAGTGTTTATGATTTAATAAATGTGCTAAAACCTTAGTTAAAGTAGCGCATGGAGCCACAAAGCTGAACGGCTTGGAATTAAACCCGAGATTCACCACTTGCAAGATTTGTGTTCTTGGAAAATCTCCTAGCTTCTCTGTATTTCATTTTCTTCATCTGAAAGATTAGAATGATAATAACATCTACATCAAACATTGTTTTGAGGTTTAAATGAGTTAATATTTAAACCAATACGTAAGGGTTCTAGGCATGAAGTTCCTCCAACAATGCTTTGCTCATGGTTATCATTAAATACATTCGGTTTGCTGCTACAAACCTAAATTTCATTTCAAGAGTAGTTAGTCTCACCTTAAAATTTTCAATTCAGTGTCTTTCCTTTAACTGCTATACTTGCCTTTGGCTATTATTAATGAAAGCTCTACTAAGAATCAGTAAAACATTGGAGACAGCAGACTCCTTAAGATTTTAAATTGTAACTTCACATGAGTGTTGGATCTAAAAGAACCAAAAAATCTTCATGAAAGTTTAATAAAATAGAAACACCATATTCTACTTCTAAACAAACTAATGAGGTAATAACTAGTTTTTCTTCTAAAAAAGTTACTAAAGGATACTTTAGATCAATGTTGTATTGAACAAACAAAACCTTCCCAAGCAATATTGCCATGAACAAATACTGAATCTAAAAGTAGAAATCTATACACTATGCATCCCACTGTCATAAAAAACAACAACAATAAAAAACAAAACAAAACAAAAAAAGAACTTCAGAACACCCATCTTAGTGTCTTTCCCATATTAATTATTTACCTACATATTTGGAGATATTTTTGCACAAAATTATCAAACAAGTTATTTGAATTGAAATTTCAGTTTGACATTAAAGTAAAACACTGGAAAACAGGTGTTTAAAATATCCCCTTTGCCAATGGTTGAAATATTCGGTATCTCTAAGATTTCTGGTGTTGAGCCAAGTTTCCCTTGGATTTGTCTTCACCTGTGCTTGCTATACCCTTATTACCAGATGCTCGGTAAGCTCCATCAATGTACCCAAACCTGGTCTCATCCTATGCCATAAAATTTATCTTAAATCTCCCTTTACCTATAAACTGATCTTCCTTAGTCTTGTATTGGGTATTGGGGTATCTTTCCATCCCACATACTAATGGCTGATCTTTTCTACAGGTGATACTCTCCAACCAAGAATGAACCACTGTCAATAGAGCATACAGTAGAATGATGCCACCCCTAACTATAGCTTATTAGCACAGAGAAATTTATCCATTCCATGTTGGAAGAGTGATATTTTTATTCTTAGGAAATTGGAACTGAAATTAAGTCTTTGATTGTGGATGCACCTAAACACTGATGTCAGAATTTTGGAGTGCCACTGTTTAATCATGTGGATTGAAGAGCCAAGAAGACCCTGCAAAAAAAAAAAAAAAAAAAAAAAAAAAAGGACTGAAGCCAACAGTCAGGGAAGAGTAAAGATGTAAATTACAGAATACAGGAATAGGCTCCTAACTCCCAGTTTTAGCTCATTTCTGAGGTTTCTGTCTTCATGACTTTGGGATCTGGGACATATTCTTTCTTTTCTAAAAAAATTCCCATTTTGTTAGTGATGGAAGAACCAAGGAGACTTTTGAGAAAACCAGACCCTTTGTAATTATAAAGCCTTTTCAATGACTATAGCTATGTCTGGCCTGGTACTATCAAAATAGAAATTTGAGTTTTATCATCAGGGCCAACAGACATAGGTGCAGGATCAAAATAACAATTCTTAAGACGAAAGTATTTAAGATTTACAGAACAAACACCCATGTGTGGGCAGTCATCAAGATAGTTATCGATAGTCAAAAAACAATTTGTATAATTGAAATTTCAAACAACAGTTTATTAAAATTATAGATAAAAACTCTGCAAAGCCTTGCACTATCAAAAACACTGCTAACATTTCAGATTACCAAAACCCTTTTATTTCCTCTTTGAGCACAGTGAAGGTTGCCAGATTTAGCAAATAAAAATACAGGATACTCAGTTAAATTTGAATTTCAGATTACAAAAATCAAATTTTAGTATAAGTATGTCCCATGTCATATTGAAATATACATATGCTAAAAAGTTATTTGTTCTTTATGTAAAGTTCAAATTTAACTGGACAGCCTGTATTTAATCTGACAACACTAAGTGTAGTAAGTCACATGTGATTACTGACATAGGAAGAATTTTATTTTCTCAATGTACATTTTTAGTGGTAAGACGTGTTACTAGGCAATTAAATCAGCCAAGATGTGAAATGGCTACTTCTACTAACATGTTCTTTCAATGAATTGTGTTACATTAATTGTGTTAAATACAGATGTGTGATTGATCTTTTTTGAGACTCACTCAATTCCTTTGTAGAGAGCACTGGAAAATGGGAAGACATTATACTTATAAATTAAATTTCTGGTATTAATAACAATACAAAAGCTAATATTTTAAAGAACTAATTTTCTTGAGAAGAGGAGTAGGATGTTAAAAAGAGAAGAACAGATAAGAAGGAAAGAAAATAAAATTTAAAAAGTAAAGACAAGATGATTTGGAAAGGAAGAAAAATATTCAGATTTTATTTATAATTTAGATTTTAATTAAGTTATCCACATTTTTTAATCTGTCTACTTTGCTTTAATCCAAATTGAATTAACTCCAAAGAAAATTTAACCAATTGGGCAGAACTTGGTAATAGTGGCTGAAAAGTAAAAATAGAATTTAACCAGTAAATAGTTACAAAAATTGATACTGCATCTGATTAGGAAACAAGGAAACAAACAAGAAAACAACTTAGTTATAGTGAGATTTACATCATAATCTCAAGACTGACCTTGTTTTTGAAAACGGCTTCTCTCTCCCACCTTTCCCTTACACACACACACACACACACACACACACACACACACAATAACATACATGCATAAAGTGTGAAAAATACTATATTCAGGAAGGCTTGGCTCAAAAACAGCAGCCAAGAAAGGAAAAAAGTAAGGGCATGTATTCTACTGTCTGAGATTTTGGAGTCTTGGTGGAACAGGTGGTGTGGAGTGGTGATGGGTGGGAATGTCCTTTGTAAACATTCCCCTTTATAAGAACGAAGGCTACAGCAGTTCTCCAAGCATCATTTCATATGCTGAGTTTTATTTCAGGAAATGTAATTTATCTGCCTGAATTCATGTAATAATCAACTGTGATAGTGAGGAATACTAATTAAATCAAGATAAATAAGGTTATTGTACTTTGAACTAAATAATGCTGTATATTCAATAACAACATTATACAAACTTGAGTGTAACATCGATTTCAAATATTTTTACTAATAAAATAAAGCATTGCATTTTCAGAAATAATTGAGACCCTTTTTCTAAGCTGAGGCAGAAATTCCATAAAGAACAATTCCAGCAACATGATTTACTGTCACTCGGTGCGTATTGAAATTCTTATGGTAGCTTTTGGAAAGATCATCTTTTTTTTATGATTAGAACAGGGAATATAGGTGTCTTGCTGACTACATTGCTCTTTCTGATGTCTGATGTACCCACCCACTATGTCAGACTCTCCAGTACTAATATGTAGGTCCCTTTAAACCAGTAGGTGACACATCAAACTTCAGGTTTGAAGCTCTGGAAGATTCTCTAGGATCACAGGTTAAAATCTCACTGGGTCCAACGCAACCTTTCATTCTTCTAGGAGGGATAAATCAACCAGCACGTACTTCACTGTGTTAGGGTGTTTCAGATGAGAACTTATAAACTTAGACTCCTTTGCTTTGTAATGACATTAAAGATCTCATGGGGTGTTTGTTCTAAGGCTTGGAGACCTTCCTAAAACCTTGAGTAATTTTTGCTCATACTTGAAGTCTGTGCTATGAGAGGCTTGAACATTCTTACCCATTATTAAGGTTTTGTGTACATTAAGTTATGAAAATGAAATTCACCTTTAGAAAGCACTTGCAGAATCAACATGATCTGGACCTAGATATTATCGTGTACGTAGCATGACTGTACATGACTGTAGGCCTGTTTTCAGCTAGTGTATATCTCATAAGAGTTTTATACACCCTTCAGCAAAATAGCATAACAATTGGGCCAATGTCTGTGTTTTTAATAAGCTGCAGCCTATTGGTGGTGTGAGACTCAATTCTAGAGTCATGACATATAATACATTTAGGCCTCTGGTGACGTCTTTGTGTCCAAGGCCCCAAAGACTTTTTGAAGACTTTAATAAAGTCGCTCTCATTGCCCTGTGTCTGATCGAGTCTGCCTGGATTACCCCCTGCCCTGCGCTATATTATAGACATTCATCTTTTGATTTCAGTTCCCCTTTTCATGATTTTTTCTTTATTGTTTTTAGACTGCCATTCCCTCCATTGTTTATGATTAGTTGGTCTTTCTGGCAAACAAATAAACAAGGAGAAGAGTGAAGGAGCAGCCTGTGAATTTGTGAATATGGATAAAGGAAACAAATTCTCTTAATCAGCATTCAGATATTGCCCTTGATGATTTGAGTTTAGAGTTCATTTTAGAAATCTCTGAGTGCTATCTATAATACTTTGTGTCATACATTTTTCCTTCATTTTTGCTTGTTTGATTGAAAGCCACTTAGAGGGTTCATTTTCATTTCATTTTGAAGCATGATCCTCTGGGATCGTTCCATCAGAAAAATTTCCACACCCCTCTCACAAATCCCCACAGGGAGCGTGCCCTGTTTGTTGGAAACACCCAAAGAATTGTGGGAAGGTATAGAAAAAAACACAGTTATTGTTAAAATTTACATGAAATTACCTGAGGAAATTTATATGTAAAAAGCAAACTTACCCCATCTCTAAAATAGCTGAATAATCCACCCTGGAAAGTCTTTTACAAACCTCAAATGGAGATGTTTCTTCCATTCTATTCATTTTCTCATACATTCACTGTCCCATGGAAACACCTCCTCTTTTCCCTTCACATATAATCATAATTAATTCCATAAGCTTCTTCCAGCTTGAGAATTTAATTTATATTTTAATAGAAGCTAATAGCTTTGTAATAGAGCAAATGCAGGGAGTAGTTCCTATGAATGGAGATGCCACATTTTTATGTACCAGAATGAATCTCCCCTTTCTGGGTTTAGTATGACCTATGTTCTCTGCCAGAAATTTTAATACCATCTCATTCATCACTCAGCTTGCTTAGTCTCCTTTGTCTATTTTGTTCATTTTTTTCCCCAAATCATTTGCCGGTAGAGCATAATCATTACTATATTATTTCATTGTTCTAGGTTTATTTTTTTTCTTTGAATAATAGTATAATTGAGATGGGTAAATCATATATCTCATTTCATTTGAATATATCTCATCTCTGATTTCATTTGAATGCTGGCTTCTAAATAAATATAGTGCAGTGTAACATCTTGGGCTTAAATTAATGTCAAGTATATAGCACATAGCCAACAAATACCTGTTAAATAAATGAAATTAATACTAATTGATCCATATGTATTTTTACATTTGTATTAAAATACTTGATTTTTTTTATTTTTCAAAAACTAAATCTTTGTAATCAGATTGATGAGTTAAAACAGGACATGATAAAATCCAATTAAACTAATTTTCAATGATTAGAGCATTTTTTTTCTTTCAGTTCATTCTCTCAAAGTTCACAGTAGTTTCAAGGTAAACCCTCCAATTACAAAATGCAATTTACATGTGCATTTAACAAATATATGTTGAGAGTTTCATGATATGAAACTTTTCAATGCAAAACAAATTTATGCCTATGTTTTCTTTTTAATCCTGTAACAACGTAATAATCTCTCTATTTTTAAGGAGATACTCTAGATTTTTTTTAAAAAGTAAGTATTTAAACTAAAATAGAATAGTTAACAAGAAGTAATACTTTTAGGAGACAAGTCTGGTCCTTCCACATGTGAACCCTTTCTTTATCCACTGTATTACAATTGCTTGTGTTGAGTTAGGTTTACCCAGCATGATGAGTTTCTGCATTTTTTTCTTCATTAGGACAGAACCCCCCATTCTGTATTTTGAGAACCAAGAGAAAAGCTTGGCTGATGTTATTATAAATTTTAAAAATTTCACTTTGAAATTTTATGCAAATTCAATATTTATATTTTTCCTAAGTTTTTGTGTATTTATATCATAAAGAAAAATATGTAATGACTTTCCACCAAGCCTTATAAGAGGATCCTAATCACCTCTACTTTACCCAGTGTGCTGCATAAATGTGATTTTTTTTTTCCTTGTGTGCCAATATGTGGCCACATAGTTATACCCACTTATACATAGCAAGGCATTTGTCACATTGGAAGTTCTCCATAACTGTGCCTTGAACTGAGTTCTAAATTTGGAGACTGGAGAAATAGGGATATGGTCTGTATTTAAATAACAGAGAAGACTTAAACATATGCCAGGAGAAGAAAGTAAATTAACCACAGGTGGCTGGAGCAATACGGATAAAAGACCAGAAATGGAGAAGCACCTGGCAAGAAAAGAAAGCTGTGTGGCCAGAACCCTGATACACAATTAAGAGTAGTGCATAGATTAGGCTGAAAGACTTTGAATGAATATAAAGCCTTAAGGCTTTATATTATAGGTAAAAGAAAACTAAAGCAGAAAGCCTCAGTGTCGTGTCCATACACTCCAGGAATCTACCATTTCTGTGTCTCCTGGAGCTCATTTCCAACCATGAGAACTTACTGCTCTTTGCCTGAGGGATTTCTCTGGGCACTGGTGCCTTTTGTGTGGGGGTGGAGGATGGAAGTTGAGGTGAGGGTGGGAGAGAAAGGGATCAAGACAGAAGTGCCAGGGAATTAATGCACCATCCTGGGAACCACACTCAACCAATGACCAGTGTTTATTGAGAGAGTAGATGAGTATTCCTGTTTGCTCAGCTTTCAGGGGGAAAATTCTGAGACATATGTCCCACACTGTCTCCAGTAGTTGCCCAGAGAGATTAAGTTTGCCAGGTATAACACCTTTGATGGGCTTTTCTCCCTTTCCTGTGTCACTTCTTTACTCCCCTACAGTGTTTCCTTGCATCACTCTTACAAATAAACTACTTGAACTTTAATCCTAGTCTCAGGGTCTGCTTCTGAAGGATCAAATGAAAGCAATTGATAATGAAACTAATCCTAGGAAGTGGATTCTTAGAATGTGATTCTGGAATTTGATCTTTTCATGGCTATATAGCATGACAACATCAATGTCATTGATGAGTGAGGTGGTGATAATACCTGGCATGCTATAGTACAGATTAAGACACACACCTGTAGTGAGATGAGGTACAGAGAGAAGGGAACGCCCCATTTTATGTATTGCAGAGATATGGTGAAAATGATGATTACAAAAACTCTGAAGGGGTTGGGTTTTGTAATCTGCCATCAAAGTAGGAAGAAAACGACAGATTCAGGTAAGCCAGCTATCAGCGTAAAGCATGGTGTAAAAGCCCAAAATGTATGGCTACATTAAAGAAACTCAAATCCTTGTTGTTGGAGGAGAGAGTATTGTAAAAATCATGACCAGGATTTGATTAGGAGAGTAGTAGAATTACCAAAAATAAATAAAGAAAGAAACAAACAAACACTGTCCAAGGAAGCTTCCGATGCTTTCTTAGGATGCTGCTAAGGACCCTAAAACCTCAGATGAAGGTATCTGGATCTATACACCGAAAACCCTCTGATTTTTAGAACACTTTGCATTGACATACATGGCCCACTTACTAGGAGAGGGAGCTTCCCCTCATCCAGAGGCAACACGTAGGCTACACTTGAGGGGACTGCCTCCCATGATGATACTCAACTTCCTCAAGACCTATGCCCTACTGTCCTCCTTACCTTTGATCAATGACTAAAGACGAGTCTCAGCATGACCCCATTGGGGAGATACTATCTGTGTTACGGGAAGAAAAGGGTTATTCAGTAAAAGAGCTAAAGAGTCTGGCCAATATGCTGCAAATGGCCCTGGAATATACCTGGAAATGGATCTTGAAGATTATGAACTAGGGATGTGGAGTGAATCTAAGGTTGGAGAGGAGACATTTATTAATATGGGCACAATGTCCTGTGATTCAGGATTTAATGTCCTGGCCAGGGCACTTAGGGGTGATCTTAATGTGAAGCTTGGATAAAAATGATAATCTATGGTAACAGAAGTGGATATGCCTGGGATGCCTTGGCAGAGTATTGAGGAAGGGTTTAGAAGGACCTGAGCGATGCAGCCATGCAAGAGTAGATTTACTGTATTAGACCTGAGAATCCATCAGATAAGTGTGTTTCCTGGGGAGGCTCAGAGTACAATCCCTTCACTAAAACAATAGAAATGTGCACATGAGGGGGCATCAACATGGCTGAGAAGCTCAGTGGTAGATGTCTTACACGGGCCAGAGTGGGTTCTAAGAGATGCTGCTATGGACGCCCTAGAGGATCATAGGACTCGGAGCAGCAGAGCCCAGGTAAATCACATAACCAGAGGCATGGTACGTGTAAGTTAAAGGGAGAGATGAGGGTAATGGCATCCTATAGGCTTTGAAAGATGGAACAGTATTGGTTGCATAATTTGTAGGGCCCAGTGCAAAATAAAAATGCAAGCCCCTTGTTCAAAATTATTAAAAATCTAAGATGGAAACTGCAGAGCACTGAACCAATATGGAAGCCTTCTGAGCATGGGCCCTCTTCTATTGCACACCCATGAAAACAGCCCTGATACAGGGATCTGTGACAATGATAATAGACCATGGTGTACCTAGGGCTAAGATAGACGGGCAGTCAACAAAGATATAGTTTGAGTTATATAACCAGAAATATAACAAGAATGGGTAAAAAGCCAACTTATGTTAACTGTTGTTAATTGTTGTAGTGAAAACATAATCCCTCACCCAACTTTCAGACGTGAACCAGTTCTCAGACCAAGAACACTCAACTGAAGGAAAGGCTGAGTCCCCTAAACAAAGATTCTACAGAGCCTCAATTGAAGTTGAGACTGACTAATAACTCATTTTTCAGACCTAATACTTTGGATTTAGAAACTTAGCCATGGCTGAGGGTGTTCAAATACTAAGACAATGTTGGGTGGAAGAGGAAGAGAATATAATAGTGCTGGTCCAAGGAGTCTGCTCTCTGTTATTTGTAGATGGTGGCTTCTGACACATCTCAAGATTAACTTATGTCTTATTTTGAATATACTAGGAAAGCCACTTTTAAATCACCACCATTTTATGAACTGTGTAATTGACACCTCAGATTGCTTAAATATTAAGTGAGGAATAGATTTTACATTCTTCTGGATTTATTATTTAGTTTATTTAGTTCCACAGTTAATGGAAAGAGATTAAGTCACCCTCTTGCCCTCTCTCCCCTAACCAAACGAGCCCTAAGACTGAATCCTTTCTTGCTCTGTCTCCCAGTCTCTTTCTAACATTGTTTCGTCTCTCTCTCTCCTCACCCATTTATTCAACACTAACTGCCTTCCAACCTTGTATCACTCTTTCTCTTTTCTTATCTTCAGACATGCTGTTTCCTCCTTGTGGAATACTCCTTTTCTCTGTCTATTCTAGTCCTCCCTCCTACTTACTGGTGAGCCAGTATTCATCTTTAGTTCCCATATTTAAAAGCCATATCCACAGGTTAGCTTGGAATAATTTTGGTCTCAACGGCTACTTTATCTCAGGCTCATATGTTCTGTTCACGATTATTTTTGGATGAAAAATAATCAATTTATTTTCAATTTTAATTGTTCTCTTACTTGAATAGATTTAATTCAAGTTTTATTTTAAATCCATTTTATTTAATTATTCATAGGAGCTGTTTTGAGAACCAGTTCGATAGGAGATTTGGAAAGTTAAAAGGATCTTAAGATGGTACCAATCTTGGTTTACTAAAGATCTTTACCGTCTAACTATTATAATTTGTTGTCCATTTTTTTTTAATCTAAATTAAAAATGAGCCTTAAGTGTGGAAAAGGCAAATCATGATGAGAAAGCTTAACTATCTATTTCTTTAAAAGATTGTATTGCCTACTAACATTTATAATTCTTCTGGAACTCTTACTTATTAGCCACATCGAACTCCATGAACTCATGTTATTTTTTTCCTCCAAAGGAAGAAAAAGGGTCTGAGAAAAATTCTGGAAGACGAATTTTCTTTGCAGTGTATTTTTGAAAATATTACAAACTGCTGGGATTGGGAACTTAAATCTCTAATTTTATGTTTTGACTTAACATCAGAATCTTCCCTGTAGCTTATTAACTCAGTGTAACTACAATAAAGACAGCAGTGGCCTAAGATACAGGAAGTGTGTGTGTGGGATATTTTCAAATGTGTATGTGTAAATGTTTTCTGTGTGTACTTTTCTTGGGATAGTGGGTTTGAGATATGCATTTCTTTTTTGCAATGCAGATAAGTATAAAGGTTTATTACTGAGGGGGTTATCTTGGCATTATTTTCTTTTTCTGCAATACTTGTACTCTCCAGCAGTAATTTCTAATAATTTCTAAAATGTGCCTTGTTCTGAATGCGATGGCTGGGAACACACCTGTTCTGGAGATCATGATGCAAGCTTCTGAAAGTCTCTTGCTCATCTGGAAAAAAGAGAAAAACTAGATAATAAATGTAATGGGGAAAAAAAATCACTCAAAATAAAAATTTAAATTAAAGTGGGCACCCACGCTCAGGGCTCACAGACAAGGAATCATGTGAAGAGTATTTACCCTTCTGCTCTGGTTACTAGATTAAGTGAATTTGGGCAATTCACTTAACCTCTCCATGCTCCTATTTTCTTCTTCTGGCATCTGACACTGGTAGTGAATTTCCTTGCAGTAATGTGACAATTACCTGATTAATGGCTATTGAACTCTTTGAAGATAGAATGTAAGGAAATGCTTAATAAAATGGTAAATAAGGGAAAAAATGGACAGTAAAGGGCCTGTAGCCATAACTGAAAAAACTGTTAAGGTTACTTTGAGAGGAGTAGTGAGAGACAGTTCCTAACACTGTCTAATTGCTGACTGCCTGATCTTATACTTCAGAGCTTGGCCTAAGATTTTATGGTGCGTGACAACAGGGTCTTCCACACCTGCTTCATGGTGAGGCTGCCATCATAGCTAACTTCCCAGTTGCAGTGGCATCCAAACTTTCCCCTTGGGCATTGCTTTCACTTCATAGACGCCTCTGTTAAAAAACTAGACTTTTCCTTTTTTGTTTTCAAACATAGAACACTAAGTCATTTTTCTCCCCTCCAGAGCAAACGTCCCCTCCCTTCTTTCTAGAATGGCTTTACCTCTGTAGTTTCCTATATTTCAAAGGCAGAAATAGAACATAATGGGATTTGGCTGAAGGGTTATAATTCTAAGAATTCCAAAACTTTTCATCGAAGCACCATTTATAAAGAGAGCTTTTATCCATTGGCAGTTTCAGAGGAGAGCTATTCAGTCTGACTCAGGAGGCGCCACATAAAGGCTTTAAAATGTCCTGATCTGCTATTGTCTCTTTGCAGGGGCAAAAGCAGAGCCTCTGTGTGGTGTTTTTTGGCCCATTTGTGATAGCATTCATCCTAAAGAGGAATAGCCTAGAACTAACCTGGGAGAAATTGGAAGGCTGTTTCTTTGGTCAAATCTACTATCAGATCAGGGACTCCCCTTCTCTACCCACTAAAAGAGGTTTTAGCACTTAATACTAGTCAGGCTCATTTAGACAGTATATGGTATTGAAATTGAGTTTATTTTCATCCATGATGGCACCATGACCATGGGGAAGAAGAGAAGATTTGTGACCCAAATGTCAGCAGGGAAGTGAGCACACTATATTTACACAGACATTCACACACATGTACACACCCACCCACACACTTGTGTTCTACCACCTCACCTTTCCCATTTCAAGGAAACAATAAGAAGAATTTCATTTCTATGGAAGAAGCTGAATTTGTCTACGTGGTTCAACATGTGTTTCTGGCCCTAGTCCCTACCTCTGCCTTCCTGGCTATAACTTGAATTCTCTGCCAGCCATTATTCATAATGAACAGGGAGGGTTCTGAGAATTTTTTCCCTATTAGAGTAGGAAAATGTTATGTACAGCAGTCGCTTTCAGAATACCCCTGTAGTATCTAGTGAGTTATACACATTTCCACTGCCTTCGGAGAGGGTAAAAGTAATTTATTTCCATGTAATTCCCAAGCCCTTAAGGCTGAGCAATGAGGTCTCCCCAAGTACTTAAAGGGAAAGAGGTTGTCCTGTGAGAATTAAATGACTTGAAAACAACACTTAGCAAAATGTTTTCTAGTTCCATGGGAACATACTAGAATATCACTTAATTAGTGAAATTGTGACATCTGCAGTCAGCGTACATCATCTAAGGGAAACAGTCAGCCATTAGCAGATTGGCTTCAGAGATTCCAACTGCCCGCACAATCCAGGAGAGAAGAAGACAAACCAGGAGGCCACGAGCATCCTGGTCACCAGGCCTCATAAGGTCTGGAGAACCATCCTCAAGACTTACGACCACTCTCTGTTCTGTTTCTGCAGTTACTGATCAGCCCTTTGATTTAATAATTCATCTTACCAGATACTTACATATGGGAAGAACTGTGGCCCTGAACAGGAAATATAAGCACTTTAGTCAACAAAAAGTAATACTCCCTGTTTATAAATTAATTACTTGGCTTTCTAATTCACTTACGAATTTCAAGTGAATCCAGTTATAATAAGTTTGTCTTTAAGGATTTAATTATTTCAGTGTTTACTCATAAAATCCTATTTTCCAACCTTTAAGACCAATGACCATGGCAAATTCATTAAGGAATGCCACCCAGGGAAGAATCTGGGGGTCAACTACCAGTATTCTGGCAATTGTTCCTAGCTAGTCCACCCACATGAAAGTTTATTTCCAATTTAACTTCAACAATTTCTAGTATCTATATGTATGGTGAAGAATCTCTGGAAATTAAAATAATTCTCATGTTTCCCTAATGGATGAAACTTTCATTTGTTGTTTACGAAGTTGAGTCTTTTCCTATGGAATGTGCATATTTTCTTTTAGGAATCTGGTTCCCAGTGATGCCAGGATTGGTGACACGTGGACATTCCTATAGTTAAAGGGCACAAGGAGCAACCAACTCCACTTTAATCAAGTAAGAGTGATATAGGGCATAAGGCAGGGACTGATTTATTATAAATTCTATCAAAATACACCCCCTTCAGTTATCCATTCAATACATAAGTGTGTGTGTTTTTTTTGTGTGTGTGTGTTTTTTTTTTGTTTTTCAAATGTCGACAATATACCAGCATTTGTTAGTCTTTGGAGATACAGTGGTGAAAAAGAGAAACCTTCCCAGAATTTGTGGTTTAGTAGAATAAGATAAGCATTAAGACAAAAATTCCTAAGATAATTCATTGATGGAAATTGCAAGCGTGTTAAGTTCCGTGAAGAACACAATAAGATGTTGTATTGAACATGATGGGGATGATAAGAAAGGATTCTCTGACAAAGGCTTAGCTCTAAAGGGTAAGTAGGGACCAATCACTCACAGGGGAAGAATGTGAGTAAAAACATCCAAGCATAGAGAAAAATATGGACAGAATTCTTATGGTCAAAAGGAAAATGGCATCTTGCAAGAACTTGAAAATGGACAGAATAGCTGAAACTGAGAACTGTGAAGTGAGAATGGAGGTTTAGATAGCAATCTGTGCCAGCATAACATAGCAGTTCCCATTGTGGCTTTTATTTATTCTTTTAGCAAATGCCCATTGAGAACATACTATGAACCAGGAACTAAGTGTTCTAGGTATTAACCAAACACCAGGAAACAATTTCCTTGGGAGGGACGCTGACAATAAATAGGCACATTTCTGGAATGTCACAGGTGGTTACTATGAAGAATGATAAAACAGACAAGGAGACAAGTAAGCATGAGGGTTGAAGTTTGGTTATTATTTTTATAAGGTGTTGCGGGATAGCCTTATTGATAAGGTGGTATTTGAGCAGAGACCCCAATTAAAAGTGAGAGAGCAAGCCAAGAGGGTATCTATGGGAAGAGCAGGCAGAGGGAAAAGGAAGTGCAAAGACCCTGAGGTGAGAGCATAAGTGAAGTTTGCAAAGAACAGCAAGGTGGCCAGTATGACCCAAGTAATTAAGAGGATAGTAACAGAGGATGAGATCAGAGAGGTAGAGTGTATGTGAGGTCCACTGTACAGCCTTCTAGGCCACTGTTAGACTCCCACTGAGTGAAATATGAAGTTATTTGTAAGCCCAAAACTAAGAAGAAGGGGGGGGGAAGGAGGAGGAGGAGGAGGAGGAGGAGGAGGAGGAGGAGGAGGAGAAGAAGAAGAAGAAGAAGAAGAAGAAGAAGAAGAAGAAGAAGAAGAAGAAGAAGAAGAAGAAGAAGAAGAAGAAAAAGAAGAGGGAGAGGGAGAGAGAGAGGGACAGGGACAGGGACAGGGACAGGGACAGGGACAGGGACAGGGAGCTGTAAGCAGATTCTGAGCAGTGCCATGCTTTCATTCCAATTTAAACAGCTCACTCTGGCTTTTGTGTTGAGAAAGATAGTGTTTGGAGTTAGGGGAAAGGAAATGGAAAGGAGACCATTTAGAAAGCTGTTACCTTTATCCTGAAAAGAATGGGAAATAATTAAAGAGTTTTAAGTCAGGAAGTTATACTTTACTAAAATACCATAATATATACTCTAATTATAAACCTCAGTTTAACAATTAATTAAAAATACAAATATCTTTGTAAAATTAAGTACTTTCATATCTTAAACAACTGTGTTAATTAAATACTGCTAAAGTTCACTTTGATTTTTCTTTTCTTCTTTGTTTCCACTAACTTGAAGTCATTTGTCCTGGATGCATCTTCTAACTCTCCTTATATTGGAATAAACTAGGCTAATCCTAGCTCTAATTACCTTACTAAGAAAATATTTGGGTTATGTTTTTCCAGTCTCAAGAAATGTTTTGGACTCCTGAAGTTGCCTTGTGTAACAGATTTCTACAACACTAGAATACAAGAAAAATCTGATTCATCAGTATTGCCAAGAATTCTAATATCACTTATCCTGGGATTTCTGTTCAATCCACTGATTGTACAAAATTCACAGAATTATGGTATTGTCAGAGAATGGAGATATTTTCATTCCATCCTGGCCACATGTTGCATGGCTTATTTCCTGAACTCTATGGAAAGTTTGAATGGAGATGACACCAGTGGTGGCACCCGCTTACTCAGTGCCAAACTCAGTCTTGAGAACACTTCAGCTCAGCAACAAAAGCTTTAGGCCTTAGTGTCCATGCTGGCACCCTTGCATCCCACTAGCTCACGAGTGCTATGTTCAAGAGAATTTCTAGACATTGGCACTCTCAGTAACCAGAAAACTGTAATCTTCATTTCCAGAGAAGCAACAGTCATCTAGGTATCAGAATCATACTCTCAAAAGCTAAAAATCCAAAAAGTTGTGTGAGTACCTCTGTATTTAGATACTCCTGAACTTGTCAGACCAAAGTATCTGGTTCGATTTCAAAGACAAGTGTAATAATGACTCCATATTTGTGTAAAATACATTTCTCTTCCGTTTTCTACTAAATCAACTAATAAGCTGTGCAAAGAATCTGAATGACATATGAGTAGACACTCTATGTGACCCCCCTCTCCATGTGACATCTATATTGTTCATAGTGGCTTGCCTGTGTTGACCTTAAACAAATAAACAGCCATATATTTCTCCAGCAAAATGGGTTTATTAGGAACAACAAAGAATCACAAGGAAGAACATGCGATCTAACGGTGAACCATGTACAAGTCCAGAGAAACAAAGGAGAGGAACACTCTTTTGTGGACTCAGGAGGATCTGTTGTAAACAGAGTCCACTGGAGGAAACTGAGAGTTCGAAGTATGGCGACTTTTCACTGGCTGAATTACGGCAGTCTCCCATTGGCTGGGCTGTTACTGAGCAAGGAGGAGTCTTGTTGTCTTCCTGCTGAGGTAGTAAAGTACTATCACTTCCTTTCAGAGAAGCAAGGTATGTCTTTTCCTGTAGTGTGTAGTGTCAGTAGTGTCTGTTCAGTGATAAATGCATGAGTTCTTTCTTCTAGCTTTCTGATTCCATTTTAAATGATGTTTCTGTTTATTAATTTTCACATTTCCCCCTTTTGATCACAATCTCTAGAAGCATCACTGATCATGAGTCATGTTGTTCCAGATTCAGTGGCCTTGTGTCCCTCAATGCCAGGAAGGACCTTTCCTAGATGTCTTTTCCCACATCAAAGGGAGAGTGCACAGATTGGAAACCTATTGTGGTCATATCTGAGTAGCAAATAGAGATGGAGAGAGGTCTCTCGGGCATTTCCTATCGAAAGTCTGTATCTTAGAATAGTGAATACGACAAAGTCACACTCAGAAGTCAAAGAATTCAACAAGCTCTTTGGGAATACACAATGTGAGAATAAAACATGAAGAAATCACACAGTATCATTGTCTCAAAAGAACCTGTTTGGAACAAAATGTCTTATCAATAATATAGTCTGTAGGTTGCAAATACAAACCATGAATTAGGATGAGAATCCAGTCAGTAAGTAGTCTAGATCAAAGTGAGACTTTTGCATATTTTAAAACCTCTAACTGGCTTGCTCTGAACATCTTGGGAAAGTTGTCTCATCAGGTATTGTCAGCTTCCACTTCAGGAAATCCTTACCTTTACATCACCAGATGGTATGCAGGTCCAGTCAGGGTTAGGTGCTTTTTTAGATGTGTTACATGAATCCAGGAGTCTATTCCCTGCAGTTTGGCTACACAAGGGTTAGTTAACAGGACCTAAAAGGAGCCTTTTCAGCCAGGTTGCAGAGAGTCTTTAAGAAGGTGTCTTTTCCAATAGATAGTTATGAAGGATGTTTGCTTAAGGTCTTCATTTCCCTGGACTTCACTATGAAATGATTGTTCTACCAGAATATAGTTAATTTTGATAGAAGCAATTAGGCCTTTATAATATATCTCCTTTTATGAACTACGGATCAAAAGAAGCAGGGGCCAGGTGCATTGGACACCCTGTGACTATCTCAAAGAGTGAGAGTTTATGAGTTCCAAAGGGGGTGGATCGAAGATTTACGACCAATGGCAATACTTTTGGCAAAAGCATTTGGAGGATCTCTACAAATTTTGCCAATTGAGTCTTAATAGTAGTGCATTCAACTAATCTAAGGATTGAGGGTGGTAAGCTCAGTGAAAGTGTTATAAAATCACATTTTTACTACATGCTAATCACAGTGAAGGGTATGAGGCATACCCTGATGAACACAAAAAGACATGATCCCTAACCTGGTAAGACTTACAATGAGAGGAATGAAATATATTATCCTATAAAAATGTTGAAAGGAACCTGTAATATGCTGTGAAGAAGAATTTCATTGTACCATTAGGGCATAGAATAAGGGACTTGACCCATTTGTGAGATCGGGGAAGAAGTGGAAGTGGGGATGGGAAGTTATTGAAAGTATTAAGCATGTTGGGAAAGTGTGACATGATCAAATTTGTGTTCTCCAACAAAGCTGCCATGTGAAGAGCAGATTTTGTTTCCCTTTCTGAACCAGTTCCTAGGAAGCACAGACCAAATTTTCAGTCCACTCTCCTCCAAGTCTATAATATTTCATGGCATTGATTTTAGTCACTCACCTTACCTCTGACTATATTATTCTTCCTTCTCTTAGTTTCCCTTTGCCCAGTTATTCTCGCTTAGTAATTTTTATTTCATTTTTCTGCACATGCCTTTATAATCCATATATTAGTTTTCGTCTTTTTTTGGGGGGCAGGGAGAGGTAAGGTACTAATAATAAGTAAATGGAATAAAATATGTCCTAGTTCTGAAAGTGTTTACAACATATCTGAAGAATTAAAGGAACAGTATGAAACAAATAGCTCCGAAAAAATACAAAAGACAGATAAGAGAATAGGTCTTAATAGATTACTTCACCGATAAGGGAATGTCATTTTTAAACAAGGTAGATTTGAACTAGTCAGCAGCTTTGAGATCTCAAGGAAACCCTGTTGAGTGTGTACTTCAATATAGATACATTTCTTCTCTCTCATATCTTTCTCTTACTTCTCTTAATATTGGGACTCTTGTTCTTTTATTTTCCTAATTACTTGCTCCTAGGCTGGAACCTTATTGAGGGAAGAGATGTTGCTATTTATTTATTTATTTATTTATTTATTTATTTATTTACTTTTAACTCTGTCTCCCTGTCCCCTACCTCTCTATAGCATCCAGTACAATACTATTGCAAAATAATTTATAGCTATGTATTCAAAAACTATTCATTTTTTTTCTCATAGTTTACCTCTGTTATGGGTAAAGTTGGTCTCTGGTTTCCAAGCATTGCATTTAAGGTTGAAAACTGCCATTGCTTTTTCTTCTATGCTGCCCTTCTATTCCCCTTCCTTTCGGCAGTGAGAGTTAGCATTCCTACATAAAATGCTGATGAACACCGCCACTAGCTTGGACAGAAATGCCAAGGAAATGAGCAGAAAAGAGAGGTATCCACATTACGTTCCTTCTCTCCTCCCTATTTTCTGCTTGAACATTTTAAATTTTATCCCAATTTTTTTTTTTTATAAAAGATTAACAAGTAAATAAATAGGCACGTTTCCTTTCATAAGTTAGCCTATTATAACTACCAGGTCTAATAAGGCCCTCTTTGAAAAAACAAATGAATGGAGGAGCCCTGCAGAAGCTGGTGAGGTAAAATGATGCTATGTCTCAGGAGCTGGAAGCGGTTAACCTTCAGGCCAGTGAAAAATACTAAACACCAAGGGAATGTGGATGGAGAGGATATAAGGTCTTTATAGACGGCTTTCTTTTTCCCTTGTGAATGCAACTTTAACCTTGTAAAAGATGTACTTTTGTCTTGTTAACCTGGCTTTGAAGAGGAATGACCCTGACAGGGAGACAATAGCAGCAGCAAAGTATAAAGGGTAATAAACTCCAAGGAGCCTTTTTACCATCTTCAGAGTTTGGGGCAATATTAAGGTTTACCCCCTAAGGAAAAGGCATCAAGAGCCATAAAACCCGTGCCTTCGCTCTTTTCTTTTCAAGACTCTGCTGTATGTTCGCTTACTCTTTCTGAGAGGTCTTTCTGTAGTCCTGCTTCAGCTAGAAGGCATTTTTCTTTTTCTTCACTCTTGGAATGTTTCTTCTTTTTTCCTTCCTTTTCTTCCTTCCTTTCCTTCCCTCAGTTCTTCTTTTCTCTTTAAAGCAGCTGCAGGAGACTGTCACTTGGCAGCAGCGTGGAAAGCCAGTAGGTGAGATACTTGAAGGCTATAGAGAGCAGACAGCACCTTGTCTGTGGGTTCTTGTGGGGTCATTTGGAAAAGCTTTCACCTGAGCAGACCTGGAATAGAAGCAGCTCTGGGAACATTCTCATTAATAGCTAGAAATCCTTGGTTGAGGTTTCAGATCTGGCGTTTAATTACATGAGCACGTACTCTGCATTAGAATTATCCATCATCATCATTATTTGATTTAATCTGGAAGATAGGGAGATATTTGGAGTTTTTATATTTCAATAGGTTCTACTGACCTATAGACCTGTGACGTAGGCTGTGCCTGGAAATCTAGCTAGCTAGCTATCAGGCATGTAGGTCAAGAAGAATATCAGAGCCAAAGCCCCAGAAGGACTCGTCTGGCCTCCTTCCTATTAGCACAACCCCTCCAAGCGGAACCACTGTCCTGACTTGTAACATCATGAATTTTTTTTTGCCTGCTTTTGTCCTTATATCGATGCTTGGCTCCTTGCGCTCAACAGCGGGTTTGTGAGATTCATGCATACTGTTGTTGTCGTGATAGATTGTTCATTCTCATTATGTGTCACAGTGACTCTCAAAATGTGTCCTCAGATTACTAGTATCAGCATCATAGGAACTTGTGAGAAATGCAAAATTTTGAGCACATTCTTGAGCCACCCACCTTGACCTGCTTAATCAGAAACTCTGGGGGTGTGGCACAGCCATCCGTGTTTTAACAAACCCTCCAGATGATTCTGAGGCACACTGGTTTTCAGAAATATCACTATGTAGTATTCCGTTCTCTGAATATACTGTGATATATTTATCATTCTACTAGTGGTGGACATTTGAGCTATTTCCAGTATAAGGCTACTAGAAAGAGCTATGTATTTTCTAGTACATGCATTTTGGTGATCGTGAAAAATGCATCTATTGTGGGTATATAACTGGGAGTATAATTTCTGCGTCATAGGATATGCTTTTGTTCAGCTTTAGTAGATATTACCATATAATTATCTAAGTGGTTATACTTATTTACATTCCCCCACTGGATACAAGAGTTGCCATTTCTTAATATCCTTACCAAATATATACTTGGTATTTATTTTATTTTTTGCTATTCTGATGGGTGATGGTATATCTCATTGATGTTTTAATATGCATTTCTCTGATGACTAGTTAAATCAAGTACCTCATCATATACTCATTAGCTACTCCGATATCTTCTTTATTGAAGTATACATTCAAGTATTTTCCCATTTTTTCTATTAAGTTGTCTATTTTTATCTCATTGATTTCTAGATACAAGTCTTTGTCAGATAAATGTATTGCAAATATCTTTTCCCACTTGTGGGATGCAATGCAATTATATTTTTGATAACAAGCATTCCCAAAGTGTAAGTATGAACTAAAAGCCTGCCTTGTGACTTACAGATTTTTTTTCAACATATTTCCAGTATCCTAATTATTTGCTCACTAACTTTCTTTCTTAATGAAGCATTATTGCTTGGAGTAGCAGGACTTTTCTACATTATGTATACAGCCGAGGAGAGGCTGATAAAACCACGCAGAAGGCTATATGGAACATTTGGGACAGGTCCATATCTCACAGCAAACTAAACACTTGAAGGCTTAGGCATGTGCATCTTTGTTTTTGTTTGTTTGTTTGTTTTGCCTTTTTTTCCTGTACTTCATAATCACTGTCCCTTCTGCTTTTAAAGATGGTTTCTAGGTGATTGGCAAGTAGCCCAGTAAAGACCACGGATGATAAAGGAGGCATAGCAAATCTGTGGGGAGAGGAAAAAATTATTCAATAAATAGAGCTGGGGCAATTGGTTGGTTATTTGGATAAAAATCTATTCAGTTTCTGATCTCAAGCCATTTATAAAAATACCTTCCAAGTGGAACAAAAAGTTAAATATAAAAATTCCAACCATGAAGAACTAGAAGATAATATTTGTGAATATTTCTCTGATTTCTTAATGTGAAAGGAAATAGCAAAGGAAAAGATATATAGATATAACTATATCATAATTTGAAACTTTTGAACTTCTAATTCTAAACTGAATTAAACAAGAAAAAGCAAACTGAACCAATATTTTCAAGAACTATGACACAAAGAGTTCATATTCTTAATCTTAAATTCATAACATATGAAGATCATGAACAATTAGGAAAGACATTAAAGACTTTGTAGAAAATGTACAAAAAATAACAAAGGTTTATTTACAAGGCATAAAATACAACTGGTTGTTAAATTAATATGTGTTTAAAACATAAAATTTTAAAAAGGGAAAGGAAGAAAAAATCCAAACATGCATAAAGTAAAAAAAATACAAATTAATCTTTTTAAAATTGCATTTTCAATATTGTGGTGAATTTAATTGGACTTCAACACAAAATATAGTTTGCATTAAGAAAACAAATTTCATGGAGGAGCAAAAATTAATATTCTATTGTAGCAAGATGTAAGCTGAGGAGAGAAAAAAGAGGTGATTAAGCATTTACTAGCAAGTGAAGAAAGAAAGGAAATCTTCAACAGGCTGGTGGCAGCCTCTAGAGTCTAGAGGGTGGCCTTTCAGGTTGTCAAAAGTAAACAACAGCAATAATGACGACAAAAGAGGAAATAAAATAGGAGTTTGTAAAAGATCAGATATGATGGGTGTCATTAGTTAGTATCGAATGTGAAGAATAAGGAACAACCCACATTTTGACAGCGTGAGGGAAAAGTCAGTTACCCATTGTATTCACAATGATGCGGGTGCTATGGCAAAGATGAATGCAGCCCACCCCTGCCTTCAAGGAGCTTAGAAACAAGTTAGCTAATAATTTGGATGAACTATTGTTGAAGCAGGTACAGTATCTGCATCTTCAATAGGATTTTATTAAATTCCCTGGGGCACTTCAACCTAGGATCCATGAAAAAACACAAGCTGTTTCTGTGTGTGTGTGTGTGTGTGTGTGTGTGTGTGTGTGTGTGTGTGTTTATCCTAACAACTGATATTTATACTGACAACCCTGATTCGTAAGAAACAGTGAAATCGAATTAGTATATTCTGATGACAGGGAGTACAGGGTATATTTTAGAAAGATTTGCAGCAAAACTGATTTTACAAACAATTCTGGCTTTTACGGAGTTAATCTGCAACTCTCTATGAGTCAACTGAGAGCTCTACAGAGCTGAAATTTCACTGCATGTGCTCTTTCAGCACATAGGATTGATTGAACATTAAAATGAACTGCTTATTCCTCTACCTTTGGAAGTGTAATCCAAAATAAAGAGGGGTGGCCAGGAGAAAAAGGCACACATTTAATTTTTACAGCACACAAATATCCTAATGTCATTCACTTTCCAAAAAGTCGTGCAGAAGTGAGGATAAACACCTGATATTACAGATACCACAAAATTCTGTTGTTTCTGTGAATGATTACAATAATTGAGATTGATTTTTGCTTGACTCATCTAAGTAATTATCTCAAACCTCTGCTTTATTTTTTAATCTCATGCTACAGTTTATTACTGTTACTACCTGAAGAAATAGGTAAATATAAAGTTCCTTTGCTTTTTGCAAACTGAAATCTTCATGTTTTTTTGCAAAATACTAAATTGGGTAACATCACCAAACATTACTTTTTCTAGAAGGAGAAACAACATTCACAAAAGAAATCCAAAAGTGTGCTGGTTCAAAAAAGAAAAAAAGTTTTCTGTTTCATGTATTTGATCCTCTGAGAAATTTCATGACAAATTTTCATCTATTGTTTTTGTAGTAATCCTTGCATTGTGAAATTAAAACTGACTCAATATTAAGCTTTTTAAAAACAATTATTCAGTAGTGAAATAACTATACATTTTCTTCTAAAAACAGGTGGTGTCCTGTGTACATGTATGTGAAAAATGGCTAACCTTTTTTATTCAGTTCAGCAGCAATATTCGTTTGACTTGCTTTTTAATTTCTGCAGTCGGTGCGTGTGAAATGCAAGCCTGTGCTGGGGGTTTGGGATGTGAACACGTGTACAAGGTTCCTTTTGATGAAGAGCAGAACTGACCCTTTTCCCCACCCAGCTTCCTCCTCTGTGCCTGTGTGTTCGGAACAGCGTTTCGGAACACAGTCCCACATTGCAGTGATGTCCCAAATCGCAGGATTAATGTGTCTACGAACAGACCTCTTATGCCTCCAAAATGAAGTACTCCTTGCTAATTTCTCTTCAAGACACCAGCTTAATTGCATTTTAAACAAATGGGCTGCTTTGCTGGCCAACTTTTAAATGAGATAACAGCAATGTTCACTCTCCAGCAGTGATGAGTGCCTTGCAGTAGATTCAAAACTCTGTTCAATAACAGGTTTAATCTCACACCAGCAGATTTACTGCAGAATAAACTGCCACTGAGCTCATAATTAGTAAAAGAACAACAGCAAAAAATCCAACCTACTAAATATTATTTTCCAAAGCAGCAGGCAATGTTTTAGTGGAAAATTTCAGTCCTGTTCTTTGTGTGTTTTATTGATTTTATGTATGATATTGGGAATTCATGCCATGATTTAAGATAATATTCTTTATCGATCACGTAAGCAGTTGTTTAGCTATCTGTTAGCAAAATGATGCCCTCATTCACAGAATATGTGACATATACAGCCAGGGCGACTATAGTGTTTCTCTCTTTAATGTTTATTTCTTCTTCTTCTTCTCCACCCCCCCCCCCTCCCGAATAGCATATCCACTGCTGGAAAACAACAGCCAAAAAGCATTTGTGCTCTAGAAACAATCTTCTCATAATTTTCTTTGTTGCAGCTATTAGTGGCCAATTGTGATTCAGTGAAAACCCTCTTCAACAAACAGATGTTACAAAGTATATTCTCTGCTTGCTGCATCTAAACAAATATTAATGAGATTATTGGAACTATTAAGAAAAAAGAAAGTGCTTAGTATATATTTATGGTCTTATGTATGAGGTTATATACCATTCTAAATTTCTCATTTATACTGCACAATAGTAAGATATAGTTATAATGACACACCAAGGGACATATTTTTCATAATTGTCTTAAATATCTGTGTAAAAACCTGTATTACACAATTCTGAAAAACTCATCTATAGATAAGGGTGAACAAAAGCTTTTGTGCAAAAGTAGAGGAAAGCAACTATGTGTATATTTTTTAAGATCCACTTCATATACACCATACACAGATTTAAAAAAACAAACCAAAAAAAAACCTTACTTTTTTGTGTGTAAGTATAAATTAAATAAGTAATAGTAAAAACAACCACAACTATTATCAAATAGCTTCTAAATATTTGGGCAGTGTGCTTTTTTTGACATTTTTCAAGCAGAAATAAGTTGTCTTTAGTACAAGCACCAGCTCACCTCCCATCACTCAAACATGCAGTAATGACATGTGAGGCTAGCATTATTTCTAGCATTAACCTTTTGATAATGAGTGCTACATCAAATGGAATTTGAGGAATCTAATGGTACTGCTGTGCGGTTGATTTTTTTTTAAGAACCCCAAAGCAAATTAAATCTCAGTGAATCGACATCATATGCATAGACAACAGCAGTTTGAAGAAATAACTAAAAACTACCAATTTATAAATAAAGCTTTTAACTCTATAGGTTCTATAAGTGATGAAAAATTACTCCTTGCTGACTGCATTTAAACTGCCCCTAATTAGTACTGATCCTGAAGATTAAAAATTAAAAAAAAAAAAAGAAAAGGAAAGAAAGAAAAGAAAGTATTTTCAGGTCTGTCTCTGACTGATTATCATGGTATTTGTAAGTCAAGACAGAAAGAATTTTAGAAATGAAATGTCTCAGGAAGGACCCAAATCCCATAACTCACAAAGGAGGAAACTAATGTTCAAAAGTGATGGGATAGACCGAGGGCACATTTTTCATTTGTCTCATCTATTACATAGGAGTGATGTTTATTCTTTTATCACATACCTAATAAGTATAAGTATCCTAGTCTATAATCTGGTCCATCAGGTTTCAAAGTCATTGCTCTGAACCACACATGCTGGATGACCTCATCTAAGATACGGCTGCCTTATGGATCTTATACAAGACCACATTCTTCTTTCCCTGACCATTTCTATTTTAGCCTGTGTGCTGCTGGAGGAAGGACTTTTTGTCAAGAAGGCTGTTTTTTTTTTTTCCCCCCAACTTTATTGAAGTATAATATACATGCAATAAAATGCACTCATTTCTAAGTATCCGATTTGATGACATTTGACAAATACCTGTGCAGTCACCATCCCAATCAAGATACAGAACATTGCCTTCACTTAAAGAATTTCCTTCCTGTTCCTTTGCAGTATACCCACCCCCATCATCCACCACAGGAAATCACTGATCTGATTTGTGTCGCAATAGATATGTTTTGTCTGTTCTAGAACTTCCTATAAATCGTAGCACAATTTTATTTATTTATTTGATTTGACAAATACTTACACAGAGCTTATTATGTGCTAGACGCTAAGTGCTATACAGATACCACAATGTTTAATTCATATAACCACCATGAGGTGGGTATTATGATCCCCAATTTACAGAGAGCAAAGCAGAAGCCCAGAGAGATTAAGTCATTGTCCAGGGTCACACAGCTGGTATTTTAGCCCCACCAATCTGGTTCCAGAGCCTGTGCCCTAATAATGCAACGTGAAAATTGACACACTTATGGGCTCAGAGCCTGGATTTGGGTGGCTCTGGAGCTTGACAATGATAACATCTAAACCTTGTTCTCTGCTGCCACTCTTCCAAGCACTTATACATATTAGCTCATTAGAACAATCCTTTAATGTAGGTAGTATTGTGCTTTTCACAGATGAGGAAATGGAGGCAGAGGGAGGCACAGGATGTTTATAAAACCAAGAAATTGACATCCATTATGTCTAACTCTCTAGAGCCTAGAAGAGTGGTGTATGGTAGGTGCTCAATAACACACATACGCGCGCGCACATACACACACACACACACAATGTGTATGTATGTATGTATATATATATATATATATATACACATATATGTATATATATAATACACCATACAATATATGACATTAAATATGTAATACATATTATTCATAATATATATTTTACATTCTTAAGCATATATACATTTTAAAATAATTGAGTGAATCTATAATTATATCATTAATATGTTAATGCATTTATTTAATAAATGAAACAATTTGTGTTGATTTTATTAGCATCTTCATTCTATAAATGAGAAAATAAAACTGAGAGATTCAGAAAGAGAGTGTTAATGACACCCAAACTTACAAACCTTGAATGGATTGCTTGGTTTTGAAGGCAAGCCTCTCAGTTTCCAAAGAGTACACCTTTTTTCACTATATCTTCCCACCCATTTTTCAGCACCCTGCTAGGTACATTTACTACATAACTCTCCTCATATAATCATCACAGTGACCCTATGGAGAAAGTATTTTCACCACTTTATGTGTTTATAACCAATAATATTGCAGTCAGAATAGGCAAATTCCCCATGGTCACCTAGTTGGGGAAGTTTATACTCCCTGCTCAAATTCAGGTGGGGAGTTGATTCTGATGTAAACAAATTAAAAATCTTCACTGTGGAGGTGATACATTGAAAATGCATGAGATTACTGAAATAGAGGATGAAAAAGGATAACACAAATTTAATCAAAGAGACTTGTAGGTAGTGAGTGCCAGGAATTTTATATACTGTATTTTATTCCATCTAAGTTACCATCATTTGTAAGCTACATCTTGATTTCTAGTTTGTTAAAATGTGAAAGCAATCCATGACATGAAATCAATGAGATGAGTCTGTTACCTCTAATTCCTATGATGACTCTGTGAGATTATTCTCTCTGTTTTTTTTAGATGAAGGAAACAAGGTTCAAACAGAAAGAGTGACACACCTATGGGCCCAGAGCCTGGATTTGGGTGGCTCTGGAGCTTGTCCTTTCATGAAGCATGTCTCATCTGTCACTGTTTTCCACACTGCCAGATTGTTTTGCATGTTTGGGCACTGCTCCTGCAAATTGGGGAAATACAACGTTCTTAGAGAGTATTCTCTCTAAGAGAAGTTTACCACAAATTATTGTCTGTATGAACTTATGAACTGTTTTTTTTTAATTGCCATTGTACCACACAACATACAATTGTTTATAGTTTCACAAAATCTCACATTTTTGCTTTTGCAATTAGCTCAGACATACTTCTCCTCTCGTTATACTTGGTTAAATCCAACTCTTTTTCCAGAAGGTCACCCTGTCTTTCATGATAAAGTAACTGCTAACGCACTATGCCAACAAGGGAAGTATTGTGTTTTGGCAACACATTCCCTTCAAAATATTTTATTTTTGTAGTGGAGTGTTGTAAAATTTTAGTAAAAGCTTTTAATCAAATAATTGTGTAAAATAAATAGGTTTGCATGTTCCAATGACTTTTTCCCCCCAATTTTTAATTTTAAAGCAGTATAAATTGATAGCTTCCCAAAGATAATCCATCAGAGGAATTAAGTCTGCTACACTCACTCACAATTCCCATTTTGATCTTCCATCTCTAAATTCATGTCTCCTTGTTATTTTTCCACATCACAGGAAATGTTCATATGATTCTTCCTCAGCTAGGGAGGACTTTTTTTCTGAAGTCAGAGGAATGAGTTTTGTTCCACTTGTGAAAGCCCTCTATAATTTAAATGACTAGGTTTTCAATAGGATTTTTTTCATATCAAATTACAAGTTTCTTATAAAAAGCCTTATGTGATTCTGTGGAAATAAAACCCTGACAAATAACTGACCATTTACCTAGCAGTAAATTATTTGGTTAGCATCCATAGAAAAATTTGCGTCCTAGACTTCTTGTACGTTATACAAAAGAAGAATAACTATTCTTTAGTTTTCTTCTCAGAAAACTTCCAATTATCCATAATCTTTGAAATTTGAAATGTGTGGTGATACCACTTTCTATGCTTATTTTCCCCAATTTCTCTCTCTCTCTCTCACTCTCTCTCTCTCTATCTCTGTCTCTCTCTCCCTCCCTCCCTTTCCTCTCTCCAACCAGCTTCAGCTTATGAACTCAAATGGAAGAAGAAATATTCTAAAAACACAACAAATTTCAACTGGATATTTTAGATAGGCTTTTTGAATCCTTTAGGGATGTAAAGCTCCTTTACACATATGAAACCTTTGAAAGTTGTCAATTCATTTAAACCTTCCTTGCTTCACTCAATCTCCACAACCATCTGCCTTAAGACATAATCAGCAATATACACAATAGCCAAGACATGAAAACAACTGAAATGTCCATCGGTAGATGACTGGATTAAGAAACGGTGGTACATTTATACAATGGAGTATTATGCAGCCATAAAGAAGAGTTAAATCTTACCATTTGCAACAATATGGAAGGACCTAGAGAACATTATGCTAAGTGACAGAGAATGCTAAGATAGACAGAGAATGACAAATACCATATGATCTCACTTATATGTGGAATCTAAAGAAGAGAATAAACGAATAAACTAATCAGAAACAGTCTCAGAGACATAGAGGAAAAACTGAGGGTTGCTAGTTGGGGGGGTGGGGATAAGGGGGAAGGTGAGGGGATTAGAAAGCACAGTCGGTAACCAAAGATTCCCACTGAGATACGAAAGTCAATTTGGGGAATGTAATCAATAATGTTGTAAAGATTTTGTAGGGTATCTGATGGATACTTGTCCCATTAGGGAGACCACCGTAGGGATGGTGTAGATGCCTGATCACTGCACTGTACACCTGAAGCTGAGGCTGAACAATAGTGAAATGTCAACCACAATTTTATATATATATATATATATATATATATATATATATATATATTTACAAGAAGTGGAATACAGCATCAGGAATAGAGACAGTGGAAATGTAATGGCTGTATACGATATCAGAGGGGTAGTAGATGAGGGGATCACTGTGTGAGGGATATAAATGATAAATGTCTATTACATTGTTTTGTACACCTGAACCTAATAAAAAAAAAAAAGACATAATCAGGTAAGCAGTATTATTACAACTGGCTTCAGGGCATGTGAGCATATGACTTAGCAGTTGAAAAGGATTCCACACCTGGAAGGACCCAACACTTTGCTTATCTCTGCTGCCGTTGTCTTGACATTCTTAATAATTTTATTAATTTGCACGAGGCCCCACAAACTATGTAACTGACCTGTGAATTATCCCCATGTAACAGATAGGATGATTTCTTTCTCTGCTCCACAGTAGAGGGTTAGCTAGCAAAGAGGAACCAAGAGAAGAACAGTTAGAGAAGTTAGAGTAAACAGAGTTGATATGTTTTGGTTTCATTCTATAGCTTGAAATGTGAATTTGCAAAATATTAGACACTTTCAAACTCAATTATCATCTACCACCAAATGTAAGCCTTTTTTTTTTCTCACTGAAAAATCCATATCCTAAAAAGGGCGAATTGTCCTATATTTGAATTCTTACAAAGTCGGTCATGTTAAGGAGTGATTTTTCAATTAGTTTATTTTGAACACTAGCTGGGGATAACTTCAAAATACTAGTTTGGGATATTTATAGATAGCACACGACAGAATCAGTTTTAAAAAAAGGAGGCAAATAAGTTTAGTTATTTTTGGATAAATTATCTCACATTTGTTAGTGTTGGATCTCACTGTAAAAACATTTTTGGAAAAAAAGACAACAAAAATATAGTTTCAGGATAATTGAAAAAATATACAGAATAATTTGTGAACAAGTGCTTGCAACTAGAGATACTATTTCTAGGGACAGCATTATATATGAGTTCAAAATAAATTATAACAACTTTCACAGACTCTGTGCTCTGAAAGATCCAGGTAGATGCTCAGAAGGGGACCCTGGTAATGGGAAAATTACCAATGTCGGAGATCATGTGAAGAGTTTGATAAAATTATTCCATAAAATTCCAGTGTGGGAACATTGTATAAATTTACATTGTTTTGTAAGATATTTAATATTTTATAAAACATTTAACATTTAAATTTGAACATGTATAATCAAAGTATTAAATAGTATAAGTAGTCATCAGACTGTTTTATTCAATATGCCTCAAAGTATATAGATTCAAATTGTTCTCTTATCCCCAAAAATCTTTCCATTGGGGAAATGAGGCATTACTGTGTATTCATTTTTACCTTACCTTTAAATATTTGTGGTGGTAATTAAAAAGCTTTCAAAAGCACATATTAAAGTAAGGTGATATTTCTGCTATTTTATGTCATTTGCTATTTATACAATGTGGATTGTTGATTAGCATAGCTAATTGAAAGTTGAAAGTATTCAGGCATTCTCAGTTGAAAGGTTCTTTATAGCTAAAGAGTGCCAAATTGAATTATTTTCATCACTCTAGTCCAAATTCTGCACTGTGAATCTCTCCAAGACAGCTCTGCTGAGATTTATTACATGCACACATCTGTATTCCCCACAAGGTCTTTCAATCCTGCTTAAATAAAGAGGGAGTGCAACTGCCTGTCTGCCCGCCCCCTTATCTCCTAGACCATGGCTGGAGGCAGTTGTGCTGAGGAGAATGAGGTTACAACTAGAAGCAAGAACCTTGAGAAATTAAATCTATCTTAAAGTAAAACAAGCAAACAAAAACGAAATAAACCTTATTTATTCTACACAGATTTTCTTTCTGTCCCTGCTTTAATTAAAAAAAAAAAAATCCTGACTGCTTCTATTCTTATCTCTCACATCTTTCTCTTCCTTCCCATTTCAACTTCCACAATCTAAAATGTTTTCACTCCAGTTTAGATTTCTTTTCTGCAATTAGTCCTCTCCTTCACATTTGTTACCCTTGATTTCAACCCACCTTCAAACCTGATGCCTAGGTGCTCTTTCATGATTAATATCCTTTTAACTCTTGCTCACACAGTATCTACAGCTCTTAATTGACTATATTCAAATAAATTTTTATAATTTGGCATTTCGAACTCACTAAACTCTGATCCCAATGTACTTTTCCAACTTTGTTTTTTTATAGTTAGCAACCTAAACTCAAGCAATACCTGAAGTGCTTCTTTAATGTAATTGTTAATCATATTACCTTGTTAATTCATGTATTCTTGTGGGATACTTTAAGTCTTATCTAGAACAAGGTAGATAAAAAAGGAAAAATACCCTAGCTTTGAAATATTATGTTTGCCAGCTCCCTATTTTTGTTCATGCTGTTCCCTCTGGAGTACTCTCTTATCCTGGTATGTGCCATTTGAATTCTATCCAGGCATCTTGGAGAGCCAGCTCATATGTCATTTCCTGCAAGATGAATTTCCTAACCAACCAAGTCAGACTCTTTCCCTCCTTCCTGCACTTGAACTCTATAGACCCTCCATATGATGGCTCACACAATCTGGGATTACAGATAACCAAATTCTACCTACTAAATGATATACTGATTACACATAACCTTTTCAGCCTTTAATTTTAAAGAAAGTTTAGCACAAAGGAGACACTCAATAAACACGTTGACAGAATGAATGAAGCAAAACATAGAGTTAAGTTTCATGCTTCTAAGATTGAGTTTAACTTATGGGCTCCTTCTGAGGGCTTCCTTTTCCTAGTAAGTCTCCCGTTTAAAAAAAAAGAAAAGTAATTTTATGAAGTGGACCACTTTACGACATTAGTGTCATGGAAAGAATTCTACTTGGTGACACATTCATTCTCTGTTACTTCCTAGTTGTGAGATGGGGGGCAAGTCACTTGAATCTTTGATCTTTTCATAATTAGAAACAATAAATAATAGCTAATATTTAAATACTTCTTACTGTAGGCCAGGAACTGTGCTAACACTTTATGTATACTTCTTCATTTAATCTCCACCAATACCTATGAGGCAGATACTATTATTATTACCTTTTACAAAACAAAAGCCAGTTAAGTTTTCCAAGTTCACATAGATATTAGGTGATAAAAGATGGGATTTAAACCCACTCATTTTGGCCACAAAATATGTGTCCATTCTATATAGTCAGATGGTGTTAGATGAAATAAACATTCTTTACTTCAATCTAAAAACTATGAATATTTGATAAATCTGATGCTGCTTCAGTCCTTAAGCACAAAGCAAAATGTAAGGCAATATGCCTGAGCTTTAGTAAAATCCTTTGTTATTCTGGGTAATTGTGGTTGAAGATCGAAGATCGATGTAAACTCATCTTCGCAGGCATATAATCTGTGTAGCTGTGCTGGCCCTGAATTTAAAAGGGCCTCACACTTGTTTCAATGCATCCTGAAATTTTTAATAATTTTTGAACAAGTGCTCCAGATTTTCCTTTTTTACTTGGCCCCACAAATTATATAGCTGGTCCTGATTTAACATTTTGGAGACAAATATAAATATTTTCTCAGTACGTTAAACTAAACATTAAAGGCTTATCCCTTCCACTCTCACTTCCCTTTCCTTCAAACACGCCTCAAAAGGTATGGAATCATGATCTTAAAATAACTAAAGATCTCTTTTATATGAAAGCAATAGAATTTCCTGAATAAAAAGTTAATATTAATATGTCCATGTGGTAGACAGATGAAATATTTCTCTCACTTTCCTCATCCTGGTTTAGCTCAGAATTGCTCGTTTCCCATGAACCAAGATATATGAAAAAGGATGTTTCCTATTTGTAACTCTGTATAACTTCCGGAGGGGCTTTTTGCTTATTATTATTATTATTATTATTATTTTGTTCCCTCTCCTGGCTAGCTCTGATTCCCCTAGCCCTTTGCAATCTCTGGATTATATGTGAGATTCATGTCAAGTCTTTCATTTGGCAATGAACTCTGTTGAGTCTAGACTGCAGTAGAGAAAGAGGAACACTCACATAATACAACACCAAAATATGTAGTTTGGCTTCCCACTTTTGAGGAAATGTATAAAACACAATTGAAGGGTGGCCCATGAATTAATAATATTCTGCAATAGGCCTGGTCCAAACACAAGAAACACAGATTAGGTCACTTTTCACAGAACATATCTTTCTACTAAGAACTCTATGTGCATTAAGACCCCTACTAATGCTGGGGAGATGAAGATAAAGTCTAGAGAGTGTCTGTCTTCTGGTAGCTCCCCATGTAGGGAGGAGATAGTCATATACCTAGTGATCACACACTGACACACGCATGATGCAAACAGCACACAAATAAATGGGAGAGAACAGATAATATTTGGGCTTTCTCTGAGTGTGGCAAAGGGCAGTCTTTGAAACAAATTCAAAAGACAAAGCTATTAAATTGCAGTATCTGTTGGTGGGAATGACTGATCGGCTGTGACTGCGCCCGGGTTTCATGGGATTGAGAGTGGGGGCGGTGAGTAGGTGGGGACAGATATGCCACGCAAAAGGTGAGGTGATATTTTGTTAAAAGGGATGAAAAAATAATAGGTTTTAAGGAGTATAAAGACTTAATAGAAATATGTGTTTAACATAGATAATATGTGTGGAAGCAGAATAATAACTCTTCCCCTTGTCTCAAAGATATCCATATCTTAACACCTGGAACCTGTAAATATATTAGGTTAGGCAAAGGGGAATTATAGTTACAGACGGAATTAAAGTTACTAATCAGCTGATGTTGAGATGGGATGATGATCTTGGATTATACAAGTGGACCAAATATAATCACAAAAGTCCTTATAAATAAAAGAGGGAAGCACAACAGAAAGAACCAGAGAAATGGATGCATGCAAAGGATTAGGTCAGATGTTGCTGTATTTGAAGATGGAGGAATGTGGCCACAAAACAAGGAATTCAGGTGGCCTCTAAAAGCTGGAAAAAGGCATGAAAATGGATTCCTTCTTAGAATCTACAGAAAGATGTGGTCCTGCTGACAACTTGATTTTAATTAGGACAATGAGAATGGTGTTGGACTTCTGACCCCCAGAACTAAGGAATATTTGGACTTCTAGCTCTGACTTAAAATGGCAACATAGGAGGATCCTGAACTAACTTCCTCCCATTGGCACACTGAATCTATAGCTATATATGGAATAATTTCTTCTGGGAAAACAAAACAAAACAACTGAAAACTGGCAGATCAAACCCTTCTCATTGGACAAATGAGAGAGTAACCACATCAAAGCAGGTGAGAGAGATTGAGACACAGTCTCACCATAAAGTCTACCCTTGGTGCGGCCACCCAAAAATCAGTAAGAAACTCAAAACCTGGATCTGCTCCCTGAGGAGTGAAGTTTGTACCCCACATCAAGCACCCAAACCTTTAAGACTGGCACCTGAGAGATGAGCCCTTAAAACATCTAGTTCTGAAAAACAACGGGGCTCATGCCACAATACTCACAAGGCTTGCTGAACCACAGAATAGCTCCTGAAGATCCTGCAAGCAGACTCACTCACCCCAGGCCCTGTGCAGAAGCACCCCTTCAATAAAGCACCAGACTTTATTTGAATGACACTCATTTCATAATTTTAAAGCATTGGTCTGAGGGGCAGGGGCCTGCTGAGATATTCTCTGGGGTTGGAGCCTGGTGGATACTAACTTCCTGGTCTCCCTCTGCCTTGCTAAAGATAGCAGACACCATATTTTTTCCCCTAGCCTTATTTTTCTTTTTATTTCACATCTTTCCTTCCTTATATTTTTCTTCTTTTCTTTTTTTTTCACTGGGTGCATCTTTGAACTTCCCCTCTGCCTTACTCCAACCAGTGAATGCTATCTTCGTGCCCTCACTCTGCTGTGCTCCAGAGCACCAGTATCTCTCAGAGTGGAGATTTTACACATGTCTAATCCCCTGTTCTTGTATGTCGGGTGACCAGATTTTTGTGGCTACCACCCAGGGGATGCCCCTTGATCACCTGGCTCTGGAGACAAGGGTGGGAGGGATGGTGGGTGCACTTGCATTCCTGGTGCCATGGAATTGTAAAAACCAGGGATATAGATCTTGGCAGACTACCACTCCCAGGGTACTGCACAGGTAGCAGACAGAAACACATGCCCAGTCTTTCTAAGAAAGAGGCCTATTTGCTCATTCAGGAGATTTCGCCTGAAGGATATGCTTCTGGTTTGGTACACTTACAGGAGCCTCTATCAAGGGGGTAGATAGTCTCAGGGAAGAGGGGACAGAATCCAGTGGACACAATCTTTGTACTCTCTCTCTGCCTTCCTCTAATTTGCTAGTATCTTCCAGAAAGGAACTTATACACTTGTCTTGCACCGTGATTTTTGTGGCTGCTGTCAGGGGAGACCTCTGTATCTCCTGGCTCTGGTGACCAGCAGGGCTTATACTTGTGGGTCCAACAGGACTGTAACCAACAGAAAATGTTCTTAAACAGCCACCACTCCCAGGGCACAGCAAGAGGTAACAGACCCAGGAGCTCAATTGTTCTGTGAAAGAGGTTTATTAGCTAATCATCATAGATGCAGCCTGAGGGGCAGACTTCTAATTAAACACACATCTAAAGGCTGACTGTAAAACTTTTGAGAGGCCTTGGAGTGCAGGCACTATCTTTGCACTCTCACTCTGCTGTGCTCCAGAGTACCAACGTTTTTTGGAGGGTGGCACATATACATGTCTGGTACCCCAGATTTTACATCTGGGACCCTGGTTTTTACAACTGTTGCTCAAAGGAAAATCCTTGATTGCCTCGTTCTAGTGGCCATGGCGTTTGCATTTCGGGATCCCATAGGACATTAATAATCAAAGAGACAGTTCTTTGTAGGTTACCATCTTCACAGCACTGCACAGACAGCAGCCTGAAACACACCTCCAGTCATTCTGTAAAAGAGGCCTAGTTGCTATTCCCGGAGCTTTGGCCTTAGGGGCAGGCTTCAAGTTTGGCACACATGGAAGTACTTTTACGGAACATGAGCCAGGAAATGCCATCTCAGTTCTCTTCCACTCCCTCACTACAGCTCAGCAGTGTCTCCTGAAACTTGTACACTGGTTTGGAGCCCTGATTTTTATAATTGCTGACCAGGGGACACCTCCAGATCACCTGGATCTGGGGGCCAATAGTGCTTACATCTGTAGTCTCACAGGACTGTATATATTTTCATTCTTTAAAAGCTGCTATCTGAGGGTCTGGCTTCCAACCAGCCTGAATCTAGGTGCTGACTGAGATCCTCCCATTTAGGACACTGACTGGACTTGGTGCACTCTCAACTACTGGGAGCTGTTATAAATAAAATATGCTGCTTGGATAATCACAAAGATGTAAAAGACAACCAAGAAGCAGGGCAGAGTTTAGCAATAAGGTCCATCTCCTACACAAGGTGAACACTTCAAGATTGGGAGATGTGGCTGTGTCATCTAATGAATAGAAACCAACACAGAGAATGAAGGAAAATAAAGGGGAAAAAAAGTTCCAAAAGAAAAAGAAAAACAAGACAAAACCTCAGGAAAATTTTATAAAATGGAGATAAGTAATTTACCTGATAAAAAGTTCAAAATAATAGTCATAAAGAGCTTCACCACAGTCAGGAGAAAAATGAGTGAACGCAGTGAGAATTCTATGAAGAGATGGGAAATACAAGGAAGTCCCAGACAGAAGTCACAGGAGTAAAGAGTACAATAATTGAAATGAAAATTTCATGACAAGAGTTCAACAACAGACTAGATAAAGCAGAAGAAAGCATCAGTGAACTCAATGACAGGGCAGAGGAACTCACCCAATCAGAGCAACTAAAAAAAAACAAAAAACAAAAAAAAGAAAGTGAAAAGGAAAAAAAGAAAAATAACTTAAGGAATGTATCAGATAACATCAAGCAGACTAATGTTCACATTATAGGAGTCCCAGAAAGTGAAGAGAAAGGGCAGAAAATTTATTTGAAGAAATAATGGCTGAAAACTTCCATAACCTGGGGAAAGAAATAGATATTCAGATTCAGGAAGCACCAAGAGTTCCAAATAAAATACACCCAAAGATACCCAAACCAAGACACGTTATAATTAAAATGTCAAAAGTTAAAGACAAGAAGAGAATCTTAAGTGCAGCAAGAGAAAAACAACTTGTTACATACAAAGGAACTCTCATAAGACAGTTAGCAGGTATTTCAGGAGAAACTTTGCAGGCCAGAAGGCAGTGGCATGATATAGTCAAAGTGCTGACAGAAAATACCACAAATACTCTATTCAGCAATGTTATCATTCAGAATAGAAGGAGAGATTAAAAGTTTTCCAGACAAACAAAAGATAAAAGATGCAACACCACTAAACCGGTTGTAAAATAAATGCCTTTAAAGGCATTTTCTTAAGTTGTAAAAAAGGGGTGTTAATTATTAACAAGAAAGCATCTGAAAGTATAAATCTTATTGGTAAAGGTAAGCATATAGTAAAGGTACTCAATTAATTACTTTTAAAGCTAGTATGCAGATTAAAAGAAAAAAGTAGTAAAAATAACTATAACTACAATAATTAGTTAAGGAATACACAAGATAACAAAATGTAAAATGTGACATTGAAAACAAAACATAGAGTTGGGGAATAGTAAAAATATAAGGCTTTAGAACGCATTCAAACTTAAGTTGTTATCAACTTAAAATATACTGTCATAAATATAATTTGTTATATTTAAGTATCATGGTAACAGCAAAGCAAAAACCAATAGTAGATACACAAAAGATAATGAGAAAGAAATCTAAGTATACCACCAAACAAAGACATCAAACCATGAGAGAAGGGGAGGTGGGAGAGGAACGGGGAAAACACAAAACATCCAGGAAACAGTTACCAAAATGACAATAAGTACATACCTATTAATAATTACTTTAAGTGCAAATGGACTAAATACTCTAATAAAAAAAACACAGTAGTTGAAAGGATTTAAAAAAAAACAGAAAAACAAGATCCATCTATATGCTGCCTTCAAAGGACTCACTTCAGATACAAGGAAACACACAGACTGGAAGTGAAGCAATGGAAAAAGATATACTATTCAAATGAAAACTAGGAGAAAGCTGGGGTAGCTCTACTTATATCAGACAAAATAGACTTAAAAAAAAAAGTCTGTAATAAGACACGAAGAAGGGCATTATATATGGATAAAGGAGTCAATCCAATAGAAGATGCAACATTTGTAAATATCTGTGCACTCAACAGGGGAGCACCTAAAAACGAACAAATATTATCAGACTTAAAGAGAAAAGTAGACAATCTTTCAATAATAGTAGGAAATTTTAATACCACACTTACATCAATGGATACATCATCCAGAGAGAAAAATCAATAAAAAAAATCAACTTAAAACAACATTTTTAGATCAGATGGACTTAACAGATATATACAGAATATTCTATCCAAAAGAAATAAAATACACATTCTTCTCAAATGCACATGGAACATTCTGCATCACTTGTTAGGCTACAAAACAAGTCTGAACAAATTTAAGAAGATTGAAGTTATATCAAGCATCTTTTATAACCACAATGGCATGAAACTAGCAATCAATTACAAGAAGAAAAGTGGAAAATTCACAAATATGTAAAGACTGAAAAAACAGCACTAAACAACTGGTGGGCCAGAGAAGAAATCAAACCAAAATGAAAAATAATACATTGAGACAAACAGAATTGGAAATATAACATTCCAAAACTATGGGATGCAGCAAAACAGTTCTAGGAGAGAAGTTCATAGAGATAAATGCCTACCTTAAGAAACAAGAACCCAAAAAATCTGAAAACATTTATACATAAAGACAAGTGTTCTCCAATGTTCATTGCAGCTTTATTTATGGTGGCCAAGACATGGAAACAACCAAAATGCCCATCGATAGATGAATGGATAAAGAAGTTGTGGTATATATACACAATGGAATACTATTCGGCGGTAAGAAAAGATTAAATAAGACCATTTGGGACAACATGGATGGATCTTGAGAATGTAAAGCTAAGCAAAATAAGTCAGACAGAAAAAGCAGAGAACCATATGTTTGCATTGATGTGTGGTATATAAACCAAAAACAACAAAAGAACATGACAAACAAATGAGAAACAAAAACTCATAGACACAGACAATGGTTTAGTGGTTACCAGAGGGTAAGGGGGGAGGGAGGTGGTAGATGAGTGTAAAGGGGATCAAATGTATGGTGATGGAAAGAGAACTGACTCTGGGTGGTGAACACACAATGGGATTTATAGATGATGTAATACAAAATTGTACACCTGAAATCTATGTAACTTTCCCAACAATTGTCACCTCAATAAACTTTAATTAAAAAAAAAGAAAAAGAAACAAGAAAAATCTCAAACAACCTAAATTACACCTCAAGAAACTAAAAACAAAGTAACAAATTAAACCCAAAGTTAGTAGAGGACAGAAAAAAAATAAAGATCAGAGCACAAATAAATGAAATAGAAACTAAAAAGACAATAGAAAAAATATATGAATTTAAGAGACTACTACAAACAGTTTTTTCCATCAAATTGTACAAACTAGAAGAAATGGATAAATCCTAGAAACATGCAACCTTCCAAAACCAAATCATGAAGAAACATAAAATCTGTACATATGAATTACCAGGAAAGAGATTGAATCAGTGAATTAAAAAGCTTCCTACAAAGTCCAAAACAGACAACTTCACTGGTGAATTTTACCAAACATCAAAGAATACTTCTCAAACTCTTCCAAAAAATAAGAGGATGGAATATTTTCAAACTTATTTTATGAGGCCAGCATTACCCAGATAGCAAAACCAGACTAGGATACCACAAGAAAGAAAAAATTGCAGGCCAATATCCTTGATAAACATAGATGCAACATTCCTTAACAAAATATTAACAAACTGAATTCAACAATACATTAAAAGTGTCGTATTAATACAATGAAGAAGTGGGATTTATTCCAGGAATACAAGAATGGTTCACCATCTAGAAGACAATCAGTGTGATACACAACATTAACAAAATAAAGGATACAAATCATATGGTCATTTCAATAGGTGCAGAAAAAGAATTTTCATGTAATTCAACACCTATTTATGATAAAAAAAGTAAAAACCTCTCAACAAAGTGGATATAGAAAAAATGTACCACATCATAATAAATGCCATAATGGACAAGTCCAAAGCTAACATACTCAATGGGGAAAAGTTGAAAGCTTTCCTTTAATATAAACAAGACAAATATGCCCACTCTCATCACCTTTCTTCAACATACTATTGAAGTTCAAGTCACAGCCATTAAGCAAGAAGAGAAAAAAGTACATCCAAGTTAAAATATACCTGTCGCTATTTGCAGAGGACATGATATCATATTCAGAAAATTCTTAACACTCCACCAAAAAACTGTTGGGAATTACAAATAAATTCAGTAACTTACAGGAAAAAATAATATGAAGAAATCTGTTGCATTTCTATATAACAAACCATCAGAAAGAGAAACTAAGTAAAAAAATCCCATTTACAATCACATAAAAATGAATAAAATATCTAGGAATAAATTTAACCAAGGAGCTAAAGATATGTACACTGAAAACTGTTAGATATTGATAAAAGAAATTAAAGGAGACATGGAAAATGAAATTAAAAAAACATGGAAAGACGTTTTGTGCTTAAGGATTAGAAGAATTCATATTGTTAAAATATCCACATTACTCACATCAATCTACAGATTTATATAATCCTTATCAAAATTCCAATGGCAGTTTTCACAGAACTAGAATAAACAATTCTAAAATTTGTATGGAACTGCAAAAAAACAACAACCAACCAAACAAACAAACAAAAAAACCCCACAAAAACAAAAACAAACAAACAAAAAACTGTGAATAGCCAAAGCAACCTTGTGAAAGAAAAACAAAACTGGAGGTATTACAGTCCCTGATTTCAAGTTATATTATAAAACTATAGTAATTAAAACAGTATGGTATTGGCATACAAACAGACATATGGATGACTGCAACAGAATAAATTGCCCAGAAATAAACCCACAAATACATGGTCAATTAATTTATGACAAAGGAGCCAAGAACATATATTAAGGGAAAGACAGTCTTTTCAACAAATGGTGATGGGAAAACTGGACAACCACATGTAAAACAATATAAATGGACCACTATCTTACACCATACACAAATATTAACTCAAAGTGGATGAAAAGCTTGAATGTAAGATGTGAACCCATAAAGCTCCCAGAGGAAAACATAGGTAATACTCTCCTTGATAGCTATCTTAGTAATGATTTTCTGGATTTGACACCCAAAGCAAAGTCAACAGCAACAACAAAAATCAACAAGTGGGACTACATTAAACTAAAAAGCATCTGCATAGCAAAGGAAACCATCAACAAAATGGAAAGGCAACCTACTGAATGGGAAAAAATACTTGCAATCATGTATCCAATAAGGGTTAATATTCAAAATATATAAAGAACTCATACAACTAAATAGCAAAAATCTAAACAATCCAGTTAAAAACTGTGCAGTGGATTTGAATAGAAAAATTTCCAAAGAAGATGTGAAGATGGCCAACAGGCACATGAAAGAATGCTCAACATCACTAATCATCAGGGAAATGCAAATAAAAACCATACTGAGATATCGCCTCATACCTGTTAAATTGGCTATTATCAAAAAGACAAGTAATAATAAATGTTTGTGAGGATATAAAGAAAGGTAACCCTTGTGCACTGTTAGTGGTAATGTAAATTAGTGTAGCCACTATGAAAAACTGTATGGAGGTTTTTCCAAAAAAATTAAATAGAGAACTACCATATAATCCAGCAATTCCACTTCTGGGCATTTACCTGAAGAAAACAAAAACACTAACTTGAAAAAATATATGTACCTCCCATGCTCATTGAATCATCATCTATAAAATCCAAAATATAGAACTATCGTAAATATTAATTGATGGATGAATGGACAAAAAAGATGGGAGACACACACACACACACACACGCACACACACACACGCACACACACAATGAAATATTATTCAGCCATAAAAAAGAATGGAATCTTGCCATTTGCAACAACATGGATGAAGTTTTAAGGCATTATGCTAAGTGAAATAAGTCAGATAGGGAATGAAAAATACCATATAATCTCACTTATATGTGGAATCTAAAACCAAAAACAAACAAACAAAAAGCAAACAAACAAACAAAAAAAAGCAAACTAATGAAAAAGCTCAGATACAGAGAACAAATGGCAGTTGCAGGAGAAAAACGGGTGATAAGAGTTAAAAGTTGCAAACTTCCAGTTATATAATAAATATCATGAGAAGGTAACGCATAGCATAGTGACTATATTTAATAATAATTTGTTGCATTTTTGAAAGTTGCTAAGAGAGTAAATCTTGAAATTTCTCATCACAAGAAAAAAAAATTTATAAATGTGTATGGTGATGGATGTTAACTAAATTTATTGTGGTGATCATTTCACAATAAATAAAAGTACCAATCATTATGCTGTACACCTGAAACTAATATAATACTGTATGTCAATTATACCTCAATAAAAAAATAACTAGATAAATTTGTGAGTTTTTTTTTTATTCGTTTCAAGATGAACAGTTCCTTAATTTTAAATTGTATAAGATAATACATTTGTGCTGTGGTGTTTCAGCAGCCAGGAAACTAGTACAACACATTAAATTCATAATAATATGATAACATCATTGTAAATAAATTTTAAAACATGATTTTATAATCAATAAATATATTCTACCATCTCTCCTAATTTTCATAGGTCTTGATATACATCACTTGGTACTCTTATGTCTGCTACCTCCTACTGATCCCAGATTACTTGGATTTGTAATCACAATCTTCTGCTTCCAGCTACATTCAGGACAGATGCATAAATACCAATGCCCATTGCAGCCCAGGCTCAGGCTACTGCAAAAGAGAGGCGGTTACTGAGCTTTTAGGCATATCACGCCCTATCTTTCTATTGAGCAGAAGACAATAATTTTGCTTACATTGTTCTGCTCCTAGATTTGTATTTTTCACTTGTGTCAAATACAAAATTATTTGGATCTGGCAAAAAATATATATATTTAGAAGGTCAGAAAGGCCCTGCATCTAAGATGTTTGACGCACTGCCAAATACATAATTGCAGATTTTGTTTATGCTGTTCCTTTGACGCAGGTAACAGAGCTGTATAAAAACTCATTTACTTTTGGGTGACAATTCTGTTTAGATTAATTGACTAAGGAGATTAATATTTACTTCTCTAATACTGTTGAAATGTTAACTATATTGTATAAAATCCATCGAGTACTAAAGCATACTTCACGAAGTGCAATATGTTGATTGACTTCTAAAATGCAGCTCATATGGTAACAAAACGGCATAAAATCTTTGGGTGTTTTAAAGGGCAAATAATTTTATTTGAGTATCAGAAACATAATTAGTAGCATTCAATTTTGGAATCATTCATCCTTGTAGTAGAATGACCAAGGCTCTTCCACTCATGAGAGATGACAACCTTCAGAGAATTTGCTGGTACCCTGTCCTCTAAGGGTGCCTCATCCTGAAGAGGCCATCAGTAACTGTTTACCTGCCAACGTGAATAAGGAGATAAATGTGTTCTTGTGAGCTGACAACATCAATTTCTCATTGTGAATTATGTGGTCTAGGATCTTCCTTCTAACTAGGAAAAAAAACATCATGGGGAAACAAAGGTCGTTATTCTGACACACATTCACATTCTCCAACAGTTATGTGTCTGTATCAAACAAGGCACAGAGTTGCATAATGCATCAATTTAATTAGAGGTGAATGTTGCCATTAATTCCTCCTGACTGTTGTTAGACCACTTTCTTAAACAGGCTCCTCAGGATGATGGCTAGATTTCTTCTAGCCTTGATAGAAGATTGGCATCAGCTAGTAAGAATACTTCTGCAAGGCATATCCCTCTCTGAGTTGTTATTTTGTGAAAATTTGAAGCCTTTATATTGGATTCATTAAAGAGCTATGTTCAAAAGACTTTCCAATGTGAAAGAAAACAAAATTAGTGTTTGTTGGTTTGTTTCTCTTTCCTGTGGATACCTTCTTGAAAACATGGTGATTTCTCCATTCTGCTGAGAATAACATGGAGAATCTTTAATTCTCTCTATAAAAGTGTTGGAATTCACCTGGTTTTTCAAAGCTTAGGAATTCATTCTTAAAAATCTACTAAGCACAAAAAGACTTTTGTCCTATAGGAAAACCTTGAACTAATTACTATTTGGCTCTTAGCAAGTCTCTCAAAGGCAAGCTCAAGGGAAATCTCCAAGGTGCCTACCACCCGTCCATTTCTTTGGAAAACCAAATGTTCTTCTTTGATCAAATTAGACGCCATCATCCAGTCACCTTCACTGAATTTCACTTCATTGTTACACCTTTCACTTTTATCAAATGTAACTATAAGATTTGGCTATATAAATATGATTTCTGCTCTCACCACACAACAACTTGTAAATTGTTGGGCCCACTACATTAAACAGTGTTCTGTATAAATTGTCCCAAGTGAGAAATCAGAATTCAGGACCTGGAAAGCACTTTCAAAGTGAAGATCAGAAGGAAGACTGAAATAAATAAATACATACATACATACATACATACATACATACATACATAAAAAAGTAGTATTCAGAGGAAGAGGGCTCCAAGAAAAGACAAACAATTGGCAGACTCTGAATTACAAGTGGACACAGAGACCCCAGGGCAACTCAAACATGTTAACCAACGTGTTAGCTAGAACTTCTCTCACAGCCATTGAGGTTAACCTACCCTTCAGGAGCCATGACTACACATCTACTGTTAATAGTTACTTTATTAATGGTGATTGCATTATTCAGAGGATAAGAATGCTCTTATATTTAATCTACAGTGATTACAAAACATTATTTAGCGTATGTTCCCAACTATGTGTGTTTGCATATATGTATGTATCTATAAGTATGACCTAAAACTAGTGACTCAAAGAGGACAGAATCTTATTTCTGTTTCACATAAACCTGCAGATAACTAGTCCAAGGTTGCTGTGGTTTCCCCATAGTAAGGGGCCAGTACTTTCTGTTGTATGGCCTCCATTCTCAAAGTTAAGTTATGGTAGAGTGGCTGGCTGGGCCAGCTCCTGGAAGAGAAACAAAGGCACATGCTTTCTTTTTAGAAAGTTGTCATAGTAGTGCTCCTCTTACTAATTGCCAGAATGCAGGTAAGTGGCAACATCTAGCTTTGATATGAGGCTGAGAAATAATGTCTTTACTAAGGTGGCAATGAGCCCTGATAAAAATTGTTAACATTTCAAAAGGGGAGAACAGAGTCTAACGGATCACTCACACTTTCTGATAACAATATTCATACAGCTATATCTGTATAAATAAAATAATGCTTACAGATGGATGTGAAGTTCTGTCTGTGTAAAAAGATAAACCACAAGATATAAAAATAAATTATCTCCAAGTTGGTGATTTCCCCACGTTGTACACAACTTTCTCTATAAGAAACAGTTATGTTGCAGCTTATTTATTGACCTGATGGTCAAACCAATAAAAACAGCTTAATACAATTTGTATAACACAGCAAGCCAGTCTCTATCTGCTGCTTGAAAAGTAGAACAGATACTTACCTACCTACAGCAAGTTGAGGATTTAATTTACCTGGAATGTTGATGACTAATGTTAAGAAGTTTGGATGGTTATTAACCATTCATGTAATCACCTTATTTCCCAAGGTATTTTGCCCATCTACAGTTTATTTCATATCCTTATATAATATCTTTGGAAATGAATAGCTCATGTTCTCTTTAGAGAGAATGGTATTTCTCATTGTGGTAATCATCCAGGAAACCCAGGGAATTTTTAAATGATTTTGCTCATACCACTTTAATAAAAAAAAATTTTGGACATAAATCATCTCGATAATTGTACTTATGTAATATTTCCTTTTAAAGTGGGACTATCACAACACAACAAAAATCTATGTGAGACTAAGGGAAGTAGAAATCCAATGATTATATGGGGTGGTATTTTCAGTTAATGAAGTCAAATAAAAAAGGAGTCATTTTTACATTTTCTAAATAGATTTGATTAAAAGGCAAATTTTTACCATTGTGTATATTAAAGCAAAGTTTCTGATTCTTTTCTCCCACTTTTTTTTTTTTTTTAATTTTACTAATCTTGGTCATTTCATTTTTCTTTGAAAAAATACAATTCACTTTTTATAGCAAAAGCCCATGGTGAGAAGGAGTGGGTAGTATCCAAAAAGGGATGTTTCACTTCCGTGCCCTTCTCTCTTTAACATCCACAAGTGGAAGCATGTTGACTGGACTGTTCTAAGAATGCATGAATGTCAGACCATAAATCTTTGATCTTTTCAAAACTTGCATATGCAAAAATAAACAGTTGGAACTATATCAAACTACAAAGATTCTGCTCAACAAAGGAAATCATCAACAAAATGAAAAGACAACTCACTGAATGGGAGGAAATATTTGCAAACTATATGTCTGATAAGAGGTTAACATCCAAAATATATAAAGACCGCATACAACTCAATAACACACACACACACACACACACACACACACACACACACACACACAATCCTATTAAAATAATGGGCAGAGGATCTCAATAGACATTTTTTTTCCAAAGAAAACATGCAGATGGTCAACACACATATGAAAATATGTTCAATGTCATTAATCATCAGAGAAATGCATATCAAAACCACCATGAGATACTACCTCATACCTGTTAGAACGGCTATTATAAAAAAGACAAGCAATAACAAGTGCTGGCGAAAATGTGAAGAAAAGGGAATCCTTGTGCACTGTTGGTGGGAATATAAATTGGTACAGCCACTATGGGAAACAGTATGGAGTTCCTCAGAAAGTTAAAAATAGAATTACCACATGATTCATCAATTGCTTTTCTGGAATTTAACCAAAGAAAACAAAACACTAATTCAAAAAGATATATGTACCCTTATGTTCATTACAGCATTATTTATAATAACCAAGACATGGAACCAACCTAAGTGTCCATTCATTGATGGGTAAATGAATAAAAAATTGTGATATATATATATATATATATATATATATATATATATATATATATATGAACATTATTCAGCTATAAAGAAGAATAAAATGCTGCCATGTGCGACAACATGAATGGATCTTTAGGGCATTATGGTAAGTGAAATTAAGAAAAAAAAACAGATTGATGGTTGCCTGAGGTAAGGAGGGGATGGGAAAAATGGGGAAAGGGAGTCAAAAGTTACAAATTTCCAGTTATAAAATGAATAAGTCACAAGAATGTAATGTACTGCATGCTGAGTATAACTAATAATATTGCACTGTATATTTGGAAGTAGACAGGAGAGTGGATCTTGAAAGTTCTTATAAAAAGAAAAATGTAACTACATATGGTGACAGATAACTTGACAATATGATGATCATTTTGCAATATATACAAGTATTGAATCATTATATTGTACAACTGAAACTGATACAATGTTATGTAAATACCTCAATAAAAAAGGAAAAAAGAAAACAATAAAAAACGCATGATAGCAAATATCACAGAAAAAAATAAAATTGTGTTTTATAACTTAGCTAATATGTATAATTTTAATCACATTTCATATTCTATCATATTTGAGAATCTTAAACATGCATTACTTCTTTGTAGTTTAGGATTTGGGGAAGAATTGTATGAGTGTGAGCATGATGGGGTGTATCACCTGGTAATAAACTGCTGTTTTCTGCTGTGTATAGTCATCTTACCTGGGACTTTGATGCTCATATAGTTAAGCTGGCATTTCCAATATATCCTGATGCCCTCAGGTGAAATATCTGAACACAACAATTTGTAGTGATGTCTTTATTGTTGAGAATAAATCTGTGTAATTATTTAATATAACACGCAACTGTGGTTCAGTAGATTTAAATTCTTTGAACAATTATATTGATTCCCTATTTTGCTTTGATAAGTATAAAATACATGATGTACTAAGCACAAAATACAGTTAGCAATTATTTTGTGCATTTGGGGCATGCAGATAGGGAAACCATGAAATTTAAGGACAATATAGCCACTTTTGGACCTAAGTTATCTGTATTGGTTTCCCCATCAGTTAAATGTACCATAAAATTGCCAGTTTTCCACATTATTTCAGGCTCTACAAATCTGGATAAAGGGGAAATTTTAAACAGAAAGTCATGGAAATAATATTTTAAAGGTCACAGGGGACATAGTATGAATGGTTTAAAAATTATTATCTTCCGGATTTTTCTCAAAGTGGTACCAATTGGAAATCATGACTTAGAAATATATTAGTATTTGTACTAGAAGGTGGAAAAACTGGGTTCTCATATCTGTCTTTTACTAGTTATATAACCAGCAGAATGGTGTAATGATAGATGTATCTGCCTGAAGACGACCATGCCTTATTTTGTGGTCCTTGGAGCTATATATACGTCAAGGGTCAGCAAAGTATGCCTCATGTGACAAACCCAGCCCAACACCTGATTTTGTAAATAAAGTTTTGTCAAAATACAACCCTGCCTATTTATTTATGTATTGTCTTTGGTTGCTTTCCTGCTATAAAGGCAGAATTTAGTACTTGCACCAGACACCATGTGGCCCACAAAGCCAAAATTATCTGCTATCTGGCCTTTTCCAGAAAAAAGAATTCACTGAGCCCTGCTATACCAGCTGTACTATTGTCACATTGAATATATCCTGCCATGGATGAGTAGCAGTTTCTGATAATTAATCATATGTTTTGTTTAAGCTCACCATACCATCTGAATGTGCTTGAATCCAACCCTGGAAAATGTTTCTATGTAAGGGAGTAGAGATATAGCTGGTTATATTAGACCTGTTAAACAAATAGAAAGCAGATTTCTCAAGGGGCAATCAGTTTGCCATCTTCTGTGAGCATGAAATTTATTTTATAATTTTAGGGAGGAAAATGTGTTTTTAAGCATGGGGGAAAGTTTTAAAATATATTCTGTAATGTGATCTACCTTCTCCCTGTTTGTTTCAACTCAATAATAAAATATAACTCCCAAATGTGAAGGACTTTCCTGGGCTGTGAAATTGATAAGATCCAGACTCTTCATCTGGAAAATTTTCTCAAGCCTCCTCCCTCCCAATTTTCACCCCACTTTATTTCTGGAAATTTGAATGCAAAAACATATTCCTTTAAATATGAAGCCTTATATATTTGCATATATGTTCAATTATTTTTGTTTTGGTAAACCAAAGTCAGTTTGTACATTTATTTTATAAAGAGTTACACAAAATTTAAAAGTAACATAACAAATAAAATGAAACACATATCAAAATGATTCACAGACCCTTCTAGTTCAAAAGCAACAGCTATTTTCTTAAAGTGGGTATACCATAGTAATAGTGAACATGTAAAATTACTTTCAAATGAAAGAAATTATTTGTCGCTGTCCACTATTACATTCTCTCCTTGGTTCTAAATAATCTATTGATTTATTTCTCCATCCAGTAGAGAGTTACTGCATGCCCCATTATTTCTTCTCCTTGTTTCCCTTTCCCAGAGACAATTGCTCATCTTCTAAAACTGTGTAATAGCTCCTTGAGTGTCCCTACCCTTCCTTGGCTACTACCAAGAATCCAAATGGTTCCTGAACAGTTATTTTGTTGTGTGCTTTGACCTCAACCTTGCTCTTTCATCATGTTCTATATTAAACTAAATGAAAACAAGTTTTGCTAACTCAATAGGCACCTTATTTAAATCAAAAGAAAAAAAAAATGATGGGGACATTAAGCAAGATGGCACAAGGAATTCATCCTGTAATCCATCCTCCTCAATACTAAATGGACTGGATATGAAACACATAAAAAGGCTGAAGCTACATGTCTCCTTATTTTTAAGACCAAAATTATACAGTGATACTGAGAATTTGGCATATGGTGAATACTGAAAGGACCCATGCTTAGTTGGGGACCAAAACTTGAAGCTAGCATGTGGCCCATCACTACAGCTCTATAGGACCCTAGGGACCTTGGGGAAGCTTGAGGACAAGGAGGAAATGAGCTAAACCACCTTTGGCCCGGTGACTGCATGGATGGTATTTTCAATTATAGATTCTGTAAGATTCGTGTGGTATGTTTAAAATGTAGGTTACTCATGAAAAGACCAGAAATACAATATTTAGTTTCCAAACTGTAGAAGAAAATCAAGGGGGTTAATATAAACGTATGAACGCTAAGAAGACAGAGGGAAGGATGGGAGGAGGAAGAGTTGGAGAAGGAAGAGGAGGAGGAAATAAAAATGCTAGTAGACTGAAAGCACAAAATAGTAACTGTATAAAATCCAAATATTCAGTTAAATATAATGTAAACAAACCCGCTTATTAAAAGACCAAAATTATTTCATTGCTTTTTTTGTTTTTTGTTTTTTAAAGGATCCACCTGTAAGCTATCTACTTGAGTCACACCTAAAAGAATCCTCTTCCCCTGAAAGAGCAAAAATAAAGGAATGGAAATAAAAAATACCTGTCAAACATTAAGAAAAAAGAAGATTCATAACATTTCTTACAGGTAAAGTATAATTTAAAGCAAAGAGAAGGGCCTTGTGTAATAATTAAGGGCACCACATGCCAGAATGTATAAAAATTACAATGTATCCTAATCATTTTATTTTTATTCTATTAAAAGAAAACACAGGAGAACATTGTAAAGAGAAATCACCAACTTCACAATCTTGTTTGTGATTTTCAGCATACAATATTAGAAACACTGGATCGAGTAAATTAAGACATGAGAAATTTGAACAAATTAATAAGCTTCACCATATACATCCACAAAATGTAATACTACTCTGCCATAAAAAAGATCAAATATTGCCATTTGCAATAACATGGATGCATCTTGAAGGTATTATGCTAAGTAAAATAAGTCACACAGAGAAAGACAAATACTGCATGATCACATTTATATGTGCAATCTCAGGAGTCAAACTTATAGAAACAGAGAGTAGATAGATGGTGGTTGCCAGGACTAAGTGGAGGGCGGGAGGGGAACGTAGGTAGGGGAAATGGGTGAAGGTGTTCAATGGGTACAAACTTCTAGTTATAAGATGAATAAGTTCTGGGAATCTAATGTACAGTATGGTGACTGTATTATGGCAATGGTACTGCGTTATGTGCTTGAAATGTTCTAAGAGATTAGATCTTAAAAGTTCTTACCACACCAAAAAAAAAATTGTAAAGAAAAAAATGGATATGTTAACTAACCTTATTGTGGTGTTCAATTTGCAATATATAGAGCTATCAAATCATCACATTGTCCACCTTAGACATATATAGTGTTATATTTCAATTATATCTCAATAAAGGTGGTAAAAAAAAAAAAAGAAGAAGAAGAAGAGAGAATAAGGAGAAGAGCTGGTTACCCTAGAATACTAGTGAAACAAACCTCTAAAATGTTGATTTCATCTGTTCAGAAGAACCAGAACAAATACTTAAATGTTGATATATATATTATCTATGTCTAAATCCATGTCTGTCTGCATCAATATCTACATCTATATTGTCTACAGCTATATTAATTATGTCCATAGTATCTATATCTATATCTTCTATAGCAAGATTTCTCAACTTTGACAGTTCTCAATTTTTAGGCCAGTTGTTAATGACGGGCTGTATAACGCATTGCAGGATGTTTAGCAGCATCATCGGTCTCTACTTTTTAGATGCCAGTGGCATCTCCTTCCTCCCAGAGGAAACAAAAACTTCTTCAGAAATTACCAAGTGTCCTCTGGGAGGCAAAATAACCCCAATGAGAATCAATATATCATCTTTATTACCTATAGTTACAGATGTGTAAACTGTTATTTTTTATTGTCCCAATAAAAGGGCTTAGAGCTAAGAAACCAGAGTCTTTATGTAATATTTGGTGAATGACTTACCCCACCTGTGACTAGGATTTTTCTGTAAAATAGAGACAGTAAAATAAGAAAAATCTACCTTCTATGTGGTTTATTTAGGTGCTAAAAAGAGATAGTAGGTATGAAAATCTTTGAAAACTCTCTATGTGCTAATAAGACAAAGATAATAGTAGATAATGATGACAAATAATTTGATGTTGTAATTATTGCACTAATACAGAAATTAATGTTATACGTACATGGAAATGGTTTATTAAAAAAAAAGAACTAAAGCCAGGAGACTTGATATGGAATCATAGGATGGGTACTTGGAAATAGATATAACTGTGGACAAATCAGTTATTTCATAGTTTTGCAATTTCAGTTCTCAATTGCTAACAAAGGGATAGTAATCCAAACCTAGCAGAATTGTCAGGAAAGATAAAAACATTGCCATACGAGTATGTGGATAAAAATACTGACCCGTAGTAATAGGTAAGAGAAGAAATATGTGTAGAATCCAAATCAACAATGCTTTCTTGTCATAATCTGGAGCATATTCTGTTGAAGCCTGACTTTTTCTTTAGTCATTTTGGTTATGTATCTTGGAGTTTCTCTATTCCATTTTCCTCAGTCCCTAGCAATATACCACACTACTCACTTACCCTTATGTGGCCCTAAGTTTCTATTCTCTGTCGATGTTACCGTCTACCCCCTTGTCACCCAAAAGAATAATTTCCCCTATTTGTAAACTTTGGAGAGGCTTCCCAATCATAACACACTTAGAAGTAATATCAATTCTAGTAATAAAGTAAGATTCACCAAATTAACTTTCAGTAAATATTAATAGCTAGCCAGTACCATGTATTAAAATATTAAGGACTCAAACCCAAATACACCTGTCTATGAAGAATAATATCACTTTAGTGGCCACTAACAGTTAAAACCTGTTTCTATGTTTATACTGTAAATCCTTTGTTTTAAAAATCAAAGTCTCAGCTGTGAAATTCTCATTGTGGTTAAACTTGGCAGAAAGGTTGACACTCCAGAGTGATATTTTCCTCTCCACGAATTTAGAGGGAAAACCATTAGTTTATTTTTAAGATCTTAGCAGGAAGACAAGCAAAATGCCAACTGAAATGTCTCAGATGCTTCTAATTACTAGGAAATTGAATAACCAGTTGGCTTTATTTTAAGCAATATGGTAACAGGAAAACTTACTTTTGACTTATGAGGATTCTCCCCCATATACTCATATGACGCCACCAGCCAGCCAGTCTAGTCGATCGGAATTGTCTGTTTTAATATATAAAAGGGATTCTGGCCCATGCGCAGTTGCTCATTTTCTTCAGAAATTTTATAAGGATGTTTAGTACGGAAAGTTATTGAGCATGCAAGGTTCTGCCGATGAAAAGCTCCCTGAGCATGCATTGACAAGGAGGACCCGAGTCGTTATAGTTTGTTGTGTCAATGATTTGCAAATAATGGGTCTCTGGGAGATTTTTAAATTGCAGCTTTCACTCCAGGCCATGGTGCTTTGTAGGATGAGCTGAGTTGCTCTGAGGCTTGGCACTCTTCAGGGCACCTTAGGCAGGGGCTCTAATACTTCCATTGAGATCATAGCAGCTGGCCATTATAATCAATCTCAATGACATATTTTTCTTGCATTTTTTCTTTTAATAAAAAAACAAAAAAGCACACTCAAAAGGCAATATTAAAGCTGTAACTTAAGCCAACTACAGCGAAGAGCTTTCACTGAATGCCGTGAATTAAGTCTACAGAACCAAGCTTAAGCCACACATTGATAGGGACATGATAAGCACCTAGTGCGCAAGAAGGTGAATTTTAACTGGTCAAACTGCCTAACTCAGGCCTCCTGAAGTCAATCTTGTATTCTGGAAGTGAGAAAATGAAGAGTCTTGTTCAGATCACCAGTATCCCTTTGGATTGGACAGCCTGAAGGTGATTCTCATGGGAGCAGATGATATGCAGGAATACCCCATGAATGTAACACTGACTCACTCATACAAAACAAAAATTTTAGAAAACTCATTCCTTCATATTAAATTATCCAACTAGGTGTAATTTCACCTTATGAAATATTAAAGAACTGATGGATATATATAACTTTTAAACATGAAAATACGTTTGTAATGTTTATGGCTTTCAAGAGTTTCTACAGGGTCCTTCCTTTACTTGAAAATTCTGAGCTCCTTCACTGCAAAGACACAAGCTCCTATGTTATTTTTCATTCACTCAGCATCTATCAGCCTGGCACAGTGAACAACAAATATTTGCTGAATTTTGTGTTATTGTTGAAGATGATTGTGCCTGTGCCAAAACTTCTGTCAACATTTCCAAATGGTTCTGGTCAAAATTGAAAAGGAAATATGTGTAGTTGCTAACTTTCTGAGAATTATTCAGAAAGTTAGAAAGAGCCAGTATGAATAAGAAACTGAATGCTATCCACAAACTACTGTAAAATCACTAATAGACTGTTGAGAAATTATAAGCAATGGAAGTTAAGAGAAGAATAAACAGGTAATCACGACAGCATAAATTGTTGAAAAAAAGGAATTATTAACTTACTATTGGATAAAATGAAGAAAGAGCCTCTTTTCCCAGAAGATAGCAAGAGATGTTACAAACTGGAATATCTTTGTATAGTATATTCAATAACTGGAATATGCAGATAGTAAGCTTATTTAAATCTTATAGGAAAAAAAGGATTGCATTAGGATAACTAAGAAAAGACATGAGTTGTGATTTTGCTTGCTCCCTTTTTTTCCTAGAACATTTCTTTGGTCTTTCAAACTTTTGACAGAAAAGATTTGGATATATTTTCCATTACAATCTGTCAGTTGACAGAGGTGTCCGTCACATAGAGTATACAAGTAGAGTTGAATGATGTAAATAGTAAATACTGTCTGGTGGCAAAATTTCAGATAATTAAACAATGTGACTAAGATACAGAAGGGGAGAAAAGGCTCCATACATGATCTGATGAGAAGTGGAGTGCAAAAGGGCAGATAGGTAGACTTGGAAACATGAAGAAGGAAGGAAAGAAAGAAGGAAGGAAGGAAGGAAGGAAGGAAGGAAGGAAGGAAGGAAGGGAGGGAGACCTGGCATATATTTTAAGAAATGGAAATTCAGACTTTGCATAAGGGGATTAGGGAATAGAATAATTTATTCTATTCATTTTATTTAGTACACTTAACATTTATAAAAATTATAATAGAATTACTTGCTTCAATCAATGCTTCAAAGTTTCCCAGCAGCAAAAACTATGAAACCATCCCATTTGCAAAGCCATCTGGGCATGATCTTAGTTTAAGGTTGTAGTTCCACTTCCACGTGTTGAGCAGCGTGAAAAAGGAATGCTTTTGTTAAAGCTCTAGTCCATCTCCAAGCTCTGCAAGTCTAAGCAGATGTTTCAGTCTTGAGGTTTTCTGTTTTGTTTTGTTTTTCTTTTTCTCCTCCTCTTGTTTTTTAAAATGTTGTATACTTTTATGTCTACATCCTGATGCCCTAAGAGTCAGAAACATATGAAAAGCCTTTTGTGGGATGATCCATGCAATCAGCTGCTTTACTTTAACTACGAATAACGTGCCTTTCAATACAATTAGGCCTAGTAAGGTGCATCTAGAAAACCAGGGCCACCTTGTAACCACATTATCTAATCTCTGCGAGTTGGTCAATTGATTTGACCTTGGATTTTTTTTTTTTTGGGGGGGGGAAGGGGAACAGGACTTTATTGGGGAACAGTGTGTACTTCCAGGGCTTTTTTTCAAGTCAAGTTGTTGTCCTTTCAATCTTAGTTGTAGAGGGTGCCGTTCAGCTTCAAGTTGTTGTCCTTTTCAGTCTTAGTTGTGGAGGGCGCAGCTCAGCTCCAGGTCCACTTGCCATTGCTAGTTGCAGGGGGCACAGCCCACCATCCCTTGCGGGAGTCGAAACCGGCAACCTTACGGTGGAGAGGACGCGCTCCAACCAACTGAGCCATCCAAGAGCTCAGCAGCAGCTCAGCTCAAGGTGCCCTGTTCAATCTTAGTTGCAGGGGGTGCTGCCCACCATCCCTTGTGGGACTCGAGGAATCGAACTGGTAATGTTGTGGTTGAGAGCCCACTGGCCTATGTGGGAATCAAAGCATCAGCCTTTGGAGTTCTGAGCATGGAGCTCTAACCGCCTGAGCCATGGGGCCAGCCCTTGACCTCTGATTTTGATGGCTGACTGGCACAACGTCCTTCCTGGCTCAGCAGCCAACTTTCCTGAATATGATGCTTTGACCAATATTTAAAAACTAATTACTAAATTAAATAAAAGGGAAGTCTTTCTAGTAACTATGGGGACTTGCTGTTAGTAAGTACTGTACTTTAGGAGAATTAAGCTGTAGAGACATTTTTCCTGTTAATGTATCAATTTTCAGAATTTTTTTCCATATCTTGCATTATTTTGGAACTAAGGGCTAAATTTCACAAAAATAAAATTTGATCTGCTGCTGTATTATAGGAACAGAAAAAAAGAAGACAGAAAAATTGACATACTCAAGGAGACAGATTTTCTAAAAGCAAATGGAACTATTCGCCCTTGCCTATTTAGGGTGAGGATGTTTTTAAAGAAAGCGGTTTGGTCTCTTTCAGCTCTCTATAAATAAAGGGGTCTAATTATTTCAAACTGTCCTTCGTAAATCAACACAAGCACGAAGTGTACAATATGCAGTTCAATGTGGGTGTCAAAGCCAATATCAATAGGTGATTACCCCAATTTTAGCATTTCCTTCCCAGAAGAATTTGAAGGAGAGTGCTTATTTTTCTAGAGTGCTTAAATACAACTTAATTCAGAGAAGCCTGTGACTACGTGTTAGCAAGCTAATGTTTTGACAAGAAATAAATCAATGCATGTGGACATCGGTGATGCATGAATCTCCCCAATAAAACATTTCCTCAAAATATGTCTTTAAAAGCAATGTGTCTGTCATAATTCCTGGGCCAAATGTTTAATGAACAGTTCATCTAAACATTACTGTCAAGAGAAAATGTTATTGGTTGTCAGCTTTCCACATGTAAGTGATTAATAAAGTGACAAATTCAAGATCAAAGCTCTCAAGGTCTAAGACAGACTTAGCAGTGACTGTGTAAGATATGGGTTTTGAAAAGGATTGTACCTCCAGATCTGATCAGGTGAATATCCTATCCAATATTTAATATGCTCTGTCCATTCTGTCAACATACTGCCTAAAGTATTTGAGGATAACATTTGGAAATTATAAGATGGTATCTCACCGTCTTGCCTAGACTAAAATAGAAGATAATTCAAATGTGCATTAACCAGGAATTGGGGACTAATTGCTGATCCTAAATCAGAAATTATGGCAATGTATTGTTCTTAACTTATAAATACAAATATATATATATATATATATATATATATATATATATATATATATCCTATTTATTACACTAAATACTTTTTAAGTAAATAGAAACATTTTATTCTTTGACTATATGAAATTTCATTAAAAGTAAAATCTCAGAGGTTGTCAAGAAAATGTTAATATTCTCTTGATAAGAATTAATACAATATTTTTTCAAAATGTTCAAGTGGACAAGTTCCAAATTTTGAACATTATTATTTAACTTTATTAAGTAGTCACTACCTGTAAATAATTTGAAAATGTGGCTTTGAATTCAAAGCCTTTTCCAAGTGTCATATATTATTAGTAAGTTATAACATTAGTAACATCTAGAATTTAATAACCTAAATCCATTTATTTATGAAAAATATGTGCACTACTATGACAGAATGTATATGGACTTATTGGTTAATATATAGAACATACCATTTGCACAAACTATACATTTTCTTTCATATTTCAAAGAGTATAGATTTTTAAATCTGCTAAATTATATTCAAAATAATTAATCTAAGACTATATGGTTTCCTTATGTGAAATGAAAAACTATTTTGTTTCTGGCTCCTATATGTGTAAGTTATGTAGAATGACGTCTCAAGAAAACCATGAAAGTTTGTGTGTTTACTATCTTATTTTCTATTTATAGATACACTGAGTTTGGATTGAAATGGTTTAACTGTATCAATCCAGGTTGCACGTGAATAAATTAATGACATTAAACTATATTTGTAATTACAAAAGAGACATAGTGACAAGGTCATTGATTTCACAATGTATAATAAATAAATGTAATAGAAAATAAAATATTTAATTAACCTAATAACACCATTTAAATTATTTTTGTTCCAATTCAAATTAAGTAAAATTAGTGGCATCTCTTTTTATTTATTTATTCGACTGCAAGAATGTTATGTGGTAAGTACTGATTTGAAAAAGTAATGTTACATTAACTTCAAACCAAAAAAGCTGATGAATTCTAATAGATGAGGTGGGGAAGAGCCTAGGTTTCAAAATTGCTTTTGTTGTGAAAATCTCCCTTCACCTGTGCCTCTCATCAAGCATCAGGAACTTGTGAGTTCTGGTTATCACTGGTTTGGAAAAAGACGGTCAACAACTAATGGACCAGCCAAGACAATAAGCGCTGGCCTCATGTGCTGAGGGTCCAAAAGAAATCAGGCATTCGGCCTAATAAGAATCAGGTAATGTACCTAATAAAAGTCAGGCAACAGGCCTAATGAATCTTAGGCAGTGAGACTCGTGAAAGTCAGGCAGTGGGCCTAATGAGACAGAGGCGACAGGCCTAATGAAAATCAGGCAAGGGGCCTAATGAGAAATGCCATAGACTTCATTTTGGTTTGTCTCTCTATGCAAGTTTATATTGTGTGCTCTAGGTGGACCCACACAGAAACATACTTGAGGTGTATTTGCCTAAGTGCAAAGCCGAAGAAAAAGGAAGTACTATTAGTACATAAGGTAGAGCCACTGCACAATTTATTTTTGCTATGGAGTTATTTAAGCACAATGAATTTGAAAACCATCAAGGCTGACAGACACGATGACAACAGTAGTTTTTAGTAAATATGTCACAATTCTAATTTGAGATTTATCCTGAGTTTCTGTCTTGTTACCATGCCCTAGACAGCTTATCAGATATTTATCCATTCATTTATAGTAATTTATTAAAACATTTAATAAGCGTTTATGAGAATCTACATACCTGGTCTAGACTTGGCCATAAAAAAACAAAAAAATAAAAACAGACTCTAAGCTTTCTAATATTTGATACTTAGAAGGAAATAGAATTACTCATATAATTTCCATGTTCCTTAGTTTTAAAAGAATATGCAAAATACAGAAAACAAGTCAGCCTTTCATTAATTCTTTCAAAAACTCTTTGGATGACAATGTGCAAGGTACTGAGTGACAATGGTGAAGAAACATAAATGACCCTTTCTCTCGTGGAGCTTTTAGTCCAGTGGGATAGGCAAACAATAAATAAGAAATTACAAAACTGCAAATTGTGAAAAGTTCTATGAACAAATGTAACAGAGGAGATAGGTAGTGTTGGAGTAAGAGGCCCAAGATTGAGCTGTGTGGTCAGGGAAGGCCTCTCTAAGATGAGAAGATGTGCTATAGATTGTAAGAGCAGAAACAACCATCCCTGACCCAGAGACCAGCATGAGAAAAGAAGGACAGTGGCTAGCATGAGTGAGGGACTAAAAGACCAGTTTGAGTTATCAATTGTCTATAAAATGGGCAATGTGAGATATGCTTTAAGGACTGGAGAGGCAGACATACCTCAGTTTAATTCCTGGTTCTTGTATTCAGTAATTTATAATCAAAGAAACATTTATTCTCTTTCAGCTTTATATTCTTGCATATAATACAATATATAATGTTATAACCTATATAACCTATAATGAATAAAGACTGAAATAAAGTACATTTTAGTATTCGTTTACGTGTACATTTCAATTTAGTATATACTTTTTTAATTTTTGTTTTAAGGCCAACAAAAAAAGGGAGACTGAAACCAACTTGTCGTTCATAAGCAATTAAAATGTTGACTTTAATCTTTGCAAATATAAACATTATTAAAGCAATATGATAGTAAATATGAATCATGAAAATGAAGAATAAATCTACTACATAGTATAATGAAATTTAATCATTTTAATTCTAAAATTATTTTAGTGTATCAGTGTTCTAAAAATAGTCAAAATTATTGCTATATGCAAATGTGACCTAGAACCATGTAATACAATGCATATTATAACTAAAATGTGCTAAATTTTATATTATTTTATTATGTCAGTAAATCTAATTTTGCTTGCACTATTTCTAGAATTAATTTTAGAGGAAAAAGACAGCAACAGTTTGGAACATGATACTTTTTTATTTAAAATTGAATGAAAACAAAGTCCATAATAATAAAGAACACTGTGTCTGTCATAGTTTTCCTTCAGGAGATACTGAATTTCTAGATTTCACAAAGTTCCTTGAAAACTTTATGGTTTTTAGGATACCTGGAATCAATTTTGAGTAACTTTGCAATTTACTATAGGGAATCTTAATTCAAATTCAACAAAACACTGAAAAAAGGATTGCTTTCGGGGCAAGTAGTTTTCTCCAAGGACGTCAATATGAAATCCCTATTGGGGCAAAGGAAGATGTGAATAATATATATCTGTAATACTTCAATATGTTAAATGGTATTAGAGATAACAAATTATAAGTAAAACTCTTAACTGTTATTATCCATTTCATGAGAGAAGTTGAATTACTTTTAAAGACCAAACAAAAGTACATAAGAATGTAACAATTATAAAAACCCCACTTAGAGCTTCTGTGTCTACATTCAATCAATCATTCATCCATCCATTCATTTATTAATTCAATAAATACTTATTGTGTACTGTGTGTCAGGTGTGGGGATACAGTGGTGAATAAAAGAATCAAGAGTGGTTGCTCCTCTTCCTCTTTTTTCCTTTCAAACCTAACATAAATGATATTATATACTTCCTGTTGCATTATGCTGGGAGACATATTATATTGTCTTTTCACAGTGTTAATATTGATCAATGAATTCACGAGTTTTCAGCTTGATCCATTTATTGTAAAGTTTCCCATGGGTCTTTTCTTTATGATTTTATTAGTCATTAATGATTATTGCCTAGAATCCACCAATTCATTAATTGTTATAAAATTTTAATATTTTAATTCTTTCTTTACTTCTTCTGCATTTTATAGAATTCTTCTGTAAAGAACAACTTTCCATATCAATTAGTTTGTTTTCATGAAAAGAAGTTTGTTCAGGAAAGATAGGTGAGATGCTTAATTTCTACCCTATATTCATGTTTGCAAAATAATGAATTGATTCCCTGAGATAGGGAAGGGAAGTTAAATTCTTTTATTTTTTTTTTCCTTCAGTATCATTATAAATTCAGGAATTCTAATATATTTGATGTGTCTAAATTCATTTCAGTCCTTGCTCTTTTGATGGTCAAAATGTTCTCTTCTTAAAGTCGGCTTCTAGCGCCTTTCAAAAAGACCTTAGAGACTTAGCTCCCTTCATTTTGGTAGAATAGGATTTTCAGACTTGTCTTGTAGAATTGTTGCTCCAAGTCTGGGGTGACACATTTCTCCAGCAATCTCTGGCTCCTTTCTTTGAAAGTAGTGTTCAGCTATCACATCACAGGTGTTGGGGGTATTCATTGCTAAATAATTAGCTTTTGGTGGACAAAAGCAGGAAGAACGTTGTCGGGTATTTTTTAAAGAAATTAATGAACAATTCATATTGTTATTTCTGATTCAGATTTAAGATGAAAGGGTTTTCAACTTTAAAAATATAGTTACTCTTGTGGATCTTTTATTCTCATTGGTGGAGACAGATAATTCAGGATCCTCTAATGAAAGTACTACATTTTGCTTAATCATCGATTACTCTTTGTATTTGAAGTAGAAATAGAATCTAATTATTGAAGATGCTTGTAGTGTTTTCCTAATACACACATTAAATCTTCTTCTACAAAATACTTATTCAGAAATAACAACTTCCTTTACCTAATATTTTATGACAAGAGGCAGTCAATTAAGTATTGTTATACCACCTTCAATCTTTTAAATCCTACCAAAATAAGTATTTCATTTGGCTCTCATTATCATCTTAGATTCACAGTGGCCAAGCAAACCTCTCATAAAAATGACAGAATTTCTGCTAATTATCTAAAAACTGTAATAATAGTCTTACAACAATTTATCTTAAATTTCCTTCTGAATAATTATCATGTGATTCATGAAGAGGAAGAGGCAAAAAGGAAAGACTTTTTTTAAAAAATCATATCCCATTTTCCTTTTCTTCTTGAGAAATATCCATAACATAAATTATTTTAATGTGGATATTTAATTTAATGAAATGAAAATTGTACAGATGACAAATGCATAAGATACTAACTGCAAGTAATAAAATTCAACAAAAAACTTTTATTAAAGTATGTAAAAGCAATATGGAATGATAACACCATGGAAAATTGTGGCATTACTTCATTATTAGAAACACTCAATCTATAAACTATCTATGATTTGAGTGAATGTACTTTCAAATGAGGTGGTGTAGTTATCATTACAAAAAATAACTTCCAAAAGCATTTCACTTTAAAATCGAGTATGTTGTTATGTACTGGCTGTCCATAGTAAAAACCATACAGAAATACTTTCAAATGTAGAAAATATGTCAAATGTGTCAAACATTATATATGAAAGAGTACTCTAAATTAAATATTTCTATTAGTGGGAGTTAAGCAACCAATATGTTGATACATATTGATCAATTCGATGAAAATCATAGTTTTCCACATACCTAAATTTTACCTATGTTGCAAGAACAACTACATTTTCCCTCAAGGAGGGAAATATGATTAAAATTCAGAATGGAACTTTCTTTTTAACGAGACAGTAGATCAGTAATACCACAAAGTCTGCACAGTAAAAAATCATAGAGTCAAATATAAAAACAAAAAATGTGCTAAAGCCCTGGAAACTGGTGAAAAGAGAGGATCAAATGTCAAAGTATGTTGCAAATATTCACTAGTTTCAGTATTAATGTGAATGAAGTGATAACTAGTATTTTGGATTATGTAGTGCAATAAGGTCTACCACTAAGGGGCAGGAATAATCTTACTCATCAAGACATTAAGTGTCACTGATCAGAGACATGGCATCTCCACCTAAATCCCCACTGATAAAAATCTGTGAATGAACAAGGGTTAGCTATCTTTGCTCTTTACCACATTATTAATTTTCTTTATGCATCTATTTTAAAATTAACAAGCATAGTATAGCACAGGTATATTTTAGAAATAATAACCTTATTATTTGTATGTAATTTAATTTTAATAACAATTCTCAATTTTCTTAATTTCTATTCCTGTATGGTTTATTTTTAAAAATATATATATTGAGGGTGTACTATAGCTCAGATAATGTTCTAACTACTTATATTCTATTGTCTTGTCACATTAAGAGTAAAGATAAGAAGTACTCGTGTCTGCATTGTATAGATGAGGAAACTGAGGAAACTAAAAGTAAGTGACTAAGTTGCAATTTGATGCTAGGTCTGACTGAACCACTCTGGGGGGGGGGGGAAGAGAGAGAGAGAGAGAGAGAGAGAGAGAGAGAGAGAAGGAGGAAGAGGAGACTGAGTATAAGAGAAATGGAGAGAGAAGGACAAAAGAGGATTGATAGTAATACAAGCATCATATATTCTATAGAAACAGCTGGATTTAGATAGATATAATTTTCTTCAAATATGAATAAGCAGAAAATAACAAACAAACAAAATGAGGCTTCTGTAAATATTTCTCTTGGAGATAAGAAGCAAACATTTTCCAGCAGATGTAAAGAAATTTCCGTGCTTCTGTGTTTCAGATAACAAAAAATCTTAGAAAATAGCTTTTTCAAATTCAGTAAAAGAGATGGTCCTTATAGGCTTAACAACAGACAAATTATTTTAAATTATATTGAATTCAGCTGATAAGAACAACAACAATAAAAGGAAATCCAGTAAAAATGAAAGTACATATTTAAGGTATGTAGAAACGCTCCTACCAAAACTAAGTGATTTCACAACCTATAAATATATAGGAGAAAGAACAAAAAAATGGCTACAATAGGAGAAAAGGTAATAGATTGATAAGAGGAAAAACGGACTAAATGATTCCAATATGTGAAACCTAATGTTCCTAAAGAAGAAATCAGAATAAAATTAAAGGAAATAATACTGGAAGACATGATTGAAGAAAACTTTCAATTTTTTTTTCAAATTTTGAATTAATTAATGTAAGAAATCACTCCTTTTTAGATCTGTCTGATAATAGTTTAGAATGTAAAGGACAAAGTAAATAATTCTACCAGTATTCAGCCAACGGGGGGAAATAACATGATATATACAAAAGCAAAACTGTAGATTTTAGAGTTCTCTTGGGCAATTAGGAGCTCTCAAAGTAAATCAATCACTTTCTACAGAAACTGAAAGGAATTATACAAATATACAATCAAGGTTTTATTCACATAACAATGTTATAGGAAGGTAATCTCAGATAACTGAGAATCCATTAAAAACTTGCTTTAATCCCTTTGTAGAAAAACCTTTTTTTAAACTATATTTCAGCCAATAGGAAGAAGAATAAAAATAATAACTCTAAATCAGGGATTTTTTTAAATTATAAAAATAAAAGGAATGTGGATGAGCACTGGTATTTAGTTAAACAAATAGTTATATATAAAATGTTGTAAATATGGTGACAAAATAAAATTTAAGCAAATAATAATTCTTGAGATTGTTTTCTGATTAAAATTCTTACTCTACAATTCCAGATTATATTTACAAAATATATGAAGTAGACATGAAAGGAGAAAGTAAAAGTGTAAAAAAATCATATTTTAGTCGTCAGTTTTGATTATCTGCCTTCAAAGTAAGAATAATATATCAAACAAATTACCTATAAGCTACATAGAAAAGAGTGAAAGTAAAGAAAACAATAATAAAACATGGAACAAACAAGTAAATAACAACTAAACCTGGAGAATATTATGACAATAGGTATAAGAGATCTTTAAATACTTATACCAGTGGGAATAGTTATACACTGCATGTTATTATACAAAATAGGCAAAACTTGAATATATGAAAGGATGGCATTGAACTATTAAAAGTGATAAGGCAGGGCATAGTATAGAAGACTAATTTACCTTATATTTTCTTCTTTTTCTTAAAAGATATTTTAAAACAATCATATGAGAATATACATAAAAAACTCAATTACCACATTTAACAAAAGGTTAGTGAGAATTGGTAAAGATATTTCAGGTTTAAAAAAATACAATAAATTAGTGGTGTCAATTTTAATATAAGATCATTGGGAATTATTTAAAATTGTGGATGACAATAATTATGTTGATAAAAGATACATCCATAGAGTTATTTCATCATCAATTTTAAACTACTCTACTTTATGCAAAGTAAATATTCCTTTGAAAAGAAGAGCTGAATCTGCTTAGAAGTTCATAATTTTCTATTTATTAAACATAATATTTAAAATTTATTAAATTAATTATAAAATATATCCTAACTTTAAAATTTAACTATTATTTACATTTTTAACAGTTTAAAGGTCATGATATTAAGTACAAGAGAGTTAAAAAAACACATGATTTTTCTAAATTTTACTTGTATAAAGTAGAATATGTAGCAACACTTCTAATCATAATACATAACTGACAGCAAAACTTTAATCAAAGAAGGAACAGGAGGAGAAGGAAATGAAAGAGTGGGGACAAATACCACAGTCTAGATACTTACAGATATCGCAAATGGGGAACTAGTTTTGAAGACATTTTTTAAAAGTAAATACATTTAGCATTTGGAACAGTCCTTGAGCACATTTAGTGCTATAAGCATGAACTATTGTTATTGTAATTGTTGTTAGCTAAATGAATAGTAAATGATAGAGTTTTGATATTATGTTAGGAAATAGATTTTTTAAGTATATAAAATGTATTTGGTATGCTAAACACAAACACAAAACACAAAAACACAAAATCAACAATTTAAAAATTGCACAGAAAAAGGGACTTATATGTTCAAATGATATTAGTAATGTCTCTATAATTGGTTTCCAAACTGGGACCTGTATAAACTTGGGGTACATTAAGGCTTTCTGAGGTATATAAAATACCGGGAGTTTTAAGAAGATTAACTTCCAGGGCTCCTTTTCCCATTTTTGAAAACCAAGAAGCTTGGAGTTGGCTTTGTGAGATATTTAATTTCATCTCTGACTGAGCAAAAGGAGGAAAGGAGTGGCTTTTTAGTTTTGTTAAGACAGAAGATAGACATTTTAAATGTCTGTTTTAATTTTAGCTGGCTACTCCAGATCTATAGCATTAAACAGTGTGGAGCAATGGAGGAAAATGGTAAGATATATAGTTAGATACAAACTAGGTCAGAGTCAGGTCAAGAAAGGCACAGAATTGAAGCTTCAGTTTTGGTAATGCCATTTGTCCTCAGTGCTCTTTGGAGGTGAAATTTTAAGTATGAAATACGGTATAGGAGTATTACTTGCACAACATGGTCGAAAACCATTACTGAGTTGAGTTTTTCTTTCTATCCCTTCTTTCTCCTGTCTTCATATGCCATCACTAATTGTATTCTATCATTTGGCGAGTTCCCTTTGTCTACTAATAGTAATTCTAGGAGACTTTTTATTTTTTTTTATTTTTTTTTTGCTGTTTTTACTAGGCTCCTCTCTTTTTAAAGACATTTTTATTAAAATATAGCTAACATACAATATTATATTAATTCCAGGTATACATCATAGTTATTCAACAGTACCCACCTGACACTATGCATAGTTATTACCGTATTATTGATTATATTCCCTATGCTAAAGAAGTGATCACCATGATAAATCCAGCAACCATCTAACACCATAGCATGCTATCTCAATATTATTTATTATACTCTCTATGCTGTATATTGCATCCCCAAGACTTATTTGCTTTATACCTAGAACTTTGAACCTCTTATTCCCCTTTATCTTTCCTCCCATTTTGTTAATTTTTTTTCAATTACAGTTGACATTCAATATTATTTGATATTAATTTCAGGTGTACAGCATAGTGGTTAGGCATTTATATAATTTACAAAGTGATCTCCTTGACTAGTACCCACCTGACACGATACATATTTATTACCATATTATTGATTATATTCCTAATGCTTTACTTTATATCCCCATGACTACTTCATAACTACCAATTTGTATTCCTTAATCCCTTCAGCTTTTTCACCCTGCACCCAACCCCCCTCCCAGCTATCACTCCTATAGATCAAGTACCCATCTGACACCGTGCATAGTTATTACATTACTGACTATGTTCCTTATGCTGTACTCCACATCCTCAAGACTACTGTGTAACAACCAATTTGTACCCCTTCATCCTTTCCCCCTCCCAAGCCCCTAGTCATCTGGCAAACATCAAAATGTTCTCTGTATCAGAGTTTGTTTCTGTTTCATTTGTTTATTTATTTTGTTCTTTAAATTCCACTTATAAGTGAAATCATATGAAATTTGTCTTTTGCTGTCTGACATACTACACTCAGCACAAATTTCTCTAGATCCATCCATGTTGTCACAGATGGCAATATTTCATTCTTTTTCACAGCTGAGAAATAGTCCCTTGTTTATATGTAGTACCACCTCTTTTTTATCCATTCATCTATTCAGGGACACCCAGATAGCCTCATATCTTGGCTATTGTAAATAATGCTGCAATGAACATATGGATGAGCATGTCCCCTTGAAATAGCATTTTGCTTTACTTCGGATAAATACCCAGAAGTAAGATTGCTAGGTCCTTCTTTGTCTCTTGTTGTAGTCTTATTTTAAAGTTTATTTTTTTCTGGTGTAAGTATTACTACTGAACATTTTTGTTTGTTTGCTTCCATTTTCATGAAATGTCTTTTTCCATCCCTTTACTTTAGGTCTGTCTGTGTCTTTCAATCTGAAGTGAATCTCTAGTAGGCAGCATATATAATGGTCTTGTTTTCTTATCCATTCAGCACCCCTATCTTTTGATTGGCGCATTTAATCCATTTACTTTGAAAGTAATTGTTGATGGTTATCTTTGGTAGAATGGTGAAAATAAAACGTAATTTGGGAAAGTTTACGAGAGTAGGAAAGGAAATGGAGACAGTGTGTGCAGACTAACCTGGGAGTATTGCAACTAAGGGAAGCAAAGAAATGGAGTGTTAGCTGGTGGGGAAAATAGAGTGATATTTTGTTTGTTTGTTTGTTTTTTGCTTTTGTTTTAATAGAGGAGAAATTGCAACATAATTATATGGTAATGGGAGTAGTCCAGTTCAGAGAGAAATGAAGTTGATGATGTATTATCTATTTTCATAATAATCACATAATATAGTTCTAATTGTTATTTTCATTATTTAGATGAAGAACCCGGGAACAGAAAGCTTAAGTGTCATTCCCACTTTTATGATTTATGCTATTCTTTCTAAGCTTCAATCATTCCCTTTATTTCTTTTAGCTTATTTTGAAATGTTTGGTTTGTTTCCATCTGCTTTGTTGCCTTGTGTGTTATTAACTGAAAGAATGTTATTCAGTCTATTTTCAAATGAATTCTTCTGTCTTTTTAAATTTATTTTAAATCACTTTTTTTCTATGTTTAAAATAGGAGTTTCTTGGACTAATAGAAACAGATATCTGGGTAGTTGGAGGAAATGGGCCAGTAAATGGGCCGAAATAACTTTCCTAGCTTCATGGTACCTTCTTATGTTCCCATAAAGATCTCAAAAAATAACCTCTGATATCTAAAATAATCAAACTCAAAGAAACAGAGAGTAGAATGGTGGTTGGCAGGGGCTGCGGTGAAGGGGACGTAGGAAGTTACTATTCAACAGGTATGAAATTTCAGTTATACAAGATGAATAATTTATAGAGATCTGCTGTAAACACCATGCCTATAATTAACAATACCATATTGTACAACTAAATGTTTGTTAAAAGGATAGACTCATGTTAAATATTCTTATAATAAAAATAAATAACCTCTATGTAGTCTCATCTCTGAGAGCTAAGCTTGAGTCAAGAAGGCTCTCTGATTCCAGGGCTGTAGTTCCTCGATCTATAAGTCTTGCACTAAAAGGTAGTGTTTCCCACTTTACACCTTGTATTTTTCTCTTTAGATGCTTCCTGAGAATACTCTCCTCAGGACCACTAACTGCTCCCCTCCCTTCAGTTATCTACAACTTCTTTCTCCCTTACTCCCAAGTTTTCTTTCACAATCTTTTTGGACTCTACTCTTAGCAATTTTCCATCAAGAGTGAGGCTCTGTCCTTTGGGATCAGAGAAGGAAGCACATATTCAGCAGAATGGCTAAACTGAAAGATATGCATTCTCGGTATCAACTAGAATATAGAACAGCTGAACTCACATACAATTTAAGTTATTATAATTGCACTGGAAGTAGCAAAGACAGCTGGATGTGTGCATAGCCAGTGTTTCTGCTCCTAAGTATATATCCAACAGAAACCCATTCATTTGTTCATAATGATTTGCACAAGAATGTTCATAGCAGCACTATTACTAAGAGTTTGCAAAATTGGAAATCATCAAAATATCCATCAATATCAAACGGATAAATATATTGTGGCACATAAAACAATAGAATATAGCAATAAATTATTTTTGAATGCGTGCAGCAATGTAGAAGAATCTCATAAACAAAACTTTGGGCAAAAGAAAGCAGACCCAAAAGAATACATACTGTATGGTCCAATTTACATAAATTCAAAAACAACAAACGTGATCTATCGTGTTAGAAGTCAGAATAGCAGTTGCCCTTCAGAAGGGAGCAATAGTGACTGTGTAGGGAAATGTGGTTTCATTTCTTGATTTTGACACTGATTACTCATGAGTGTTAAGTTTGTGAAAACCCAGTCATCTGTACACATATAATCTACAAATTATATTTCAATAAAACATGTACTTAATCTGAATAATAAATAAATAACTGGTTATGGCCATAGTATAGCTAAATGTTAAAATCCATTTAATGTATTTAAAGAATGAATATTTCATCTGTGGTGGGGGTAGGAGAAGAAATTTATGCTGCTTCTACAGTCCTGGAGTAACTGGAAGTGATATAATTACTTTTTAAAATTTTGAACATACCTTTTGGATGTATGCAGAATCCACTCTTGGGAAATGTTTATTTGTAGAGGTCATGTCTTCATTACTTTGGGCCAAAATCCATTGTGCTTTTGGTGTTATTTAATAAGAGTATTGCTTTTCTGTTGAGAAAGTTTGGACATTGCTAATTAAATAGAATTAAACTCAAGGTTATCCCCTGTCTCTGCTGTCAAAATCCATTCTCTGCCCTATGAAAAGACTCATGAAACAGCAGCTAGTCTTCACTAACTTATTTCATTCAATTAAAATTAAATTACACAATTGAACTCTTTTCTTGTCTTTTCTATATAACATTTTAGTTAATTGCTTAATTAAAACTGAAGCCTGACGTTTGTTTCTTTCTCTTTAGGAAAAAAAGAAAAAGAAAATGCACTCAGTGCTACTTTCTAATTCAGTAATTCTACAAGAAGCTCTGGAAATAATCTTCTATTACCAATGAAAAAATAGATTACACCTTTTCCATGAAAATTTTTACAAAAAAGATATACGCATACGCATGTTAGTTATTAAATTCAATGTCAGGTTCCAGTATCTAGGAAGGCATTTAAAATGCAACCATATTCAATAAATATCTCAAGTTTTCACTTTACTCACCCCCCTACCCCAAAAAAATCCCAAAAATACCAACTTGATTCTCTTTAGTATTTTCATCATTTTCCAGTAGTGATTTTGCATATGAAAATAGTGACTCTATTTATTGGTAGTAATATATATTACTGTTGCTCCAAAAATCTAATCTCCTCAAATATAACATAATGACTATCATTTGTACAGCGGTTACTATTTTGGCATTCTCATATTGTTTTGTGTATATTGACCTATTTAATATTAATAATATCCTATAAAACAGGTGCTATTATTATATGCTTTTTATAGATGGGAAAACTGAGGTACAGAGTCAGTAAGTGACTTGCCCAAGATTATAAAGATAGTAAATGGCAGAGCTGGAATTTTCATCTTTAATTTAATATATTTAATAATTTATCTTGGGAGTCACACTTTTAAACCACCATATTGTAATGCCTACAAGAAGTATCACACAGGCCAACACATAACTCTCCTCCTGAAAATGCAAAATTTATTTTTTCTATTAATTCACAGCTATTTTCTGAGATTCTACAATATGTTTCTGATGTGCTAGATGCTAGGTAAAAACATCAGTGAGTAAAACAGGTATAGTACTTGCCTACATAGAACTTAAAGACAGTAAAAGTATAGATGTTAACTAAACTTGCTGTAATAATCATTTCACAATATACATAAGTCAAGTCATGCTGTACAACTTAAACTTATTCAGTGCTGTATGTCAAATATACTTCAACAAAACTTAGAGGAAAAAAAGACAATTACAGGTGACTATAAATGAATAAACCTACAACTAAAGAAAAAGACAATCACAGGCAGCCTTCACTTTGCAGTTCCAGAATACACAAATTTCAAATACTGCATTTACTTAAATAAAGCCAGCCCCTCAACAATGTGGTTCAAATTTCAGTTACCATTATATATTAAGTCTCTGAGTAATTGCATAAAGTACAAAATAGGCTGCTGGCTCCTCTGTCCATAAATTGCTACAGAAATAACAGATGAACATGATGATCAGTGACCATTCACATCACTTTTTTCAAAGTCTGTAATTGATCACTGCTTATCTATTATTTAGTTCACATATGAGTATATACAGTAAAACCTTTATACGTGTTCTTTTTCGTCTTCCAGTGATAAACCCACATGACATTATGCAGATATGGGTAACTGAAAGAGGGAATTGGGCAGCAAAAATGAACATGCAGCAAAGAACCAAAAAATGATAATGATGACAGTGAAACTAAAATGAATGTCAATGGAGGCATAGAAGAAATAGCTGATGATGTTGACTGGTGCCTTTTCTGAGACTGGATATGCAACCATGGGACCTTAGTGAAAGTGAGTTCATTGATATAAATGAGAAAAATAATTCTGACATAAAGGATGAAGATGCCCCAGAGTAAGTGACTCGAGCAAAAAAAAAACTCACATTAAAGAACTCTCAAAGATATTTCATAACATTAGAAAGTATATAGGATAAAATGTTGGGAACTAATCCAAACTTAGAAAGAAGCATGACAATTTATCATGATATAAAAAAGGTGCTTGCTTTATAAATTTTGTTATGAGAAGAAGGCCGTGTGTGACAACTTTTAATAACTTCTCTTACAAAGAAATAAAACACTTTAAATGGCAATGTTTCTTAAGTGTTAAGTTATAGTATATTAAGTAAACACTAGTTTTACTATATTTTTTATTTCTCTATCATTGATAAGTGAAAGTGAGAGAATTTTTAATGTTCACACAAATTTTTTAAATGTCATGGGACAATTGTAATTTCCATCTACTATTAAAATAGTTTTGCATGGTTTCTGTTTGCATGCTCTTATTTAGAATCTTACATGTTATACAAAGCAAAAATCACCTGTACAAAAGCAAAAACCAAGAATTCCTATTCCCCAACTAATGTCATTATTATTACTTTATTGGGGAAATAACAACTAAAATAATATTTCTATAGCTCTTTTCCTAGATTGTCAATTTTAGATCAATTATAGATTTGTCTGTTTCTTGCAGTAGAATTTTGCTTATGTTATCTCTCCTCCTCTGATTATCCCAATATAGCTATGCCACCATTTTAAGTTCAGCTAAAATTAATTAATTATCTTTGTATTTGTAAATAATATAGCCCCACTTTTATTTCCTCTTCCCTAAACTGTCTATATCTTTTGACTCTGCATATTGAAAAATACAATATTAGAGGCCTATCCATTCTCCTGACCGCTCTTAACGGCCAAGTGGCCAACTCTGAAATTCTGACATTTGTACTTTTACATCATCATGGTTAGTAAAGAATGGATAGCACTCTAATATTGTATTTTTCAATATGCCGAGTCAAAAGATATAGTTTAGGAAAGAGGAAATAAAAGTGGGGCTATATTTATAAATGCAAAGATAATGAATTTTAGCTGAACTAAAAATGGTGGCATAACTATATTGGGATAATGACGGAAGAGGAGAGTGAACATAAGCAAAATTCTACTGCAGGAAATATATAAATCTATAATTGATCTAAAATTGACAATCTAGGAAAAGAGCTATAGAAATATTATTTCAGTTGTTATTTCCCCAACAGAGTAATGAATTTTGTCAACTTTTGTATGTCTAAAAAAGCCTGTGTCTTCATTCTTTGAAAGATAATTTTGCTAAATAAAAAATTCAAAGTTGGCATTAAAAACAAATTCAATACTGTAAAGATATTGCTCCACTGTCTTTTAGTTTGTATTGTTTCTGACAAGAAATGTGCCATCATCCTTATCGTTGTTTCTCTGTAAGTAATGTTTTTTCTTTCCCTCTGACTTCTAAGATTTTCTTTTTACCACAGACTTTAAGCAATTTGTTTATGACGTGTCTTGATAGAAGTGTTTTTTCTCCATGTTTTTATGCCTGGGTTTTGTTGAACTTATTAGATCTGTGAATTTATAAATTTCCTCCAATTTGGTACTTTTTTTACCCATTATTTCTTCAAATATGTTTTGCCTCTCACCTCTCTTGGGGACTTTAATACATATAGTTGACCACTTATTCTTATCCCACATTTCACTGACACTTTCTTAATTTTTTTCAGTCTTTCCCTGTGTTTCATTTTGGATCATTTCTATTGCTATGCTTCAAGTCACTAATCTTTTCTTCTGCAATCTGCCATTGAACTCATACAGTGTATTTTTCACCTTAGACTAAAGCATTAAAGTTTCTAAAAGTTTGATTTTGTTATTAATATTTTGATGTTTTTAACTTTTTGAACTTTTTGTGGAATACAGTTATAATATATGTTTTATTGTCATTGTGTACTAATTCTAACATCACTGTCACTTCTAGGTTGGTTTTGATTGATTCCTCCGTATCATGGTTAGTGCTTTTCTGTTTCTTTTCATTTCTTGTAGTCTTTGATTGGATACCAGCCATTGAGAATTTTACCTTGTTTATGTTCATATTAAATATTCTAGAACTTCGTTTGGTTTATGGTTAAAGTTACTTGGATTCAGTCTGATCCTTTCAGGTCTTGTTTACAGGTGAGACTAGAACTGAGTTTAATCTAGGGTTAATTAATATCCTGCTTCCATACTAAGAAGGTGTGACCTTTCTTAGTATTCTTAATACCTCCTAAGTTATTAGGTTTTCTGCATGGATTATTGGAAATTCCTGGACTTGTATGAGTTCTGGGCAGTGTTCTCTTAATACTTTTGAGTGGTTCTTTCCCATCCTAGGGTAATTTCTTCACACAATTGTACTGATCAGATCTCGGCTGAATCCTCCAGAAGGATCTTCCGCAGATCTGTAGAGTTCTCTCTTCATGCAGCTCTTTCGTACCTGGACTGTCCTGTGACTTACTGCTGGGTCTTCCCTAGACTTACAGCTTTGTCTCCTCAATTCAGGAAGACCACAGGGCTTTCCCCTCCTTGTACCACAGTCTGGAAACTTTCTCCAAGCAGTAAACTGGGGCAATCATAGGACTCATCTTGCTTGTTTTAAAATTTCTCAGGAATCATTGTCCTTTATTGCCTGATGAGGATGACTCAAATCCTATCATTTTATATATTTTATCCATCTTTTAGCTGTTTATGGATAAAGATATTTTTTTTTTGTTGTTAATCTTGGTCATTATTTGAACTAGTATTTATCAAGCACTGAATCTTTATAATATTAGCATAGAAACACAACAGGAAATTAATAGAGAACAACAACAAAAAAAACCCCTTAATATTGAAAGTTTTAAATGCCCAGAGACATTAACATGTTTCAAGGAATAATTATGCAAATAGATGGCAAAGTTTAAGATAAAGTTGTCAACTCTTCAACCTCATTTGGTATGAAGGAGCATAGTTCAAACACACAAAACACTTTTTAATTTATAAAGACATCTTAGAAACCCTTACCAAAAGGACAGTGTAAACTTCACTAGTTTGGCTTCTTAAATTGAAAATAGATTTGGAAAAGGTTATGGGGAGTTAGAGGTTAGATAGGTCATAATCAAAGCAATTAGCAAGGGTTATGTCTCATGAGCTTCCTAGGAAATAAATCTCAGGTGAAGTTATTGAACCCAAGATGCTATTCATTTGCCTACCTGGATCATAATTCAATAAGCAACTACCTTATTTAGTACATAAATACAAAGAGTACTCATACTTTCCTTTATCTCAACTGATTGCTTGCCAAGTATATGAGTTGATATTAAAAATATATGCATGATATACAAGTCACACCTTTGGACAAAGATTTCATTTTATATGTAGGCTAACTAGAGAGGGCACTCTAAATGCAGCTCATTGGTTGACTTTAATGGCATAGATATTTAATATTATTGGACTGTAGAAAATATTCTTGACTTCTGAACACAGCTCACTTAAATCATAGTATATCTTAACTATCAATTTATCTTCTATGAACTGCATTTCAATGTTTTCTATTACGAACACCATTGTTCGTAAATTTAATTTGTTTTTAAGAATATGCTTTAAAACACTGTACTCAGTCTCAGAACTCTTGAATTCTGTTTCATATGAAGCTGGTCAATCATTTTGAAACTTTCAGCCTCAGTTTCTGTGAAATGTGGCTAAAAAATTGCGCAATATGGTTAAAAAACACTTGTGATTTTTACTTTGCTAATAATATGTAGTGTTCTAAAGCATATAGGAGTGAAAGCTTCCTATTTTTCATTGTTGATCTTTCAGAATATGATGTTACTTCTGAATGTGTAAATTTGAATATAAACCAAAATTTGAAGACATAGAATTTCAGAATTCCAGTCTGTTACTATGCATAATTACACCAGACATTTACCTATTTTATTAAGCATATAAAGATAACAAGGAAAGGAAAAGTGACATCCTTCAAGATCAATAACTAAGCAGCATGAAATGTCAAAAGGCAGACAACAAAGAGACCTGAAAGAGATCACTTAGAAAGAGAAATAATTATTTAATGAAACTAATTGATTCTAACTAGGAAAAATATTGTAACTGGAACAGTATGAAAAATCAAAGGTCAGAGCAGAATTGGATTTAAATTTATCATTATACCCTAGCTTATCAATAAAGTGAAGCAAAGTAAACCTATTTTTTTGTGTAAGGCAATGCTTTGCCTTACTATTCTAAGACCCAGCATTCATTTTTTCTTTCTAGCCCTTGGTGGCTAAAAGGTATTAGATCTGTACTTGCATCAAAGAAGACCGTTGGTTAAAATATTCTGGAATCATGAGGCCTGGGTTAAAACATCTGTTCCGGATATTAGATAATATTAAGGAAATATTGTTTATTTTTATAGGTGTGGTAAAGGTATTGGGGTTCTGTTTTTTTAAGGGTGCTTATCTCTTAGAGTTAGATTCTAAAATATTTACAGTTAAAGTATATGATATGGGAATTTGCTTCAAAATAAGCCAGAGGATGATGAGAGTGTAGGGCTTTGGGTAAAACAAGACTGGTCATGAATTGATAATTATTGAAACCAGATGATAAGCTCATACTATTATTCCTTCCACTTTTTAATTTCTTTGAAATTAAAGAGAAACAAAACTTGTTTCATGTTATAAGTGCTATGTGACCTTATACAAGTTACTTAATACTCACTTCATCACTTACAAAGAGAAAGAATAAAAGATATTTGCCTTATAGGATTGTTTCAAGGACTAAATTCCATTAACCGTTGCAGTGCACTTAGAATATTGCCTATCTCATGGAACACGCTGTGTAAATACTAACTTTAAAAAGTATTCTCCATTCCATGTCCACTTTTTATATTAAACATTTTATTTGGAGATAATTGTAGATTCACATGAAGTGGTAAGAAATAATACAGAGAAATCTCCTGTATATTTACCATATTTATTCACTTTCTCCCGATGGTAATATCTTGCAGGACTATAGCACAATATTACAACCAGGATATTAATGTTGATACAATCAAGATACAGACTATTTCCATCACCACAAGAACTAATGTTGCCCTTTTCTAGCTATACCATTTCTATCCCCCTCCTTAAGCCTGACTACCACCAATCTGTTCTCCATTACTATAATTCAATCATTTTAAGAATTTATGTAAATGAAATCATACTGTATACAAAATTTTGGAATTTATTTTTTTAACTCAGCATAATTCTCTGGAGATTCATTCAGATTTCTGTGTATGCCAATAGTTCATTAATCCTAATTGCCGAGTAGTATGCCATGATATGGTTATTCCACAGTTTGTTTAACCATTCACTGTTCACTAAAGAGAATATGTGTTTTTTCTAGTATTTGGCTATCATGAATTAAGCTTCTTTCAACATTTGAGTACAGATTTTTGTGTGATATAACTTCTATTTCTTGGGGATAAATGCCCAGGCATTTACAATTGTTGGGTCATATTGTACTTTCTTATTTAGTTCTTTAGACACAGACAAAATGTTTTCCAGAGTGAGTTTAACATTTGAAATTTGCATCAACCAGGGAGGAGTGATCAGTTTCTCCCCATTTTGTTTGAGCAAGAAGTGAATGGTGTGCTCACTATTTTTTATTTTAGCCATTGTGATAGGTGTGTACTGATATTTCACGGTGGATTTAATTGTGTCGGAGACCTTTTCATGTGCTTATTTGCCATCTATGTATTCTGTTCAGTGGAATGTCTACCGTGTCTTTTGCTCATTTTATAATTGGAGTGTTCCTTATTTTTATACAAGTTTGAAAATATTTCATTATCATTGCTTATTTAACATTTAACAAGTATGTACTGTACAACACTGAGTGCCAGACCCTGTTCTAGGTATATTAATGAATGAAACATTGATCTCAGCCCTTATGAAAGTTACATTCTAGGAGGCGAAGAAGGATAATGACATATGGGACATGTTAGAAAGCTACAAGTACTACAGGAGACAATTAGAGTAGGGAAAAGGGGATCAGGAATTATGGGTACTGATTGCAATTTCAGATACTTTATTCATGCCTGAATACATATGCACATGCAGGTACATTTGTCTTTTGAACAATAATAAGGAAATGTAAACATTAAGAACAAGTTTACTAATGTGCTACAACACTGTCCCCACTTTAAAAGTGGTTTGCTGGATTTGCAGCATGTAGAGAAGCTACATGGGTCATAATAGCTAAGATTTATTGAATGCTATGCACCAATCACTGCATTATACATACACAACCTCTTTGAATCCTCATTGAATTGCATTTTATATCTCTAAATGTGTTTTTTAAGTTAATTTACATGCCCAAGGCCCTACAACTTTTCTCATTTTATTTGGCAATATTAAAATATTCAGAATTATTTATGTAATCCATTATGAAATATATGTATACATATATATTTATATATGTACTTCTACCACACAAGCCTTTTTCCATTGCTAGAATTCAAAAAGCCTTAAGGCATCTGAATTAACTGCCCCCACAACCTTTGCCTGGATCTTTTACCCCTTCGGATTGCTGATTTCCTCATGTTCATTTCTTGGCTTAATGGAGACCCTTCAACTTCCAATCAACAATTCATGAAAGAATTATTATCATTTTGAATGTCCTGAAAAGTATTTGCAGGTCTTCTTGGTTGGTTATTGTCCTACAGCTATGCTTGACCATGCAAGATTAGATCACTGGAGTATCCCCAATACTTGTTTTTTTGAATGAAAAGAAAAAATATGAATACCCAAAATACTAATAGTGGCAAAACACTATTGATGGCATTAAAATTTTCATATTTTAATATTTAAACTTCTAAATATTACTCATTTAATCATGTATAGTGCAGTTCATCAAGTTAAATGTTTTCCTAATATTGAAACATCTCCCTCAAACTCCCCTTTCCATTCCTTTTATGGCCTCTCCCTTGGGCCATCCTCTAAAAAACACTGACCTTTGAAAATCATGGCCCAGCCTTGCCTTTTACCAGGTTATTCATGATTTCAGTTAGAATCAGTCAAAAACTGACTGCAAGAAGAAACATTTCCAGGGACCCAGTATACATGCGTTGTCTTACACTTTGACCAATCCACTGTGCCTGGCCATGGAGTTACAAGCTCTAGGAGCTCGTCCAGTGCTCCAGGCCCAGAGATAATTGTATCATGGGTTCTATGGGCCCAAAATTGAAACTTTTTCATGAAGGTATGGATACTGAAATATTTTGGGATTTTGGAGAAAAGAACACAGGATTCATTTTTACCAAATACATGAAAATATTGATTGTCTTAACTGTGGCTCATTTAAATCTGGGTTTGAAAGGAGTTTGTGCAGCTGTTTAAGGAAAATGATCATGTATGAGACCTATCCATTTAGGTTACATTAAATGGTATTGCTTTTTACATTTGTTCAGTGTTTGAACAGTACTAGCACAGATTGGGTTTTATCAGCAACTATTTTGCCCCAGTTAAGTAAAAACTCCTTTTACTTTTTTAAATATGCTATCCTCTCCTCCTTGCTCTACTGTGTAGTATGTCATTCCCATTCAACAACTTGAGAAACTAGGACTTTCAAAATTACATGAAGACTAAACATTTCATGATTTGGTTTGCACTCAGATTATCATTTTAATGCCTGGATTTTTTCTCTTGTAAGTCTATCTTGCTCTTTATCCCCCTTAATCTAGAAATACTTAATTTCCTGTACAAAGACATGGCATTCCCTATCTCTTTTTATTCTTGTCCTCAATTGCCAAATTGAGTCATTTCGCCAGAAAAACCTTTCTAAGGATTTATCTACAAGTGTCATTATAAGGCTACAAAAATTTGGAATTTTCTAATATTAATCATCTATTATATAGAAGAACATGTTTTTCAACCAAAGTATCTGACTCCAAACCACATGCTCTCTCCACTTTGTTATACTACCACAAGCTAATTTAGAGACAAGAAATACAGCCAACAGCCTCTATGGACCAATTTATAAGGGTTTACAATATTAATCTGGTGCTATGATAATATTGGGAACATACTAAAATGGGGAAAATTCTATTAGGTTGGTGCAAAAGTAATTGCGGTTTTTGCAATATTTTTTACCCTTTTAAACTGCAATTACGTTTGCACCAACCTAATATTTCACAGAGTTCCTGTGGAGGAATGAATGCACTGTATGTTGTTGGAAGAAATACTTTGCAAGCTATTTGCAGTGCTTTCAAGAATGGGGTGTGCAAAATTGGTTAAAATTTGCAGAACAAGGGAGCAGATTCCACCATTATCTTCCTTTGCACTTATTCCCCACACAGAATGCAGCTACTGTTCTAAACTAGTGGTGAACAAATATTTAAGGAATATCAGTTTGAAATAATAAAAATGATTAGTTTATTGGAACTGACATCTGTCCTAGTGTGCCCTGTACCTTGCTCTGTACTTTTTAGGTTATGAAAAATTCTCATCAGAAGAAATAAACCCATGTCTCCACCCTTACTAAAGCATTTTTTTAACAAAGTATAAATAAATCTATCTGAAACACTTTTAAAGTTTTAATGAAATAGAAATCATGATATAAGTTTGTAGTTAATTTGTTAGCAAGGACAGAAGAAAACTTAAAGACAGTTTCTTAATCAGAAGAGGAAAAGCCAAACAGACCAGAAGTTGAAATGTTTTGGCCAAACTGAAGGTTAAATAAAACTGAAAACAAACAGATCACCGGTAATATAGTATATGTTTGATATTCTCCAGAGACAGGTTCTTGTAAGCTTTATTAAAGAGTGCTACAAGTTTAAGGATCACATTTACAGGATTGGATGGTGGCATTGAGAATGCTTTGACTTCTTCCAGGATACTACGAACATAAATATTGGAGTATAACTCACTTTCAAAGATTTATGAAAACACTAAGAGTATTATCAGACTTTAGGAAAAATCTGCCAGACTAGACTTTCTTTTCCAACACAAGTTTCCCATAGCAAATCAGGGGAGAAAAAGTGGCAGTATTCCTACGTTGGAAGAAGAGTAGCCCAAGGAGTGATAAAAACAAAAATATTGCAATGTTAATTGTGGACAAACCAATATTTATTTTTGGTATTAGATAAAAAAAATAAAAAATAAAAAAGACAGAAAGAAAGAAAGAAAGAAAGAAAGAAAGAAAGAAAGAAAGAAAGAAAGAAAGAAAGAGAAAGCAAACAATGGGTAACCCTAAACATGTAAGGACACGTTTAAATTCACTGACAGATATTCAAATATGGAACTATTAAAGAAATCGCATTAGCACATTTGTAGGAGCAGAAAGAAATTCTGAGCAAATATATATATATATATATATATATATATATATATATATATATATATATAATATTGCTGGAACAGGCTTGAATATTCAGTCAAAGAGTAAAAGACCATTTTGGAATTTTAGCCTGAAGTCTTTTGTAAGTAAAATATTGAACTTAGTTACCCACTCCTAGAAGCCTACCATAAAAACCACCTCAGCAATCATAACAGTGCCTTATGTTCACATTTTCTAGTTTAGTAATATTTTCAGTCACAAAATTCAAGTTGATGCCCTCAAGTGAAATTAAGAATGAAGTAATTGCACAGATAATTTAGACTAAAAACATCTTCTTTTACCTGAGACTTCCATATTACTGAGATTTATTTTGATGGGAATTCAGTGAATGATATCTACCTTCGCAAAATGAAAGCATTATTTGTACATTTAATGACTACAAATAGCATCATGAAAAGTCTTTTCTGTGGATCCCTTATTTACTTCCATATTTTAAAAGGGATTTGAAAAAAAAAGAAGAATTCTCAATTTCATGCTGCATTTCCAAAAGCATACTGCGACATGAACTAAAAGCCTACAGTTTTGCTACACACCTTAACCCAGTGACATTTAACCTGATATAAGTGAAAACATATTTATGGTAAAATCACTGTAATAAAAGATGATAGAAATTCCGGTAAATATGGTAATTCTATTTCCCAAGGTGTGGTCTCACAATTTCACATAATAATGAGCAAAAGCACAATATTTTGATTACTCATTTTATTAGTGGGAATTCTCCATAGATCAATTTCTAGCAGGATTTGGATCACTTTGACTCATTGCTGTATAATCCTTCACTTTCAGTAACTTTTCCAGTTTTGGTAATGAAAGTATTTGGGTACTCACACTTGCACCATTCCTTGAAATCTTGCCCATTAGTTTGCTTGAACCTCATAAAATGTTAACTTGTGTTGTGTGTAGTAAGGAGACCAATAAAACACCATATGGTTGGTGACTAAACCATTAAAAAATGTCCTTGCACCTCTTCCATAATATTCTGTGACACACAAGGATTTCAGATTTGACTGTTTATAACAATATGAGTGAAAAAAAAAATTCTTTGTTCTAACTATACCTTCTTTATACTCTGAGAGAGAAATTTCCCACACATGAAACAGAAAGATACACTGGATTCTGGTTAACCGATTTAGTTTAAGAAATAAATTTGGAGAAAAGTCTGTTTATTTTTACTTCCATGTCTTATTTATCTTTTTATTGATCAACAGGTGATTATTACAAGCTGCCAGAGAACAGAAACAGCGTTCTAGTCATCTTCAGCGCCTAGAAATCAAAAAGCTCTTCACAAAAGTATATAAACAGAAAGTCAATGCATGCTAAACCAAATTTCTAAGGCACAGTTTCTTTTAGATACCAAATTTGGACAAGGGAAACAGAATTATGCTTGAACAAGAATTAAAAAACAAACAACAACAAAAAAAACTACAATACATGAGAATTAAAGGATTTCTATTTAAAACTCAAATGAATCTGCTAATCGTGGCAGCATTACCAAACTAAAGTGGAGCCAGTGAAGCGAAGAATGGAATCTATTTATAACCAAACCAAACCAAAGATAAACAAACAAAAATAAGTCTAGAATTAGCAGGCAGAACCACAGAGGTTTTCTACTTCTACTCAGTGTCTTTTGCTCCAGACTTTGATGGGGCCCCTCTCCTGAGTAACCAAAGCAACAAAACAAAGCAAAACAAAAACAAATATATCATCCCCCCTATCCCCAAACATTAAAATATGTGAATCTGAAATTCTATGGTAAGCAAGTTTCCAGGAGAATAGAGTCAATATCTCATCGCCATTTCAAATGTTCTCTCCATAAAAGAACTCAATTAAAGTTTCATTTGATGAATACAATTCAATAGTAGTTTGAAAACAGATATATATCTAATTGGACATTTTGGTGATTGAATGGACCAGAACAGCAAATCTTTCTGAAAGGAGAACGTTAAATACAAAGTGCACAACTGTTGTCACTGATATGCATGCTGTGACTGAGTTATCTTGTACCGATGTTTTCAACATTTTAGGCACAGAGAAGGTGCACAGAATGCTGGAGCGGGAGGAAAGAAACTGATAGTTTTAATTTTTAAACTGAAAAGCATGGCTTTTTCAAATTGCTTAGCATTCCCCACCCTTAGACCCCCAACCCCCATGTTTTAGTTAGAATGTTAGCCAAGTTCCTCTCGTCTTGGATAGGTAAATGCCCTAGTGCCCAGTGGATCTCTGTGCTCTGCAGAAGGATAAAAGAGAAAAGTGAAAAATAAGCAACCACGCCTTTAAAACTCATTGTGTGTGTGTGTGTGTGTGTGTGTGTGTGTGTGTGTGTGACAAAGTATCCTTATAGCTTAACAGTGACTATGTGAGTTAGTTGCTTTAGATTTAAGTGTTGAGTCACTTCATGTATTAGCCCAGTCACCAACTCACTATTAAAACTTAATATTAAACCAATGCTTCAGTTTCACCATCTGTTTACACAAATTAAAGACACTGGACAGGGAGAGAGATACGGCAATACGTATTTATAAAGAGCGGTGAGAACCCCTTGGTGAAAAATAACATAAAAGTGTGAAGTATTACTGTAGATAGAGGGAAAAAGGCTATGCAAATGTCCCAATTCTGTAATAATTGATACGTTGTGGCAAAATCATAACTTTTAGCTGCCTTCCAATTTGCAATAAAAATGATATCTCTTCTAAGTACCCTTAATTATAATATACACAGCTGCAGTGGTGATGATGCTCTTCGAGTCCCCTTTGTATCTGACATTTGAGAGATCACATAACATCCTCAATGGCATTGATTTGGGGATGAACTCAATTTCCACACGTCATTCAACTCTTTATCAAGGTTACAAGAAAAGTGGAAAAATAGATCAAAAGAGAATGAAAGAGGTCAATAACTTGGCATACAGTGCCATACCACTATCCACTTAAGGCATGAGTCAATATAGTTGTGCACTATTTATTCCCCTTGTTAAACAAGAGTAGAGAAAGAAATCTCAAGTTAGGAGATTTCACACCGTTCATATATCTTTTACAACTTCTCCTTGTACGTTTTTATGGAAAGATATATGAGTTTTCATTGAAGTGTGAATATTTGAATTTCAAATGCACAAATTAGCCCTTTAAATAAAATAATCTTCATACTCAAATATGTGGAAATGTCACCTCACAAGGGCTAAGGATGTTGCTCTGACCCTCCTCACCTGTACAATGTACTCTCTGACTCAAGAGTTCAGAGCAAGACATGTACATCCATCCTGACGCAAATGGCTTACAGAGAATGGGTCAAGGGAACACCATGGTTTCCACTGCAGCCCAAAAGTTGCTTCAGAAATTTTCACTGCTTTGGGTCCTAGCTTATCAGAAACTTCTGTGAAAATCTGAAATAGAGTAGAAAGGTAAAAACTCATATCCCTTCATGTTATCCCAGCCTTCTCGATTATATTATTAGTTACATTCTGACCTCAAACTGTATGAATGCTTTTTTTTTCTCTTTTGTCCCACTTAAACTAACAGATTTGTAAATTACTCCTGTAGCAACAGTAACACGCTGTTTTTTTATTTTTTCATTTCTACATTATTCTGAAATTAGGTTTGAAAGGAATGTTTCTCATTTGATAAAGAGAATTACATCTGGAATAAATGTAATGAATCTGCGTCTGTCACGTTAATAACATGGTGATTTGTGGTATGTGTTAATTTTCTAGTGCTGCTCTGACAAATTCCCATGAATATATGGTTTAACACAACACAAATTTATTACCTTACAGTTCTGTGGGTCAGAAGTCTGACTCAGCTCTTACTGAGCTAAGATATAGGTTATCAGCAGAGCTGCATTCTTTTCTGGAGACTCTAGGAGCAAATTTGCTTTCTGTGCCTTTGCCAGCTTCTAGAGGCCACCTTGAATTGAGGCACCTTTCTCCATTATCAAAGCCAGCAATGTCAGGTCAAATTCTTCCCATCCTGCCACATTTCTGGTTCTCTGCAATCAAGAAATTTCTTGCTTTGAAGGACTCCTGTGATTAGATTGGGCCCACTTGGATAATCCAGGAAAATATCCCTGTATCAGCTTCTCAACATTACTCACATCTGCAAAGTCCCTTTTGCTATGCACAGTAACATACTCCCAGGTGCTGGGTATTAATGCATCGGGGCTCATTATTCTGTCAACCACACAGCAATAATCAAAGGTTGTCTGGACATCATTTTAATCCTTTAAGTCATTGACAGTGTCATACAATCTAATGATTACGAAGCCTACTTTTGTTCCTAGCCGTTTGAAAACTTCTTTGCTCACAATTATATTAAGAGCTTCCCAACCTTTCCAAGTTCATCTCAGGCCTCTTCAATGAAAGAGAACCACTATTATTTAAATACTCTAGCTTTGAGCTTTTTCAATTTCAATAATAATAAACAAGTGAATACATTGGAAAACAAGCATATTATAAGGATGTATTTGAACATTACAGGAAGAGAAGAACTAGGTTTTAGCCTAGAAATGCCATGTACTATGTGACCCTGGGTATTTCTTTTAAGCTCAACAGGCAGCAGGGCATCATACATGAAATGAGTAAATTGAATTATGTGATCTATAAAAACTCTTGAATTACAAAAATTCTGTAATTGCATCACTTCATGAACACAATTAATTTCTAAAATCTATGGAAATTAAAAACTATCACCAAATGTTTTGAAGATCTTTAATGATGAATTCTGAAATAATTAAAGACAGGAAATCCCAAACCAAAGAATCAATACATGATCAATTTTAGTAAAACAAGTTTACAAGTCATCCACATAGAATAAAGACCAGTTAGTTATTTGGTTACTACCGTGTTTCCCCAAAAATAAGACCTAGAAGGACCATCAGCTCTAATGTGTCTTTTGAAGCAAAAATTAATATAAGACCCAGTCTTATTTTAAAATAATATAAGACCGGGTATAACATAATGTAATATAATATAATACAATACAATACAATATAATACAGTATAATACAATACAGTACAGTACAACACAACACAACACAACACAACACAACACAACATAACATAACATAATATAATATAATAAGATATAATATAATATAATACAATATAATACCAGATCTTATATAAGACCAGCTCTTATATTAATTTTTGCTCCAAAAGATGCATTACAGCTGATTGTCCAGCTAGGTCTTATTTTCAGGGAAACATGGTATTATGATTAACTGCAATTAAATAAATAACCATTTTGAACACATTTTTAGATTTATATCCAGCATTTAATTTTTTTAAATATACATATTTGGTCAATTTTTTGTCTATTGATTGCCCAAAAAACCTAAAAGAAGTTATTTTATTTAAGAAATACTTTATTTAAAAAATTGGTTGTAGGTGGAAAGGAAGTTTGTAACAAACATAAAGAATAACACACAAAAGTTTGTAACAAACATGGGCCATTCCAGGAATATGGTACATTAGCCTGTAGAAAAGTTAGTATTAGCTAAAATGTGTAAAATTGTTTTTACATAACTAATACCTGTGTCTCGACTATTTCTTCCAATGTTATTGCTAAGAATAATAGCATTAGACCAGAATTCTAGCCTATTTAGTAAAACCTCATTCGGCGTCCTGAAACAAAATTCCTTTGTGATTTCCACTGAAAATTGCTTTTTACTTCCTGATGTTCTCTGGGCTGCCCAGTGGCAATTATGTTACAAATCAGAAACAATGAGCTAAGTGAGGTGAAATTATATGACTTAGTGTATAAATTTCAGTAATATTTATTGAGAATGCTGTAGTTACAAGTTCCACACAGAGATGGATCTATTCTTAACACTTTGTAGGTCTGTGATGTCCTAGTACTAACAACAAGGTGATAATTTCCCTCAGGTGTTTCATGACACTTATTCTAAATCTGTCTTGGATCCTGGCTGGCTTTTGCCTTACAGAACACAGAAGTAACCAGTAACCTGTACGTCAGTATGCCTGTTAGTCCAGCTGAAACATACAAGACTGGCAGTGCTTTGTTTGGATTTTTTTTTTTTTAATGACTTGGCACATATTGCATTACATTCTATTCAACTATTTATATTTAGGCTATACTTATGCCAGTTAAATACTAAGCTTGTCAAAGGCAGTGACTGCTGAATCTGAACAGTGCTTTTTAAGTAGTCAGTTCCTAACATGGACAGTTTAGTTAAAGAATATCTTTAGTATTATTAAAACATTAGATTTGGAAATAACACTTCTCTAATGGCAGAGTGAGGTCCTCCATAAATCCACCCCACCCTAAAAGCAACAGAAACATTAGCAAAAATGGTCGAAATCAACTTTTTCAAACTCTGGAAATTAGCCAAAGATTTGTAAAATGTGAGGAGCATTTATTTAAGAAAAACTGTGGACCTTTGGTAAGAACAACAAGGTTGATGGCATTAAAACTTTATCTTTTCCCATCCCCAGCTCTGCAGAACTCCTGAAAACCAGCAGCCTTTCACGGTATCTGTGAAAACCAGAAACTATGCACATATTGCAAGGAGAAGACCAGGTCTGGGCCTCAAACAATCCATCCCTGGAGCACTGTCACTATTTGACCTATCTGACCACTACATGAAGAAACCCTATTCATAAAGCGTTGTCATTATTTTATCTGGTTGGGAACTTCCTCTGCACAAAAGACCTATTCCCAGAGTGTTTGTGGAAATGTTCAGCAAGCATTCTAATGGCAGCTGCTTAGGTCGCTTCTAATTTCAAAACTTACTAAAAAGTGGCAGTAATTAAAACAGTGTGGTACTGGCTTAAGCATAGAGATCAATGGAATAGAATTTAGAATACAGAAATAAACTCTTCCATTTAAGAAGATGTGAGTTTTGACAATGATCTGAAGATATTTTAATATGAAAAGAATAGTCTTTTCAACAAATGGTGCCAGGACAGTTGAATATCTATGAGCAAAAAATAAAATTGGACTCATAATTTACATCATACATTATGATGAACTCAAAATGGATCATAGAAATATATGTAAGAGCTAAAACTATAAAGGAAATCTTAGAGGAAAACATGGGGTAAATCTTTATGATCTTGGGTTAACTAATTGTTTCTTAGATATGACACAAACAGCACAAATGACAGAACAAAAATAGAATAAATTGGTTTCATCAGAATTAAATAATTCTGTGCTTTAAAGGTCTCAATAAAAAAATTATAAGGCAACCTACAGAATGAGAGAAAATATTCATAAATTATATTTTTCATAAGGGATATATATTTAGAATATTAAAGGGTGCTTATAGAATATATATATATATGTGTGTGTGTATATATATATATATATATATATATATATATATATATATATACATTCAATAATAAAAACCTCAATATTCAAATTAATAAAAGTGCAGATATATGAATAGACATTTTTCCAAGTATATAAACAGATTGGCAGGAACCACATGAAAAAACGTCAAACATCATTATTCATTATTGAAATATAAATCAAAACAATGACATACTATTTCACACCAAGTAGGAAATTTAAAATAAAATAACAGATTAAAAAAATGTTGGCAAGATGAGGAGAAATTGGAACATTGCTGGTGAGACTGTAAAATTCTCAGCCAGTTTGAAAAATAGTTTAGCAGTTTCTCAGAACGTTAAACATGGAGCTACCACATGACCTGGCAATTTTACTTTTAAGTATATACACAAATAAAATAAAGCACATATCTACACAAAAGCTTGTACATGAATATTCATAGAGGCAATTCATAGTATCCAAAGGGTAGAAACAACTCAAATTCTATCAACAGTTAATGGATAAACAAATCACGGTATATCCACCCAATGAAATATTATTTGGCAATGAGAATGAATGAAATACTGATACTTGCTATAACATGGATGAACCCTGAAGATATTATACTAAATGACAGAAGCCAGTCCAATATATTATTCCATTTATATGAAATGTCCTGAATAGGCAAATTTATATAGTGACTGAAAATAGGTCAGTAGCTGCCTGGAACTTGGCAATTGGGGCAATGGTGAATGAATGCTAATAGGTATGAAGTTTCTTTTTGACGTGATAAAATGTTCCAAGATTAGATTTTCAGAATGCTTACACAATTCTAGAAATGTGTTAAAAAGAGCCATTAAAATGTATGCTTTAAGTGGATTAATTTAATATTATGGTGTCTCAATAAAACTGTTTAAAAAAATGTGGTGTAGTTCTCTCCTGTGAAAGCTGGGTTCTTTTACCTAGTAGCAAAGGGGGATAGGCATGCCTAATGAGCAATATAGGGCAAAACTGAACAGGATCCGTTAGTGAAATATTAACGAAGTGTTAATGGGAAAAGGGTACATCAGGAAGCAAGCTCTGTGAGAATCAAATATTTTCACTGAGGGAGTCATATTTCATTAGGTCTTGTAAGAGTCTTGTAAAATTGATACATTTTAATATTCAGAGAAGGTCAAAATAGTCCATAAAGATGGGGAGATTAGGATGGCAAGGTATGGAGATTACTAAATGTAGGGATTGTTTATAGAAAACGAGTAGTCTAATTTGACAGATATGTTAAATGTGAGAAGCGTACTACTTATAGAACTAAATATGGAAAAATGGGTTGAAAACCATAAAAAAGGAAAAACTAGACTCTTAGAGAAAGAAATACATTTTTTATCAATAAATTTTAAGACTAGACACAAAGCAAGAGCTGCAGCCATCCATTTTCTTTGAGTCTCTAAATCCTTTAGAATAAGAAGATGGGAAATGGGGAAAGTATGAAATTTGGGGTTTCTTTAATATCATAAATCACTGAACTATCATAAATCATAGTTCATCTTTTGAGAGAGGAGGACTTACCCGCTACTGAATTGCAGAAGAGACTGAAGGAAAGAGCATGAAAAAGAAATTGCCTAGTTTTGGGAGACAAGGATCACTCTTTAATTACTTAGCATTATACCCCAAAGAAAGAGTAATTTATGTAACAGACATATTTGCGGTGTAATATATGGTTTTATTTGAGTTCTACGTTCATCACATCATACTTATGTATCCACAGCCAAGCCATTTAACCTTGTAAGTAACCATTATAACACATATAAAAGTTTATTATAATATCAACTACTCTAAGTGTTTTTGGAGGCTTAACAACTTAACACTGCACCAGGCTCTTAGTATAATTTAAAATAATCACACAGATTTCCAATTGCCTTGGTAAAATCACAATTTCCAGTCACCCTATAGCAAAGACGTCACAATATAAGCTGCAGGAAAACAATAGCAAGAAGGAGGCTGTGTCAGAAATGATCATCCAGCTTCTTCTAAAGACAGGATTGCCAAAATTCCCTGTTAAGCATGAAATGCAAATGTAATCCTGTTAAAATCCTGTGCAAGAGTCACTATCATCACTTCTGGTGAAATTGTATTAAGGTAATACATAACGGAGTGTAATAATAACGGAGAAGGAAAAAAGAGCGTGATAACTGGAAAAGGAGACACCTCCTCCTGTCCCCCCAAAAAACTTTCAATCGCTATGATTGTTTACCAAGAAAATCGAAGAGAATCAATAGACAAATAAGTAAATCTAACAAGTGAGTTTGGGAAAATTAGCAAACACAAATCAGTAGCATCCCTATACTGTCAATAAATATACAAGAACTATTAGAAAAAATAACATTCACAACAGCAATGAAACATAAGATACCTAGGACTAATTGTAAAAATATATTTTCTTTATGAAATGAAAGATTATAGAGAGAAATAAAAGATAATATAAATGCATGAAGAGATATTTCAAGTCAGTGAATGAAAAAGTAAAATCTAAAGATACCAAATTTGTTCAAGTTAGTCCATACATGTAATGCAACCTCAATCAAAATTCCTGTAGATGCTTTATAAAATTTTATAAGCCAATCCCAAATTTCAAACACCAAGAAGCAAAAATAAAGAATAACAGGAAAGATTTTCAGTAATAATAAAATGAAGGGGATTCCATACAAGTATATAACATTTTTAAGGCTTTAAAAATTAAGACAGTATGCTATTTATTCTGGGATAGATGGACAGACCAGCAAAACTTCAAAAGAGTCTAGAATTTTGCACATATGAAATCTATATATATATGACGGAGATTGCAGAGGAGAAAGCACACCTAGTCAATAAATGGTTCTGGATCAATTTGCTATTTCTACCTTATACAATACAGGGAAGTAGATTTTATTTGTAAAGTAAAAAAGCAAAATTTGAAATTTTTAGAATAACCTAGGGGAATATCTTTCTAAATTGGTAATATAGAAGGATTTCGAAACAGGACTCCCAAACAATAGCCCCAAAGGAAAAGATTGATATATTTGACTACATTTAAAAAACAATAGTAAGAAAAATAAAAGTTGTGTTAATGCACCATAAACATAGACCTAGCCTGAGAGAAAATAGTTGCGTATCATATAGTCAACAAAGGAATTATATTCAGAATATATAAAGCACTTCTGTAAGTCACAAGAAAAAGGCAAATAACCCAATCAAAAAACGGGCAAATGGTTTGAAGAGCATTTCACAGATAATGTTGACTTCTCTTGTAATTAGAGAAACACAAATTTAAAAGTACAATATTGTATTCATTACCTTGGAAAAGAACAAAGATCAGATGGGGCAGATGTGAAAAACACAGACTTATATACCCAGAAAGTAGACATGTAAAAGGACAGAGCCATGGAGTAAGGAACTCGGCAATCTGAAGAAAACCAGAGTATATGCTTCAACCCCATAACCTCACTCCTAGAAAACTTTCAATGCAGCATTTCTACAGGGAAACACAAACAAGAACGTTTATCACAATACTGTATACAAAAGGTCAAAATTGGAAACAACTATACCTCAAAAGGCAAATGAATAAGTAAACTGTGATAAATGCATGTGATTAAATATCATAAAGCCATTAAACTGAACAAATTAGAGCTGTGTATATCTACGTGGATAAATCTCACACATACAAAGTTGAATTAAAAACCAACCTAACTTATAAAACAATACTTTTAGTTTGAAACAATTTATCTAAATTGGAGAACATTCAAATTAATAATGCGTAGAAACACACACGTGGGAATGGCATACAGCAAAGTCAGAATGATGGGCATGTCGGAGGAAGGAAGAAAAGCAAAGTGGGAACAGCAAAAAGATGCATATGGAGTTTCCAAATATATCTGTAATATTTTATCTCTTAAAAAGAAGATCTGGAAAAAAGACAAATATCAGTATTTTACAAAGCTTAGTATTGAAATACCAGCATTTATTAAATTATTCTTTAAATCTTTTGGTATTTTGAAGTTTCCTATAATAAAAGAACAAAAGAAATCAGGAAAATTTGAGTCACCTGATTGAGGAGAAAAGCAACAGTAAGAATATACAAGAAATTTAAAATACCAAAAAGGTAGTTGCAATATTTAAGACCGAACACTGCCCCCTCCCATATAATACAGCTTAAAATAATGATAAACTTTGGAATTTTTACGTAGTCTTGTTTTGATCTCTAGTTCTAATCCAAATTTCTTAGTTTTATTATATTCTTCTTGCAGAACATGATCCAAACTCTGGCATCTTTACTGGATTCTAGACTTCCACACATTTTTTTTTTTTTTTAACATGCAAAATCTGGTTTTAGAAACACTAAATGGGCAATGCCTCGTACAATTGTAATGTGGTAATAACATGCCTCTTTGTAGCTTACGGGGATTAATGAATTGTTGTAAAATTTTCAAATGTAGGTAAAAAATGTGTAATATACTTGAGATGGATAAGAAAGTATTCTCCTTTGAAAGATATTGACCCAGACAATTGGAGGAAATCTTTCAGTCTCTGACTAAATGAAGATATACTGAATGAACTGGCTTGGTGGAAAAGCATCACTGTAAGTGATAAGTAAAATAGGCTCTGGCACATCGAACTGGATGAAGAGAGTGCATATTTATGCACCTGCCATGAATCATTTGTGTAAAACTGTTCTGTGAAATGCCATTTAGGATAAGATTTAATGCCGAAGTTTTCCAAATTTACATATATGTGTATATATATATATACATATGGCTGAAAACTGCTATGACTTAGAAGGGGCAACTATCAATTTTGATTATCTAAGCATAGTACATATGATGTTGTTTAAAGTGACCTATTACTTGGAAAGTCAATGAATGGAGTGAATGAGGTAGAAGCCAAATTTAATAAGAAGTAAATTAAATTCAAAGAATGCAATGAGTAGTAGGAAATAGTTGTGCTGTGTTGTCTCCAAAGATGGATTAAATTTAAGAGAAAAAGGACAGGCAACGGCAATGATACCCAAATCAGAAAGCTAACAAGACAGGAGGCATGTGCCAGGTACAATTAACTGCCTGTCAAAGTTCATAGAATACACAGCGTTTAATCCCGAAGCCCTTCTGAGCTCTGTTCTCAAAAAAGACATTGGGGGAATCAAGATTCACAGGTAACAAACACCCTGAAATACAGAAACACAGACATACCGACCTTAACTGCTTGTTTTGATGTAAAAGACTGGATGACACTATCAATGAAACATGATTTGCCCCATATCTCCATAAAATAACTCTTCAATTGTGCAGTAAAAGTGGTGGAGTGAAGAAATGACAGTGAGAAAGCAGAAATCTTTTCTATGCCTCCTCTGAGCCTTATGCTTTTTTACTTAGTGTGAAATAAATATAAAGCAATATAATCACTTTGTAATGGCATTATGGAGCTTAGTTTACAAATACATAGAAGGCTTTGAATAAACAGAAAGGTAACAATATTTCTAATTTAGCAAACACTTTTGCAGCATTTATAATGCACGGGGTTCTGGTGTAAATGTTTTAAAACTATTAGCTTACTTAATTGTTATTACAACCATATTAGATAGATATTACAATTTGCATCTGAAAGAGGGGAAACTGAGGCAAAATAGGGTTAAGTAACTTGCTAAAAGTCACATAGCTGTACAAGCAGTATGATCCAAATTTGTGATTCTAACCTTGAATTATATATATATATATATATATATATATATATATATATATATATATATATATATATATATATATAACATATATTCTACATGGGAAACCAACTGCTTATATTTTAATTCTAGGAAGAAGTGGTATAAGCAAGAAATGGAAAGAAATGAAATGAGAAATGGGTATGAAATGAGAAATGGGTAGAGGTGTACTAGACAGAAGAAAAACAAAAGACAGATATCCTGGAGAGAAAAAAAAGAGAAAAGATTACCCCTCGCTTCCGGAATTTTTGCAAGTTTTACTTGTAGTCCAGAACAATAAGTCAGGGAAGCAATACACCCAATGTCATCCCTAAAATTTTTGAATGTAAGACTGAAAAATGAATGCAGTGACTTCAAAGGGGGGAAAAAGAAGAAAAGCTTAGCTCTTCTTCTGTTATGGTGAATAATATCAAATACTTGTAATAATGCACATTAAGTGATGGGGGTAGAGGGCTTCATCAGATTCTATTCTTAACCACTGAATTAATGTCATTAAAATAATTTTATTTAATAACTTACTACTGTAACTCTAATCCAAAACTGCTTGAAAGTTCTGGCACGTGGAGTAAATATTCCAGAAATCACAACCTAAAAAAAACAAGCTACCCATAATGTTCAGGATCTTCCATAAAAGTAACAGGAAATACAAATGTTACATAAACCCATATTAATCACACAATGAATTACTCTCTAACTCAGCTCTTTGAAGCTACTGAAGGAGTTAATAAATGCCATTCTTTCTCAAAAAAAAAAAAATGTTACAGTACACTATGTTAGGATTTATGAATGAATAAACTAGGGAATGATTCAAGAGCAAGTGAGATGCAGTTTGGTGTAAATAGTATCCATAAAACCTGCAGGAACTGGGCACATCTAGAATGCATGGAGTCATTTCTTGCAGGAAATAATCTAGATGTTGGAGGAAGTATCGGATTTGAGTTAGAAAGCATGAGAGGCAAAACAGAAAGAGTGAATATGAAGAGCTAATGATCTGGAGTGTGTGCTCTGGAATTTGACTCTCTGGATTCTAACACTATATACATGAATTTGAGCAAGTAACTTAACTTCTGTTTCTCACCTTTCGAATAGAAGTAATAACAGCACCTGTTTCAAAAGATTTTTATAAGATTTAAAAGAGGTCAATTTAATATTGAAAGCCAAGAACAGTGACTGGCAAGAAGGCTATCAGTAAATGTTAGCTGTTATTATTATCATTTACAGAAGAATAACTATGAAAGAAAGAAAATCATGAGATAGATTTACGTAATTACCACTTGATTCATGACATTCATGAATGTCAATAAATTCATGATCATACAATGGAAATTGTATGTAGCTAGCAGAAAAACAATAATTTTAGCAAAGATCAACCTGAAAAAAAATCAAGCAACTGAATCCCCATTTATGCAATTGTCTGTCTCTCCACTCAAGTCCCTTCCCTGTACATGAAATGAGAATCTCAGCTCAGAGGTATAGAGGAAGGAAGAAAGGAGGAGGAAAGATAATAAGTCTAAATAGCTAGTAAACTGGAGCAGTGCTGAAATAGAACATCTAAACAACTGTCAAATATATAAGCAGCTCTTTTTATTCACCAGATGCTACCAGGCCAGAGCTGACACTGAAGAGTGTACCCAGCACTGGGCGCTGCTTTGCTTTGACAGGTCTGATTTATGAAACAGATGATTTGTTATTTATTGATCAGAGGCTGATTCAACTCACAAAGTTAAGAAGAAGCTTGATAAAAGGCAATCATGCATCTCGTTTGGTTATGAGCAAAAATAGTGTCTATTGGCTTGCTGTGTCAACTGACTTTGATGCTACAACATCCAGATGTTCAACATGTGCAAACTTCAGAAACAAAACAAAACAGAACAAATTAAAATGGTCTCTTCTGCCACAAAAGAGAGAAAAACATTCAAAACATGTCCCATGGAAAAAAAAATACTCAGCAGAAACACATAATCCAGTTTAAAATGTATTTTTTAGTAAAAAGATAAGAAAGCTTCACCGAATTAATTGTTTTTATTCTTTCATTTATTCAATAATTATTTATTAAGGGCTCTCCATGTTGAAGGCATTGTGTGAAGCACTATTTTGACATTTAAAATGTTATATATGCAAATGTAGAGTTCCAGGGAATTACTAATTCAAATAAAATTTCACCAACAGGCTCAAAGCAAGCCTGATACATTTTCATCCTCCACAATATCAAAGCTTTTATTAAGTTAATTATTTTTCACTCTTAGTATCATAACACAGTTGCCATTTTCTTTTCTCAAATTCAGGAAATTCCTTCAGCTTCGTTGTTTTCACTGATCAGTCTAGCGGAAAGCTACACATAACTGGGTTTTGAGATAAGACACATGACTCCTTAGTCTGGAAGCAGGGGAGCTTTTATATTCTAGTTCAGTGTATTTTAAATGTGTGATGCTGAAGTTTGCATATCTCTTGAGCCACACAATGATTTTGTATTTTTCCGGAAGTTATTAGTGATTTAAAACACTACTAAGCCCTACTTTGTAACTTGAAAATTCATGGATGTTTCCCCCCCTTTCCTAAGTATGCTCTAAAAGCAGGAAAGAAAACCTTATCATCTGCAGTTAGGTGTTAAATTATTTCTTTTTCTACATTTTCTTTTCTGGGAATGAACTCATCTGAAATGGAGTGGTAAATATATTTGAAGGTAATTTAGCCTCGTAATTCCTTTGGACTTGTATTAAAAACAGATTTTCTTTTTCTTCTCACATTTGTCTCAGAAATAGATGGCATTAAGTTATCACCTTTGACCTTTCAGTTTAGCAAAACTTGTTAAATAAACTGGACATCTTGGAAAATAGAGTCATTATCATTATGAGAGCACTAGGTTGTAAAGTTGATAGCAAGATTCTTAGGCAATTACAATGAGCTGCCACACTTGCAGTCCTGTCACAAAGAGACATCATTAAAAGCAAAATTTCCCGGAAACAGAAATTCACCAGCTTGTGTGTCTTGATTAGAAAATGCAATGGAATATGGCACAAAGTACATGGGCTATGGAGTTAGATAAACTTGGATTTGATTTTCAGTTCTATCTCTTAAAGTAGCATAGGTTGACCTCTCTGAATCCTTCCCTTCTAGCTATCAATTAGGGATTGTGTTTCCTATCCCTAAAATTTGTTGGATTGATGTTAGTTTTAGATACAATGTAGAACAAGATGATCTTATACCATGGGTACCATCATGCTGGCCTCTGGTAGATATTTAAAAAGAAAAGTTTTAATGGATTTTTCCATACTTACTTTATAAGGTTATAAAGATGAAGTGGTAAATTGTGTGCTTCGAATGAAAGTCAAAGCAATGAGAATTTTTTTAGTGCCATCTTAAACAGCATTAACTTTTCTGGAGGATAATGTTGCTCTTCACCAGTCTACAATTTAGTTGCATATAAAATCATTCAAAATTGATTGGAATCTCTGCAGGGTAAAATAATACATATACAATTTATTTGTAAAATTTCTAAAGATCTATACAATATTACGTGTTATTTTTGTAGTTTGAGTAAAATTAATTTGCTGGTAAATATAGAACACAAAGGGTCACTTTATTTAAGATTGTTCTTTAGTTCTCCACACCCACATTCAAAACATTTATTTAATACCTATTTTATGTCAAAGAAAAACAGCACTGTCTTTTGAACTTTGTGAAATATTGCTGAAATTGGATGGCAAACCCCAACCTCTTAATTCTAGTATGTTCTTTATAATATCAGAACTTGAGCCCCAGGAGGAAATTACCATCCATATGGGCTATCTGTCTGTTGTTTGCTTTCCTTATGTTATCTGTTTTAATTTTCACAATAGCCCTATAAGGTTGTTACTGTCCACATTTTACAGATAAAAAGGTGAAGTTAAGCGAGGTTGTTTTACATGTTCAAGATCACACAATGAATAGCAAGGCTGAGTCTGAACTCAGGTAAAAGCACTAAAGCCAGATCTTTTCCACCAGGCCCAAGAACATCATGGTTTTTAATATTGTGAGAAGGAAGGCAGAAAGTTTTAATGATATTTTTAGACAATGAATACATGGAATTTCAGGAAATTTAAAGGTAAAATAAATTGGAGAAGAATAAAAATGTTTTAAACTGGTCAGTATTGCTAATTTGGCGAAATGCATCATTCTGTTCTTCATACTTTCAATTAAACTTTTCTTATAATTTCTCATAGAAATAGTCCCTGAATATGTGGTCTTTAGAAGAGTATACCAGTTTAATAATCAAATATTCACTGACTGCTATCTGGACATTCAATAACACAACATTCAAGTTTTTGTTATTTGTAAATGAGCAAAAATATCTTAAAATATAAGATGTACAATTTTCCTTAATTGTGATTTATTTTGATCCGGGTGATCAATATATGTGAGTGAGTCACTGGGTAGAACATGTGTGATATTGTTGGCATTGGCTTCTAATGGCAAACATATTTTCTGGAGAATAGTTTCAAATTTGCTGAATTTATTTAGAATCATTACTGAAGATATCAAGGATGGCTGTACATAGCATAGCAGTAATATAGATCCTATGGAGAATGCAAAAACAGTGTGAAGTGTTGGCCTGGCCTTCAGGAAATTTACCATCTAGAAATTTACAAAATGGGATTTTGATGAAATATGAACAAAATGCTATTTGCACAGATAGATCTTTCACTTTCAAATTACTTTCTTTCATATCACTTATATTATTTTTACAGTGTAATTATTTGTTACATGGCTATCTCTTTGACTAGACTTTTCTCTCTTTCAGTGTAAAAATCGTACCAGGGTAGATGATACAAAGTCATTCATCTTTGATTCCTCAGTTGTCAGCACAGCATCTAGCATTCTATGAATTAATGAAGAAGTTGGTTCTTAAATGGAATAACATCTGTGTGCACCTTCCTTTACCATTGGTTTATAATTTTATTGAAAATAGAGACATTGCCTAAAATCCGTTGTATTCCATCCTAAATTCCAAGTTCTGGGATACTTTACTATAGATACTGCACCTAATAAGTAAAATACATCAGTCATAGCTATTGAGAAGGCTCATTAATATTGGTAGATTATTAAGAACACATATTTCAGATTCTTGTTTCTCTGTGTGATTTTGAATTAATCATCTGATATCTGTCTCTACATTCTAGTTTACTTTCCCCTGAAGAGTTAAGGAGTGCAAAGATGACAATTGTCAAATATTATTAAGTTCAATTTTTTTTATAATGAAATAATGCTTTTGACCACAACCTGGGCGTTATTTATGTGCTCCTAGCATCTAAAAGGCCCAGAATTCATGCCTAGGGAAAAATATACCAAAAAAGACAAGCTTAGTTTTAGCTGAAATCTTGAACAATAGAAAGCAAATGAGTATAAAGAAGTCAAAATGCCCAGAAAGTTTCCATGCCATAATGTTCTACTCCCAAAGAAAATGTCACAACATGAAGCATCATATTTATATTCCTGAGAATAATATTACCATACAAAAACTGATCCATTTTGAAAGTATTTGTGAATTTGATCAAAGGTAAATTTTGAAAATAACTTTTCACTAAGGAAAAGGACATATTATGCCTCCAGTTAAAATATTCATTTTTTTAAAGAACAAATTAGCTGATACTAAAGGAATAAATGACACATTTTGTTGCATAAATTGGCATCTTTAATAACTGTTCTATATATGACCAGTGGAAAATCTTTTAAATTCTCAGGCTATTATTAACTATTACTTTAAGTGAGAATCAAACTAATCTAAAACATACATTAGATGTCAAATTAAACCAAAACAATGTCATCACAAATTCAAAACATGGCCAGAAAAGCTGTGGCTTAGAAAGCACAATAAACTGTCACGGGGGGAATTCTATACATAAAGCAGATCACCAAATCTAAAAAAATAATACAAACTACAGAGGCAGCTCTCTGACAGGTTTCTCCCATTTTAATGAAACAAGTTTCAGTGGAAAACTTAAAAGATTAAAAACTCACAACAAAATAACTCCCATTCATTTTTCTTAGGGCTGTCTCCACAGCCCCAAATGAAGTAGAGGTTTGGCAATTCTCCCATAATGGGATCAGTGGAGACAGTCGAGCTAAATGGGACACAAAAAGGACCTTGCATTCTCTAGATTAGCTATCTAGCTTGAGCAAATAAACCATATATTGGCTAACTTTCCAGTTCATGTTGTACTGGGTAGACATATACAAATCCCAACTATATTTGGCTGTAGAGTAATTATCAGTTTCCAGAAACACATTCTGCTTCTGCAACTCTCTGACAGTAAATTCCATCTTATTATGTTGGAGTTATGCTATTTTCATGGTTTAAGAAAATCTATGAAGGATATTAAAACAGTTCTTTGATACTGAAAATTGTGCCCCTTTGTACACCCAGTTCATTGATTACTTTATTTGAAACAGTTACACTAAAACAGCTCTAGGATATCTACATAGAAAGATGCTTTGCTATGTGAAATTGTCAATCATCAAAAAAAAATACAATAATATCTCTATCACCCATTTTCTCAGAAGAGAAAAAGTGAGTATTTCAAATCTTAGAACATTAAAGACATAATTTCAAAAATTTTATTTAAAATAAGTTAATTTTGCTTATTTAAAAAGCAAATTATTTTTGCTGATAAACTAATGATTTAAATAGTTCAGCATCCTGACTTAAAACCATAACTCACACTAAATTAATATTATTTTTAAAACATTCTAAGGATCACAAAATTTTATATTTTATTAATCAATATTCAATTTTATAGAGTCCAAGAGAGTCAATTATTTCACCTATAAGGCAAGGAAGGGATGCAGTAAAATATGAAAGTCATTTTTCTGAAGCTACATCACCAGTTTGTCAAAATGGTGTAACTAGATAGAATCATATGTATACAACTGATTATGAACAGTGGCAAGCAATTTAACGTCTTTGAAGTGATGAACCGAATCCCAATTAATTAATTTTACCCTTGAACAATATTTTTTTTCAGATTGTTTCATTCCATTTGTTGTATAATTTTTATTTTAAAGTGTTCATTACAGATATATCTCTCTTAATCAATCAGATAGATGTGAACTGTATTAATGAGCAAAAGACCCCAAACAGACTGTTCGTGACATTTTTACTTTGGCTGACTAATTGGGTAGCAGATAATTTACTTAATTGAATTAGGAAGGATTTGGAAATATATTTAGCAACACGAAATGCCAGAAAGAAGAGATGGCTAAATATAAATCATGGGCTTAGACTATGTCATAGTCTCATCTGCTCCCTAACATAAAATTAACTTAGTCTTAAATCATTTATACCATCCTCATCATATGTGATTGGCTAAGACTGTTATGAGCAAGCCACATAAAATATTGGAATCCCCGGTTTAAACCCATTTTGAGAGGATAGTAAATATTGATGCCACCATGCTGTGTACACATGAAGAATGCCAAACACATGTGTACAGCATCCCCAAGGGTGTTGATAAAACTCCCTCAAAATATTCAGGAAAATAAAGCAACTTGTGCAGTACAAGATGAGACAGGCTTAAAGGTTCTGTGTAGTCTTCAGTACACTAACTGTGTCCCACTTATTAAGGCACATTTGAGACTGAGTGAGTGAGAGCATTGTAGGGATAAACGTGTTTCTCACGATTTGTTTTAAAAACTTATTTAGAAAATAAATAATAACGATTTATTTGTTGCATATGTAGTAACTAATACCATTCAATTTGTATATAGCAATTCCTTGGATGAACAGTCAGGAAATGAAAGACACTCTAGAAAGATACTATGATATCGCTAAAATACAGTATTGTGTGAAGTCGGGATCAGGTCATGGAGACTGCTTAAAGAAGACGGTTCCTTTGCCCAAGGGATGAAGGAGTTGGGAATCACTGCTATTATGAAAAAGAGGAGGATTGAAAGAAAGAAGCTTTGTGGGAGTCAAAAATAGAAGAAATATTTCAAGATATATGAAGAAAGGAGAAGCCAACATGTCAAACCATGCAAGAAGTTTTTGCAGGATGAAAATCGATAGGAATTCAGTGATTTATTAACCAGATGATCAAAAAATACCTATTTTACTTATTGTTACTATTCTACTGACATTAATACTTAATTCCAACAGCTTTTATAATCATTAAACTTTTTTGTTTCCCATCCCTGCATACAGAATTATTCCCTTGTCTTTGGCACTCACTTTATTTTATCCTTTGCAATATTTCTCAAAGTCTGCCTTTACTTACACGATATTATATTTAGTGCATGAATGTCTCCTCCACTAAATAGAAACTCAGAACAGAAATCATGAGTTTGCCTATATCAGACATAGGTAGAACAAAAAATGTGGTCGAGGTTGATTTCAGTTTTTTCACATTCTTCTTCACATTTACATGTATCCAGTTATTCCAACCAGATGAGAATGGCAATGAATGGAAGAGCAGAGAAAACATAATGGGGTGTGCAGTAGCGGCTGCAGAGCTGTGCATGAAGCTGTCTCACCTCCTCACTTCGAGTTCATAAATAGCTCACCTGCCTTTGCTGTGGTTGCTGAAAAGCAATATAGACACATTGGAAATAACCAGGCAGCAATTATTTTTATGAATTTAGGATAGTCAGTTTGAGCTTAGGGGTTATGTTCATAATGCTTTATATGCTCAGGAATTGCAGAGAGCTGGAAATACAGGGACTTAAAATTTAGGCATTAGGAAACAGAAGGGAAGAAATTTTCAGCGCAGCACAGAGCATTTTATCAAGTAAAATGAGCTGCTTTATGAGGAGTGAGCTCCCCATTGTTTAGTTTTCAATAGGCAAATGAATAACCATTTCTCATAGTTACTATAAAGATAATTTTTAAACTGAGAAAATGTGTATCTTTTAAAATCTCTTCTCACACTAATATACTATTAGGATGTGCATTTTAAAATTGAACATAGTAATTATATTTAGAAAATTTCAGGGCAAAATTTGAGAAATTACCATGTACAGAGATTTGAGAAAGAAATTTTTTAACCAATTTACCATTTATTTACTCATTCATTCAACAATGACATAATACCTCCTTGGTGTCAGGCATTAGTTTATTCCTGGAAATACAATAGTACACGAGGAAAAAAAAAAAAAGTCCCTGTCCTCAAGGGGCTCACAGTTAAGACAGAAAATGTATTTCACATTTTATTGATAGTTCCTATTAGAAGTAAAGTTTTGGAGATATATATTTTTGTGGCAGACACGTAAGGGCTATGTCAACCTCTGCCAGTTGGAAGACACAAATGCAAAGAGAAAAGGTGGCTAAAGAAATTGCAAAATAATTATTGCATTTTAGAAGAAACACAGAAATAATATGAATCAATGAAATTATCTTTCATCATCATCATCATTATTATTATTATTTATCTTACCAATAACTATGATCTTGGTAGTCATTGAAACTAACTGACTTTCTGAGATCATATCCCTAACCAATTTCAAAAATAAATGTAACTCAGTTTTTTTTTTCCTTCCAGCATAATCTACTCTACAATCTTTAAATGATTACATGCATGCATATGTCTATATATATATGTTCTATTTTCACTGCTAAATCCACAGTTTACAAAAACCAAAAGGATAAAAATAAAAAAAAGTCATCTCTCCTTATATTTAATTCATTTTGTTGTTTTGTTTTTGTTTGTTTTGTTGTTTTGTTTTTGTTTGTTATTTTTTTATTAAAGTTTATTGGGGTGACAATTGTTAGTAAAGTTACATAGATTTCAGGTGTATAATTCTGTATTACATCATCTATAAATCATATTGTGTGTTCACCACCCAGAGTCAGTTTTCCTTCCACACCACGTATTTGATCCCCTTTACCTTCATCTACTACCCCAAGATAATCGTACATTATTTTGGTTTAGGAACTCAAAATAGAGGATAACATGCTAAGAATAGAATCTTTGACATCTTCATGTGCAGTGTTTCTTAGGACCGTTGGGGTTGCATTGATCATTCCAGAGGATCTGTAAAGTCCAAATATTTTTATAATAATAAGAGGATGTTATTTGCCAGTTTTATTCTCATTTCCTTACAAGTGTGGAGTAAAATTTTCCAGAAGCTACATGCATGTGATATTGCAATAGATTGCATGCAGAAACAGGTATGAGAATTCAGCTGCCTTCTATCAAGCAAGATAGTAAAGAAATTTGCTAAAATGTGAAGCCATGCCATTTTTCTTACTAATTAAAAAAAATATATATATACGTATTATTTCAAAAATATTATTTATATTTATTATTGTTGTTTACATTAATGAATAAATATATAATTTATTTGTTTTCATTTTATTTTGTAATATAGTAAATGTCAGTAGATATAACCCACATAAACAAACGTTCTTTGGAATCTTTAGAAATATTTAATACTAATTTAAATGGTCCTGAGATGAAAAAAGTTAAACACCATGGTTGGAGTAAAATTTCTTGCCTATCTGATGCAGTCTGAATATCATACATCAAGCTGTTTTTTTCTTTTAATGAATGAATCTCATCCCTTCTCAAATCAGATCTATCACTTTTCAGGAATAGTAATCAGCATTTTCCTATATTGAGTCAAAATCTCTTCCCCATCGTTTTCAACCATTGATCCAGGCCTTATCACTTGGGGAGGAAAACATTTACTGAATTAATTAATTCATAACTATTAATAGGATGAAACTTTTTTTTGGTAGATGTATTACATTTCGGGCTACTATTAACCATTGGACCACTTTTCTCCACTCCATTCATTTATTTATGCAATTGGAGATTTGAAATCATGCAGATTTCTGCATTTTATTGTTTAAAATTAGTTCATTGTATAGATTCTTTCATTCTTTCACGAAGCATCTATGTCTAAATTTATAGTAAGCATGATTACAACATTTCTTAAATTTTATCTCAATGTGACTTAAAAAAATCAAATATATATATATATATACATATGTATGTATGTATGTATGTATGTATGTAATCTTCAAATTTAAAGCAATTTGACATTCTTGATGGGGATTAAGTTGTGACAGGTCAAATGCCAAGTAGTTTTCAAATGAATATTGTCAGTGAATAAAATTGAAATCTCTTGCTATTTCTGCTCTTATCTCTGAACATAAGTATTATAATTCTTTTCTCAGCTAAATGCACAGAAAAAAGCATTATTTTGTAGGACAGAAACGATGGATCATCCAACCATTAAAACAATTCTTTATTAAAAAACACAACAGTTTTCTAATTTGAACTTCAGTCATTAATTATTCATGGATTAATTACCTAACTTTTTCTCTAAAAATTGTTTCCAAAAACGGCAAGAGTTTTCTTAAACTATACTGCTTTATTTTTCTGACATTAGATGTCTGCAGATGTTACTGTGGGCTAAAATATATATATATATATATATGACTTTCAAGGCCAAGTATTAGAAAAAGGACGTATAACATGACATTACTTTCCTATTTCAGTGTGAGTTCCCTGGCAATTCAAAGTGGAAACCCACAGGGTAACCACAGGAGGTAACACCTTCCTGGATCAATATTTGTGCATCAGATGTTATAAGAATGTTTTGTAAAGTTCATAAATAAAGAGCTTTCCTTTTTTCCCCCCAGAGTCAGAAAATAAAATTAAAAGGTATTTGGCTGTCAAGGAACTTGCCTTTTCTGGAGCAAATAACTAACCCAAGGAAGGCTTTAAATTAGTCAATTAAAGGCAAATGTTAGTGAAAAAAAATGCCAGAAATATTCCTTATTTGAAGGGCACTTTCTTCCCAGTCAATTGGTGGTTTCTTAAAAGCTGTGTTATTTCAAATAAAGTCAAATCCACAGACCTTTACTAAGAGTAAAGTTTAACACAATTCCATTCAACAAATATTTATTAAGTACGTTCTATTTATGCATCAGAATTACACTAGGCTCTGGATTTGAATCCATAAATAAAACACAGGCCTGGCCCTCTAGAATCTTAGAATCAGAGGGAGCCAGAAAACAGCAAAAAATGTTTTCATAATTTGGTAATCTGTGCATATAAAAGAGGTAATAATGACTGGACTGAGTGTGGCAGAATGTGTAAGTGTCAATGAGGTGAAGCAAGAAGGGAAGGGCGTTCTAGAGAGAGGTATTAACCTAAGCAAAACATATTGTTGTGACCAGTATGACACTCTTGGAAGACTATGAGAAGCTAGACCTGGTAACAATGGGAGAAGAGACTGAGGAGGTAGTAAAAAGCCCATTTTAGATAGCTTCATAAGGCAAGCTGAGCAGCCAAGTTCAATAAGACTTATGAGCTATAAAAGAGTTTTGAGCAGAGAGTGATATGATTAGGTTGAGTCTCAATAACACCTAATATTAAGATTGCCCCTACCACTCTCACTTGGTCCCTACATAAGATGTCATGTATGCCACATCAGTAACTTGAGGGATGAGTGAGAGTTCCACAATGAGGAGGGATTGACAATGGAACAGAGATTTATTCATTGGCTTATTACGTACTCTGAAGTAGTGCTTTGTTAAGTGGATTTACAAATTACATTACTTAAATAATAGAATTATAGTAGTTTCTAATGAAATGAGGACTGACTGAAAATTTACTGTACCCAAAAAAAGGTTTTGTGGTTATCTCATGGCAAAGTACTTAAAAAGAGCTATTGACTCATGACCCATTGAATTTTATTCCAGGGAGGCAAAGGTGGTTCAATATTAGGATAGCTATTAAAACAATTCATTATTTAATAGAGCAAGGGGAAAAAAACTATTATCTCCAAAGATGCCAAAACCACATTTGAGAAATCATCATAGTAACTTTACATTGGAAAAACCTGGAAGGTACTACCTTAAATACTATGTGATCAAGATTGATCTAACCAGAAATAAGATATATCACATATCCACTAATATGATCTGCTAAGAATTGCACAGCATTTCTCTGGTATCCCTCACTCAATCTATAACCTCAATCTATTCATGAGTAAACATCAGAAGAATACAAATGGAGTGACAATCTACAAAATAACTGACTCATTCTCTTCAAAAGTGTCAAGGTCATGAAAGACAAGGCAAGACTCAAGAAATGTTATAGATTACAGGAGACTAAAGAGACATGGCCACTAAATGAGACATGGGATCTTGGGTTAGATCCTGGAGCAGAATAAGGACATTAGTAGAAAAACCAGTGAAATCTGAATAAAGACTGTGGCTTAGTTAATAACATTATACCAATGTCAAACACCTATTTTTGAAAAATGTACTGAGGTTATATGAGATGCTACCATTAAAGAAAGCTGGATAAAGAATATAAGAGAATTCTCTGTACTATCCGGAAATTCTTCTGTAAGTCTAAAATCAATTCAAAATGACATTTTTAAAAAACCTTATTAAACTGTGTACTTAAAAATGATGAATTTGATTGTGTGCAAAATATAGCTCAGTGAGACTAATTTTGCTAAAAGAAATTGTTAATTTGTTACGTATAATGTGGTTATCTTAAAAAATAATTGTCTACTAAATATACATTCTTAAGTATTTATAGGTAAATAACAAGACATTTGGGATCTACTTTAAAAATATTTTGTTCAAAATAAGGGCAAAATAAGCAAAACAAAAATTGTTGAAGTTGGGTGATTGACTCACTAGTGTCATTTATACTATTTTCTTTACTTTTGTGAAAGTTTATTATTTTCCATACTCAAAATTTTAGTCATTGAATGTTATTATTTTTCAAAAAGGCAAGAGTTCCAAATTCATGACTTTTATTATAATAAATAGTTGTCAAGAGCATGTATCCTAGCAAATATTTTTGGGGAAAAAATACATTTTGCTCAAGGTAAATATGATATTTTAATGAGTCAGAAACTGTTTTTCAAATGAAACTTGTGGTATGGAAAGTGGATGAGAATGTTTAGAAATGTTTCCATTGTTGTATGATGTTGTAAATGAAAATGTTGTCTGTCTTCCATAAAAATTTCAGTATCTAAATGCATTAAAAAGTTGGAAATGGAATTTTTAAGCTGTTTTTAAAAAAATCTTCTAACTGAAAGGTTTTGTTGGTATTATCAAACCATTTTCAAGAACTGTTTTGTATCAGAGAAGCTAGATACTCACAATAAAATTATAAACATAAATTTAAGAACCATTTTGATAAAGAATGAAAAATGATTTAACACAAGTGTATTTCTTCCATTTTGATCTATAAATTTTAACAAGTATTTTTTTCCAGCTATAACAGACATTTAAACAAGGATTGAAACAAACTGTGTTTCTAACTAGGTCTTTCAATGATTGCTTCACAAAGATTTAAACCAAAATTAAAAAAAAAAAATAATCAAGCACATTAACTACATTTAAAAATTTTTTTAAAAAGAATTTTAGGCAGAGCAAAAATATTTTTGACATGAATAATAAACCAGTTATTGCATCTTTTTCTAATATCTCATTTCATGCATAGTTTATAAGATATACAATATATTAGCCCAGTAGTGCCTGCATGTAATTTTTAAACATGGATTTCTGTTTCTGCAAATGTGATAGGTTAGATAACCTGAAAAGACTATTTCTATAGGATGCCTAGAAGAGGTAGATGTTTTATAACAAATATCCTTTTAAATGCATAGCTCTATTCCCTGGAAAATAAGGAAAACATTTGAGGTAAAAAATGAGGAGAGACTGCAAAAGCAGGGCGGAGAGCAGGTAAGGAGCTGCTGTGCCAGTTTTTTGTAAACTTGTTGCTTTTGCCTTAATGTATGTATAAGAATAGGAATGGAGACACAATCTATGAAAGTCAGACCCCTTGGAGGGTAAACTGGGAAAAATATGACCAGCATCTCAAAAAGACAGTAAGAAATCTTGTGTGTCTCAGCTTAGAAAGTGTGTATAGGAAGAAAAAAAGAAAGTTGTCCCTGAGAATTTCTAACCACAGGCCTACCAAAACACAGGTCTGTGATCTGACTTTGTGCTGACTCTTTTACTACTTAGTAATCCTAGAATACCTCAAGAAAAGAAATCAGCATAAAAATTGCCTAGGCAAGTTTTACGTGAGTGCTTGGAACTCTGGCAGAAATGAAAGCCATGTTTTGGAGAGACATGCCCTCCACTTATACTTTACAGGACTCTATAAAAAAAGTCTCATTGCAGATATGCAAAAATATCAAAGTGAAACAACATATGAAAAGTATTCAATCATGACAGAAAGTCAGCAGACAGGATAAGCAGAAGGTTTAGACCACTGAAAAATTTCAGATAATAGAACAATTCGAAACTCTGTAAGACATCATTAAAATCACACAAAAAAGTAAAACAAATCATGACGTTATAAAATTCATAAAACAGAAGAAAATAAAAAGTGAAATATAAATATGCAAGACAACAAAATATGAAGATATGTCAAAGAATACAATAGAACTTCTAGAAATTGAAAATATAGTATTGGAATATAATTTATATGTAAAAATATCACATATGAAGGAATGCTGAAATATTTTGCTGTACAGTATATTGCATAATCTAAATGTTTAGTTATCTGGTTTATAGGATGAAGGCAAATAATGTAAAGTGTGGAGTAGGTTGGCTGCAGGTCAAAATTAATAAGAAATGGATACTGCATGACTTGTGTAAAGTGAAAGTATTTATTCTGCCAATTTATTCTGCCAATTTTTGGCATGGGAGTATATGGACACAGTGTTACTACCATACATTCTGATTTCTCAAGAGAAATAGTAAATTCCAAATTTTTCTGTGAAATTTAAATATTTTAAAATATTGGTAATGATTTTAAATCCTTTTTAAACACTATGTGAGCCTAAAGAAACATGTTGCATTTTTTATTTGAAGGGTTGGTCAGAGAAATGACCTATTAAAAAAGACTGAGAAAGAATGGTCAGAAGTTCAAGAATAATTGAAGCTAAGAGAACAGAGTTTTTCAGGTAGGAGTGAGTGGTAAACAATGTTCAACGCGGTAGGAAGAGACTAGAATAATGACTGATTTTATTTCATTTGATTTGAAATGTATGCTTTAGTGATATTTAGAGAAAAGTTTCAGTGGAGTGTTGATAACTAAAACCATATGCCAGTAAATTGAAAAATAACTATTAATCAGGAAAATTGAGTTGGCATGTATCATCTACTTTTGGCTTAGAAAAGAGTTACTGACTCAGGTCAGAAGAGGATTATTTGTTAGTCTTATATATATTTTTTTTTAGGAAGGAAGAGACTGGAGCATGCCTGTAGTGTAAGGGCGAAGATCCAATGGGGAGAGAGAGAGAAAGGAAGTAGCTTATGAGGTAGCTCAGATCTAAAGTATTGGCCTTGAGCAGGGGAAGGCCTTCTGTCCTCTAAGATTAAAGAAAAAGATGGGTGGTCCTTTATATACCTATGAGAGGTGGGGATAGCATTTAAGGTAAACCCATTTGAGCCCTGATTACCTCTTTTTTCTTGCTGAACTAGGAGACAAAATCAACAGCCAACGAAGAGGTTAGGGACTGGCCTTGAAGAGAGTAGTGAACACTAGAAATATTTGCTGCATTGAATGAGAGCTCTAAAGACCAAAGAAGAATTGAAGAAAATGGGTACAGATGTCTATAAATCTGTTGTGAAGTCTGAAGGAATTAAAATGAACAAACTATTGCAAGGTTTAAAACAAGAACAAAAACAGAAGAGAGTAGTAAAACATTTTTTAAAAAGATAAAAATTACTCACGGCACAAATCATCAATTATTAAAAAAAATGCCTCTTTGCACACCCATAGTGTCTTACCTCAAAAAGTAACCATAAAAAAAATAGAGTAATCATAAAATAATTTCTTGAGCTTCATTTTATTAAAAGATATTTTTGCCTGTATAATTAATACACATACACATTTACTATTAAAAATGACACAAGCAGTATCATAATATACATACTTTCATCTTCTCCAAGACTTTCCATAGAAACATACTGATATCTTCTACCTAGTATTTAAATGGAAAATCAGTATATGAATACATAATAATCATGTACCCGGTTATTTGTTGATGGACATTTAAATTGTTCACATTGTTTTTGACACTCAAAAGAAGCTTGCAAAGTCCTTTACGCTGATCTTGTTTTACTTATGTAAATATGCTTGAAGAATAAAATTTCCCAGTGGAATCTAAAACAATATTTTCATTTTAAATTTTGATTGAAAATCCCAACTTATCTTCCACAAATATTACACTAATTTACACTCTCATGTACAGTGTTTCAGAATTTATTTCTATGCATCCTCACCAGCACTGAGCAATATAAAACGCTATTTGTTTTGCCACTGGGAGAGAAGAAAATGATAATATTGTTTTAATTTGTTTCTTTTATAATGAGCTGAAAAAGTGATGATGAATAAGACATGGTCCTTGATCTGCCTGAGACTTCTACTGAAACAGGAAGATAATTAAATACGAAATTACATTAAAGCAAGTCTAAGAATGGGGGCAGTCCAGGGTTCTACAAAAATACAAAAACATCTAATTAAAGCATAGTAGAACATGAAAAGACTGTAAGAATTGATGACTCAGCTGGGACCCAAATTATTAATATAATCCATCAAGATGAGGTTTGGATAAATTTACTTTTTTAATTAGAAGACAGAAGGCTTGCAAATCCTATTGGCAAGAGAAAGTATGTTTTTAATGGTCAGATTCAGATATTGCTAAAATATCGAGCATTAGTTATCTTCAATGTATATGTTAATGATTCCTTCATTCTGTTTCCAACAAAATTTTTGTTGACTATCAACCCTGCATTAAGCACTTTTTTGAGAACTAGGAATATTTTGGTGTGTGAGACTGGCATAATACCTCTCTTCACAGAAGTTAGAGCTGAATAGTGAGCAATTGAATACATAAGCAATTATGTAAAAACATAGGCTTATGAATACAGAAGCGATTATAATCATACATCTTAACTTCATAGTGTATCTCCTCAGCTACAGTGACCATTTCCTCTACTCTAATTTATCCATTCAAACTCATAACCACTGCCTTAGATCCCGAAATTGTTCTTGTCAGACATTTGCATCATTATTTTTCAGTTCTTTGACATCTATTCACCTTTCTCATTCTATGATGCCAACCAACATTCTCTTAGATTCATAGAAACAGTCTATTGATTGCTTCATTCACTCCAAGTTACTCTGGTCTTGGCCTCTTCTACTTCTCTATTCATCTTAGACTGCATGGATTATCATCTAAATCACCCTCTCACTAACACTCTTAATAACCATGAATACTTATACTTAGGCCTAATTATCCAGAAAAACCTGAATCCTCATTCATCCTGAACTCTGCCATCTCCTGTAGGAAGCTGAGTGCTGGAAGAAGAGTTCATACAACCATGAAGATTTTTGTTAGCACAAATTCATGTTCTTCAACCTCAGCTGGACTCATGGCACAATTCACCAACCATAGTGTAGTGACACTGACTATTGAAATAAATTAATATTCTCTCATTCTTAGAGTCCCTTTGCCATCATGTGCTCCTAATGAGCCGGAACCACCCATGAGTGCTGTAATAACTATTTTGCAAAGATAAAAAAATAAATATATTTAGCCTTTTACCTTAAAATTAGGCTCTTGAAGCTCATTTCAAAAAGAATATACAGTTATGGAAATGAAGAGTCATGATGTGTAAAAGCAAGGATTTTTTTGTAAGAAGACAACCACTAAAAGCATTTTGCAAATGAAAAAGCATAATTCAGTAAGAGCCTGTCCTATTATTTAAAGATAATTAGCCAATTAGGAAGAAAGCTGATGAAGAGTTGGGCTACAAAGTAACAAGAGAGCATAGTGTGAGCAGAGCTCTTCCTTGCACTGAGGAGATGCGTAGGGTCCCGTGGCTCTCTGGTGAAGGCACATGGCAACAGCCAACTGCGTATCACCTCTCTAGTGTTTCACAGTTAACTATGCCTCAAAACTTTCACAGCTCATCCAAATACTCCCAGGCCCACCCACTTCCAAAGCTCCTGATACCTGTGAGCACTGAGAATCACTAAGAGGGACATTAGATGGCCAAAGAGGGCAGTAGAGGTACCTCAGGGAAAGCTTCCAGAACCTGTCCTTGATTGGATTAAATAGAAATAGCTCAAGAATTCCTCTCAGATCCCGGAGAATAGGGAAATCCAGGACCTCATAACTCAATCACAGGATATGATACATAATAAGTATTCAACAAATAGTTATCCAATAAATGCATGTGTGAATGAATATACAAAAACATGATGAAGTTGATGGGATAGATATATGCTCAGGAGATGAACAGGCTGAGCAGAGATAGAGGGGTTATAACTAGACAGCATGATGTCAGAGGAAGCAAGTTTTACATAAAGGTGGAGGAGCTGATTTGGAAATTAATAGGTTCTTTTAGTGAGGGCAATTATTGGTTTAGAATGAACATACATAACGCACATCTCTATGTACATTGATGGATGCAATTTTGGACCAACAGTAAAGGATGCAGAAAAGGTAACAAAGAGAGAGGGTATAAAATGGGTATACATTCATTCAATAAACATATACAGGACACCTAACATACTCCAGGCACCAACTCAGGCTCTGGGAAATGGCAGCAAACAAAACAGATGTGGTTTCTGTCTTTTTGGGACTTACCATCTATTGAAGAAAACTGACATTAAGCAAATAAATTCAATTTATGTTTATGCAGAATATAAATTATGTGAAAACTTCTGTGAAGTAGGAGAACTGATGTCATTGGAAAGAAATTTAAGGGGGTTGGGGAAGTCTTCTCTAGGAAAATGACCAATGAGTTCAGGCTGAAGAAAGAAAGAGGAGTTAGCCAGGCACAGAATTCAGATCTATTCTTATTTCTCTCAATCCAGGTTAAAAAGATAATATTTTGGAAGGTAGAAAACAAGCTGAAGAACTTGCACCAAAGTAAATACCTCAGGTTCTCGAATAATGTCATTCTGTTCAAAGTCGTTTCATTAAAATGTTGATGAGATGGCGTAGGAAATTAACTCTTGTTTATATCAATTAGCCTATGATAAAATTGTTTTTTTTTATATGTTGTTTTGCTTAAAGTTGCAGATGATATCAATAACATTAAGTGAGGACTTATATATCTATACACACACATATATATATATATACATACTCACAAATATACATACGATGTACATATATGTGTGACACATATATAAAACATAAGTGTATATTGTGTGTGCATGTATGTATCCCCATATATATATGAGTAGATATGGATATTGACCTATTAAGAGAATTCATTCACGCTTATGAAATTGTGGTAGCTCCTTGAACTGTCTATAAGAAGCTATTATCTGCATCTGGTACAAAGCAGGTGGTTCAGGATGGAAGATAGAGGTGAAGTAAGTGGCAGCAATGAGAAACTGTAACCCACTAAAGTCAACTAGAATCCATGTCTTTAGACTGGAACCTTTGTTCTCCTCACCTCCACCTTCCATCATGTTGATGTCCTGCAGAATAAGTTGGCTTACTTTCTCACAGACCTAAGTACATATCTGGCCCAAGATTCAGAGAAACTGAAGGATGGTCAAGAAAGAGCTAGAGAATCCACAGGCACAGCTGCATCCCCACATGGACAAGGTAAGCCAGGAGATATGTGAGCAAGTGCTTTGAGTTGCAAAACAGTTTCATGCCCTGCAACCCGTCTTCCCAAATGTGAAATGAATATGGCCACTGATTCACATTTCCCCTTCCAAATCCCATGCATACCCACAGGGAATTCTGAGAACTGTCATTCCAGGTTGGTTAAATTGACACAATATAAATCCACTACAGTAATGATCCTTATTATGTTTTCTTTAAAAACACTTTCGGAAGGTCTTTAAGGACAGGAGAGACAACTGAATGACTGTGATTGCTAGGAAGTGAAGGTAGCAAGATGAAAGACTTGGCCATGTGCCCTGGTGTTGTAATGAGAGCAGGCTCAGGTGTAAGACAAACAGAGGGAGAATATTAAAAAGTTTTAAGAATCCGAGTCTTACAACCGAGGATAGCCCTGTCAATTCAGGTCTCTTATCGGGAGGAGGTATTCAGTCAATATAGTCCCAACCAGGCTGTTCTCTAAAGGAAATGGGGCAAGAAAGGAAATAAAGACAACCATAATCACACCAATTTAATAGGGAGTTCACCTGGGGAATACCACAAAGAAATAAAAGAGTTTTATGCCTCCAGATAATGTTTCCTATAACCCAGCCAAAAAAATCCATTCCTTCACGAAGCATCTCCAAACTAACCCCACTTGGTTTCTTTGAGTTTCAGTCACCCTAAACTTCTTCCTGTGCACTTCCCTGAATACTGAACACTCACTAAACATCTCTTTACAGCTGTGGACTTCCATCTGGCAGATGTTTCTGTCACTTCAATTTATAATTTTATAGGTCTACCTTGTGTTTTCCTGGGGCCATAAGCTTCAGGGGAACAGCACTGGGATCCTTGATCCTTTTACAGTATTCTTTCAGATCTTGCTCTCCACATGTGGGTCTCTTATAAAATGCTGTTGATTGATTCAGTGATGGATTAAAGGATTGTCCTGTTTGGAGAATCTCAGTCCAGTCTGTGCAATCTGACAAGCTCTTGCTTACAAACTGCTGAAATAATGTAATAAAAGTTAGACTTAAAATATATAAAAGGTATGTAAGGAGCTGTTTTCCTGGAAAAAATTGTATAATTTCAATGTGAGAAGTCCTTTACTTCCAAACTGATTTTTGGTTTGTTTGACTGATTGATTGATTTGTTACATCAGCATGTCCTTATCATCATATTCTATTCTTAAAAGGTTGCCCCCTCCCCAAAAACAGTTTCTGTGAACTTCACAAGAAGAAAACTCTGCCCATGTACTCTGTCTGAATTCCTCTTGGTAAATCTTACTTCCTGGTTATCACTGGCTTTTGAAATCTATGCAAATTTACTAACAATTGTCACCCCAATAAACTTGAATTAACAAAAAAAAAAAAAAAAAAAAAAAAAAGGAGCTACTGCCACTTTCTTTATAAAGTCTTTCCTCCTTCTTCCCCATCAGAAGTCAGTTTCCCTTCCTGATAACATAGGATATGTTGTATATTTATGTGTCTATTGAACTTACTGCCCTATTCCAAATACGTGCTAGTATCCTTTGTACATGGTAAACAGGTCATTATGCTTGGTGCTTTGTGTCCTGAATGAAGGGACGTTTTAAACCACCCATAAATTGGTTTTATATGTTTTATCTCTATACAGAGCAATGAAATATATATATAAATGAATGAATACAATGAGGACAATCAAGTAAGCTATATCCTGGGAAAACAAATGTCCTCCCACAGACCAAACTAGTAATAAATTATATAATCCCAAATCCCTGGGAATGCCTGGAGCAGGCGTGAGACATGTGTGCTACTGGCCTCAGTCATATCTCCTTCCATTGTTTAGTAGGTGTATTACCTTGAACATGTTAACTCATCTCTCTGAGCTTCATTCTCTATTTCTTTAGCATAGGTATATTGCTACTAAACCCATAATGATGTTAAAATGAATATATACGTTATCATATAAAATTCTTAGAATGTCACAAAGCACTTAAGGTCTCAAAATTTACAAATGCTATATCCATGTATGATGCCCCTTCATCTTTTCTGTTCCCAGACAAAAGCTAGTCACTTCTAAGGACCCACCTCAAATTTCATGTTCTCCTGGAAGTTATCCTCACATACATATGATTTCTCCTTTATTAATATTTCTAATATACTTGTAGCATTTCCCATTGTGTTCTGTTTTGAAAGGGACATCTTTTTAATGAAAAATAATTTTTTCCCCATATGATAATAGTTGTTTTAAGAATCCACTAATTAAGGCAATCCACATTGACAAACATATCTGCCATTCATTAATATCATCATTAGTTATAATGTCATTATACATAAAAGAAAAAATTATTTGCATATGTATGCATTTGTCTATTTAATCTCTAGGCACAACTAGAGCACATGAGGATTTATTGATTCTCTGAAAACTCTGAACAATTATGACCTGGCTCCATCTCCCAACCTCTATACTTGTTTCTATCCAATTAACCTTTTCCCACCTAAATCCATTCATACTCATATCACTGAGTCCAGAGTTTGTCAAGTCACTAGACTATATTTTCCCACCAGTTTCTACATATATATTGCATTTACATATGTGCCCCATCTGTTTTACCAATTATTAAAGAACAATTGAATGTGGCTTTCATGATGGCAGTGAATTTATATAATTTACTTCTTCATTTATTCACTATGAGTCACTTGTGTAGTGGTGTTTAATAAATAAATAATTCATTCATCAATTTCCAATATGCTTTATCCTAAATATCAAAAATACAAGATTTGATTAGTTAAGATTATTGGCATAGAGAAAGTGATGTTCTAGTTGGTGAGATGGGGTGGGAACTTGGGGAGCTAGATTAATTCAGATCCTTCAAAAACCTAATTTTGAAACAAATTTAAAACAAATACCAAGATGGGGTTAAATGATCAGGATTTTATTAGGGAAAATGTTTATGAGAGAAAACAGATAAGGAATCACAAAGAGCTCGGAGAGCTGTCAGACTAGGATGTAGGCTTACGTCCAAATGCAAGAACAAGGAAAGGGAGGTTGGGAGGGTACATCCTAAATTGCCATACAGTGTAAGGACTGTTCAGCAAGGTCAGAAAGGGGCTCCTCAAGCCAAAGTCAGAGGACAAAGGAGTACTACATCTCCTGGGAGGGGACCTGCTTTAGTAGCCCCATCAAGTGCAGTCACTGACTGACTCGCCTGAAGGAAGCATGGGTGGCCTCAGAGCAAATGTTGCAGATTTCCAAGTGTAGTCTCTGGGGCTCGTTGGTGAGGTGTAGTCTCATGTATGTCACAGGTGGTTCATAGAGGAACACATACTCAGTAAAATAAATAGAGCTCAGGTTAAATGGGTGGTTCACAAACATTTTCTTTGTACTTGCCACTGCCTAACATATGTGAATAGTACTATACACATAAGACATTTGTGTATATGTGTGGAGCCCTTCTTCCAAACACATATTTTTATTTTATTTTGACTCAACGGAACTTACCTCAACGACGACTTTTTTTAATTCCAGGCTATTCTTCTGATGTTTTCAGCAACCAACTTTTCTCTGAGAATAGTTCCTCTGTGAACAAAATTGAGTATAAATCTAGCTGATCTTTAAAATTCTCTCTTACTTCTAATGACGGAGACTAACATTTGTTGAGTGCCTACATTATATCAGTCAGGTTTTGTACCATCAAGATTCAAATACATTATTTTATTTTACTCTTTAAAAAATCATTCAAATAGATATTGCCAGTATTGTCATCTTCATTTGGACATATATGAATTCAGATAAGTTTGCCCAGGGTCACATAGCTAGTGGTAGATCTGTGATTCAAGCAAATCTGAATGAATTCTTTCATGTTTTTTGAGTCAAAAACAGAAAAAAAGCTTTAACCTCCAGATTTCTCCCATTAATCAAGAATAGTCATAGCTACCTCAGCAGAGGTTTTCAAATCTTAAATTGCATGAGAACATGCAGGGAGCTTGTTAAAATTGTATATTAATAGAACTATCTCACTCTCACAGTGAATGTTGGATGGATCTTCAAATCTGCGTTTGAAGAAGTGCTCTAGAGATGTTGATGCAGCTGGTCAGATGGACCATGCCTTAGAAAATATGGGCACAATATACATTGTTGCTAAGTAAAGAAAAAAAACAACAACACAAGACAGAGTCATCAATTCAGTATAACAAAGAGCAGAACTGATAAGAATTATGAAGCTACCACAGGGCTGTATTCCCCACATTCACCCCACTCCCCCTGTACGTACTTTCAGTCTTTCTCCCCTAAAATTGCTTCCAGATATCTACCCTAGGGAAATAGAAACTGATTCATAGAAAAAATGTTTATATAAAAATTGTATTGTGATTGTGATATGATATATTACACTCATTTTCTATCATAATAATACTACGTGGTATTCAAATTCAATTTAACACTATATTTCATCTGTAGTAAAAAAAAATACTGGAAGAAAATGTGTCTGCTTATTAAAGTTGGTTACCCATAAGTGTTAGCATTTGGGGGGTTTTTATTTCCTTCTTTGTAACTTCCTATGAGTTCCAAATTCTCAATAATACAAACATATTACTTTGTATAAGAATAGTTCTTTTAAAAATTGCTAAACTTAAATTTGATTATTTCCCTGAATATTTGAAATGTACAATCCTAAAACATCAGAGCAGAATATTTGATAGAAAGTTTCATTGGCACACAAAGGAATTGTTCTAATCTGTGGAGATAATCAAATAGTGACATTGATTTCTACAATGATTTTGAAAATAAATTCATTTTTCTTCGGCAATATGCTCTGATTTAATTAATATTTAACTAGGTGTAGTGAATACAACTAATTATAGTAGTTTTCCTACAAAGTTATTAAAATACTAACTGTAGTGTCTTGGGAAAATTCTCAGTACCCATTTCTACATCAAATACCTTTTTTCTATCATTGTTTTCCAAAGATCCAGGCCTGTTTTTGAGATCTAGTAGAGAATTTTCTCAGTGGAGAAAAAAATGGCAGATTTCATTATTTTGATGTTTCCTTTTTAATTTGCATCCTTAAAGAAGTGTTACTTCATTTCAATTCATGAGTTTACTCGTTTGCATTAAGTTCCATGTGTCTAGAATTTCATGACAGTGCATTTAAACTATTCAGTCACATCTACTTCTGGGAAATTTTGACATCTTTCTGTAGTGTGCTTGTAAATTTTTTGTGGTTTTTCCCTTTCAAATTCAGTAGTAGATCATCAAGCCTTTGACTATGGTAGCTCTGGCAGTTGTCAAAGCAAAAAGCCATATATGTTTCCAAATATAACTGATGCTCTTCCAGTGAAATGAAAGCTGTATTTAATGAAGAGTAAATTAATCAAATTATTTTTCTGTATTTCAGAGGATTAAATTACTACAATTAAATTATTCATGGACATTAGGTTTAAACAGCAATAGCTATACTATTCAGAAATATGGTAAGAAAACTATTTGAAAATTTAAATACTAGAAATAGAATAGAAAAGCATTTCCCCAGGAGAAAATACATGAACACTAAATGAAATTAGAGTACTTCTAACTAATGGATTTTCTAACAATTATTTCTCCAACCTGAATATTTCCAATATTAATAGTAATGTCCTGAAAAACTAGAGTTATTTTTTTCTTATTTCTGATCTTATATATGCATGAGTATCTTTCTTCATTACTTAACATTTATTAAGTACCCACACTAAGTTAGGCCTCTATCAATAATACATATAACGTAATCATGCCAGGGTATCAAGAGTCAAAACAATCCAGGTATCATATAAATACAAACTGGTAATATTGTGTATTTTTAGTAGCCATATAACTTCTATCTTCCCTTCTGTTTTTGTTTTATTTTGTTTTCTGAAAAGAAAAAGAAAGATTTCCCTTTTTGAATAGGAGAGCCTTGAGCCCATATTTATTTTTATTAAACATGTATATATGGAAAACTTATTTAACTTGATTGAACTATAATTTTCTTACCCAGAGAGGAAGATAATATGTAGCTTACTTTCTAAGTGAGTTATTGAGAGGATTAAGTAAAGAATTATGTACTCATGCAAAATGCATATGTACAAGGATATTTAACATATCATTTTTATATTAACAAAGATATGCACAGATCAAATGTCCATCAGTAGGAAATTAGTAAAATATATACAACGAAGTATTATGCAGCCATGAAAAAGAAAGAATATATTATGTGTTGATATAAAATGATCTCCAATATAAAACAGTGTATGAAAAAGTATTAAAAGAATATGTATATGATAAACAGAATTTTTTATGCAAAAATTTTGTCATTAGTCTACTTTTCGTATATAAAATTTACATTGTTAAAATTTATTCATTTCTGTAAGATTGTTTCACTGTTACTAAAAATTGAAATGATTATCACAAGTCTATCCTGCATTAGAATAATCATTTACCATAAATACTGTTTATGCTCTTTCACAGTAATTTCAGTGTAACATTTAAATATTCTGCAAATATATAAAAATTAGCATTATCTGAGGACTTACAAAAATTACATTATCATATAATTGCAATTTTGACAATGTCTAAAATAGAACTCTACATAAGTACTTATTTAGGGACTTCTACAAGTTGTTTAATTGGCATAGTGGAGCCATTCTTATCATGTAAATTCAAGTTTAAGAAATTTGAAAGCATATGTTAAGAAGAATGTCCATTTCATTCTATTACAGAAGTATTAGTGTGAACTATGCAGATTAATTGTCCACACCAGGTATGAACTATGCAGAATAATTGTCCACACCAGGTAGTATACTCTTAAACTATTTAAATTGATTAGATAATTGCACCAACCTGGTTGAATTTCTAATTTTCCAGATACTAATGTATGCTATCTATGGAGTAAATTATGGGGGAATATTTCATGACAAGAAAGATAGTGAACAGGGCAATAAAGACAGTGGAGTTTATTGATCTCTTCTATTTTAGTTGGAGTGAGTGGGGATTTTTTCTAAAGTAGTTTAATATATAAAATTATTACTAAAATCTACAAACTTAGAGGCATATATGTGGGGACAGAGCCAGGAGTGCACTTTCCAGGCTCTCGGCCTCACATGGAAAGGTGCTAGCTCAGGTAGTAAATGACCATCAACTGTGCTTAGATGGCCATCAGCTGTGGCTTGTTGGCTATCAGCTGTAACCAGTGAGCCATTGGCCACTAATATAACTGCCGTGGCTATGCTAGCAGAAAATGGGGACTAGCAAGAAGATGGTGGCTGAGCTAGCAAGAGCAGCGGATTGCAGTTAGGGTGAATTACAGCTACCAAGTCAGGTTGGTTGGCAGTGACAAATGGGCGGTGGTTTGAGGATTGTGTGGCTCCTGTTTCCTGTGTCTCCAACCCAGCCACCAGCGAGACTATGGTGGTATGACTCCCTATTTATGGCTCCGTGGGTGTTCCTTTTTGGCCTCACCATATCCTGTGTTCTTGTGTGGGGAGTGGGAGCTGAGACCCCGCCTGCCGCCCTGCATGACAATATTTTCACTTTGTCACTTTTTAAAATGTAAAGATTGAATATTTTAAACAAAAGTAGAATGTACAACTTGTTTGCCATAGTAAATACAAAAGGAAAATATGTCTTCCAAAGTTTTATCGTTTTCTTCCCCATATGACAGCCTTTCCGGAAGTGCAGTAAATTAAATTTCTTTTGGAAAAATTATTGGAACGAGTCTGAATATTTTCAAATTCAAGTAGCACTCCTAAGTGAAATTACTTTAATATTTTTTCACACAGAAGTTCTTCACTCAACGCATTAAACATAAAATGGCAAAGTTACAAAAGAGATCATTCACAATATGACTTATTTAAGACACAAGAGGACTTAGTATTATGCATGTATGTTTGCTATAAGATGACTTTAAATATTAAATTGCTACAGTATTTAAAATAACATTTAAGTCTTGATTTACACACTTATATGTATTAAATACATAAATGACCGTGACATTTATTTTAAAAAAGGAAATATTTTGCCCACCAATTATTCAACTCTATATTAATATTACATATATATGTATTTACACATTTGTTTTAAACATATGTGTAAATTTGAGGTACACTGGCCTTAATTAGTTATAAAGACCAGTACTGACCACTATGCCAACCTAAAAGAAAACAGCCAAATCAAATAAAAATCACTTAATGTTATAATGAGCTATTTAATTTTTGCTTAATGCACAATGTATGATTAAAGAATAAACTCTAAGTAGACTCCATTTTCATACATATATTGAACTGGAACTAATTTTTTTTTCAGACAATTTGAAATATTTCTAATTTTTACAAGCAAAATTGTTTTATTTTAGTATCTATAGCATTCTCAATTGTTTTATTCATTTGATAGTGAGTTTGTAGAAAGACATAGACCCTTAAGGAAAGCCTGTTCTCCCAAAATGTCCAAATGTCTTAATTAAGTTTACAAATAAAGCTAAAAAGAAAATAAAACAGTGATTTGAAAAATGGGTATTGATAACTGGGGAATGAAATATACATAAGTATTGAGGAACAAGTAAAACTAATTTAGAGGCCAAATAATATTCTGAGCGACTCCTTGAAAAATGAAACAAACACCTCTTTTACATATTTTAAATATATAATTTATATAGAGAGAAATGTGCTATAATTTAGCTCACTTCAAATTACCTTCCATTAGAACTATAGGATGTTTGATTAGGAATGCAAGTTCAGTTTAAGACAAGTCTAAGTGAACCATAATGAAAATAATACACTAGATTTTGGATTATCTACCACTCTACAGCAGACAACTAAAAATTTATGCCACAGCATACAGCACTGTATTTAGTTGTCTCACAGTTATAGAACCATCTCGAGTTCTCCTAATTGTGGTAACCAGGTGATTCCCTGGAGGAATTCTTAATTGTAGAGGTTCTATAGATAAGAGGGTGTATTTTATAAACTCATCCTTAGAGACCATCTATGGTGTCTTACAATATAATTGATTGTAATAAACTATGTTTCAAACATGTTGCAACATCCAAGGGAATGCTTTAGTAGTCATAACAGAAACATTATTCCAAGAAAAACGAGTCTTCAAACAAGTTTTATATAAAGGCACTACAAAATATATCCTTCTAATTTCTCAAATCTATAGAAATTCAAAATCCCATCAGGTTTCTTAGTCACAAAGAAAAGCTATTAACTTTTATTTCGTTTCGAAACTGCATATTTGTGTAGGTCACTTTTTAATTTAAACTGCTTACCTAACCTATAAAATGCAGTTAAACTAAGCGATTGTTATCAATCATGACTTTAGAAAGGTAACCTTTAATTTTATTTTTATTACTTGTTCAAAATGTAAAACTTTATTCAAATGTCACATTTTCCCTACCCTCATTTTCATGAAAAGTAAAGTTGTTTTAGTAAATAGTATGAAAACCATCTATCAATGCTCATTATTGCTGAAACTGTGGGAAACTACCCTGAATTTAAAAATTCACAGTAGGCTTCCCTTATCTGTTTATTTATAACATGTGGTGGGGTACATGTTATTTTGCCTCAGCGGTAATCATTGTCATCATAACTTATAACTGAACTCTAAAATAGTAATTAATAAGATATTTGCAGAGAAGATTTTTTAACACCTCAGAGTTTTCCTGAGGCAAATACATAAATTCATTAGAAATATGATTTTACCTTCTGAGGACAGATTTTTAAGTTCCATGATTTTAAAATGCCTGATAATTTAAAAATAATATATTATAATAAAGAAAACATAATTATATTTCTAAATCCAGAATCATTCACATGTGTTTTCTAATGAAATGCCCCAGAAATTAAAAAATATATATTCAAATAATATGAATATTGACTTTAATGTGGACAGGAACACAAACAGAATCTTCTAAGAGAAAAATAAAACTAGCAAAATTATTTTTTATGGTCCAGAACTAGAAAGGGGAAAAGCAACATTTTCAAAAAGATGTTTCAAAAAGATGTTTAAGAGTAAAAGTTATTGACTCTGTCGAAGATATCTAAATATAACAAGAAGCACAGTCTCCTTAGTACATAAAATTTTAAAGTTTCTTGTCAAGACAGAAACTTCACTGTAATAATGTACGTTGTATAATCTAAAGAATCAGCTATATCTCCTTTATATAAAAATCCATTTGGGAATCAAAGATTTCCATCTTGTAGTTCCACCATGGAGGCTCCATCTACTCTAAAAAAATGTTCAGCTTCTGTTACTTACTAATTAATTATTTAAATAAGTTGACCAAATGGTGATTGTCAACTAGAGCTATTATTTGAGGGAATTCTTAGTTGTCCACTCTATAGATTAGTCAGTAAAATTCCTCTCCCTATTAAATCTCTTTTCATTTCACACATTTTTATTTAAAGTCTGCTATGTTCTAGGCACTCTCATGGAACACGGAAGTTCATAATAAACAAAACAGACTGAAGTTCCTACCTCAAGGATCTTATATTTTAGTGGAGAAAAGGGAATAGAAAATATTGAGAATGAGGTAGTTGAAACTTTAAATTGGGTCTCTAGAGCTGACATCACTGAGAAAGTCTTAATTGAATAAAGATCTGAAAGAAATAGGGAACCAACCATGTGAACATCTGGTCAGAAGAAACAGCAAGTGCAAAGGTCCTGAGGCAGAGATTTGATTGTATTGTTGGAGAAAGAGCAAAGAGGACAGTGTGGCCAAAGGTGAGTGAGAGAGAAAGAGAGATGTAGGAGACAGAGTTAAGGGTGTCAGATAGCTCAGTGCTTTACCAGCGCTTGTAAGATTTGTGCTTTCACTTTGAGACAAGAAACTTGAAGAGTATTAGCAGAAAAGTAAGAGAATTTAACTTCATTTTTAAAGGATTATTTAGGCTGCTGGAATGAGAATAGACTGCAAAGGACCGAGTATTGAAGCAGAAAGATGACTTACGAGACAAGTGAACTAATCTAGGTGAGAGACAACAGAAACTTGGACCAGGGTGATATTAATCGAGTATTGTAAAATAGTTGAATTTTTAACATATTTTGGAATATGGGATCAATAGGATTTCCTGATGATCCAGATGTGGCATGTGAGACAAAGAAAAGTAAAGGGGATTTCAAACAAGGTTTTGTACTTGGACTACTGAAATAATGGGGTCGAGGTTTACCAAGATGGGGAAGGCTGCAAGAGGAACTGGTTTGGGGGAAATACCATTTGATGAATTTGTGATGTGTAAAGTTTAAAATACCCATAACACACCCAAGTAGAATGTCAATTAAGAAGTACAATACTTGGATCTGGATTGTAAGAGAGAGGTTTTGGGGGTTGGGGAGAGTCATCAGTATACAGATTATATTTAATGCCATGAGAATTGATGAAAGCACAAAATGAGATAGTGTGACAAAAAAATAAATTATCTAAGGACAAAGCCTTGCTTATTTCTTTGCAATTTCAAGAAGAGAAAAAAGGAAAGAGATAAATATGTTTAATCATTTCAGATCCTAATAGTATAGTTTATAATTTACATTAGCTAGTGAATGATGAATTATTACTTTTTGGTTGAGTTGATTAATTATTCAAATAAGTTGACCAAATGGAGAAATCTGTATATTAAAATGAAAAGCAATGTCAGTCTATTGGGGGAATATATAAACAAATTAATGACAATACAATTATAGTATGATGTTGAAAGAGCTATGATAGAATGTTAAACAATGTGTGGTGAGTAAAGAGTGGCTTAGTATAATCAAACTGGGGATTCTGAGTAATCCATATATGATGAAATTGATTTGGACTATTTTAAAAGAGCTATCACTTGTTTAATGGGCACATGATATTTTAGGGGACTGTAACACTGTAAAAGTTTAGAAGCATGAAACATCTGTATCTTTGAAGTAACATATACATGAAGGAAGATGGTGGGAATGAGACTAAAATGTAGGTAGAAATGGAACCAGTAGGATATATATACATACAAATAAGAGATTTATTGTAAGAAATGGCTCATGTGGTTATGGAAGCTGAGAAGTCCCACCATCTGCAGTCTGCAAGTTGCTAGGATAGCTGGTACCATAATTGAGTATGAGCTGGAAGGCCTGAGAGCCAAAGGGAGGGAAGCAGCTGGTGTAACTCCTGGAGGTCCAAGAACTAGGAGCTCTGGTGTCTGAGGGCAGAAGAAGATGGATGTCCCAGCTCAAGAAGAGAGAATCTGCCATTCCTCTACCTTTTGTTTCTATCTGGGCCCTTACAGGACCAAATGATACCCACACATATTGGTGATGGTGAATCATCTTTATTCAGCCTACTAATTCAAATGCTGATCTCTTCCAGAAACACACTCATAGACACACCAAGAAATTATGTTTTACCAGCGATCTGGGCATCACTTAGCTCAGTCAAATTGACACATAACCTTAACCATCATTATGAGAGATAGGAATCAAAAATTAGGCTTGCTGTAGGATGAACAGGTAAAACATTTTATAGTATTTCAGACAAGAAATGAAAAGTGTCTGAACTAAGAAAATAGAAACTGAGTTGGAAAAAATTGTACACATTTGAGATTTATTCAGAAGGCAGAATATACACCCATGAGAAATAATATGGTTTGGAAGAAAAGGAATACAGAGGAGTTCAGGAGAATAACCAGGTTTCTAACTGGATGGATAAAATATGGAATGGGCAGGGGATGTTTGGGGGAAAAAATATGAGTTTAGTTTTAAACATATGGAGCTAGAGTTTGCTTCGGTGACTTCTAATTAAAGTTGTGTGGTAAGCAGTGCATATTGGGTCTGGAGTACAGCAGAGAGTCTAAGGCTAGAAATATATTTGTTGGGTGTTTGCAAATAACTAGAGTTGAAACAATGGCTTTA